>NW_008795027.1:2000049-2008304 GCF_000699145.1 Aptenodytes forsteri | reverse complement strand
CAACCTGATGTAGTTTAAGATGTCCCTGCTCATTGCAGGGACATAGACGACCTTTAGATGTCTCTTCCAACCCAAACTAATTCTATATTCTATGAGAAGAGAAGCTGCTTCAGGAGTACACAGCAATCCAAGGATCTTATTTCCGTGAAGGGTCAGAAAGCATGAAATGCTCTTGTGTGGAGGGGTTTACAAAGCAATAGGCAGGGTAATACTGGAGGTTCAAGTAGTGGTGTTGCAGGCAGCACAGTAGTTGAAGATGTCCCTGCTCATTGCAGGGACATAGACGACCTTTAGATGTCTCTTCCAACCCAAACTATTCTATCATTCTATGAGAAGAGAAGCTGCTTCAGGAGTACACAGCAAGCATATGTCCAAGGATCTTATTTCCGTGAAGGGTCAGAAAGCATGAAATGCTCTTGTGTGGAGGGGTTTACAAAGCAATAGGCAGGGTGAATACTGGAGTTCAAGTAGTGGTGTTGCAGGCAGCACAGGTTGAGTTTAAAAGGAAGTTGGAAGATGTCCCTGCCCACGGCAGGGGGGTTGGACTAGATGACCTTTAGAGGTCCCTTCCAACCCAAACTATTCTATGATTCTATGATTCTATAAACTGGCATTGCTGAGCCTACATTACCCAATTAATACACGATGAAAACATCATGGGGAGCATAGTGTCTCTGCAGTTAACATTGAAATTTTGAGTTACAAATATGATGTGGGTGTCCCATATCACCTTGATTGCTGCTTACTTACAAATTAAAAATCTAGTTTCTTCTGTATTGGGATTGCACCGTTTTTAACAATTTTTTTTTTGGACATTAAGTCTTAGCTGGGTCCAGGCATTGTGAAGTATTTAGATTACCCTGGTTTTATTTCCATACTTGAGTTTGCATATTGAAGGGCTCCTGATCAATTCTTTTTTTGCTGATGTATGTATCCTTGGGAAAATGAATTAGAAGACAGGGGAATGGGTAGAATAGTTAAAGTTGAATGGTAAATTGTTTGTCGTTTGTAATTGCTCTTACGTTTGACCTTGGAAACTAATATTATAAGCATCTGTATGCGTAAAATGGATATCATGTTGCAAAGGTTTAAATCTTAAGTGTCAGTGTCTCTGTAAGCCTTGCTTGAAGATGCCAGTTATAAGATTTTTAGAACTATGAGTTGATAAGGGCAGCAGACACAGTGCTTCCATTTAAAAGCATAGCCAAGTATAGCAGTTATCTCTGTGATACTTTTTCTGATTTAGAAACAATTATACTCAAGAATATTTTAGCTGTTCTTTCTATTCTTCCATGCAAATCTAATCATGAAAGAAAACTGATGAGTCTGGTGATGGAAACTGTCAACCAAAACCAGCTTTGTCTTAAGAATTCAATTAAAATTTAAGTCAGGAGGAACTAAGGTGCTTGATAAGTGTAAAGTAAATTTAGTCCCTCCCCAGATAAAAAAAAGCCCTGTACCACTGGTGGTAATATGTCAAGCTTACAGAGAGCCCCACCAATAAGTTTCAATCAGATCTGAAAACCTCTCTAAAAATGAAGATTTTTCTTCCTGATCCTTACCCCTAGAGTCTTCCTTGAGAAAATCCATAAAGGGAATATTAAGCACAAGATGTGCCTGGAACCCTATAGTTGACTGGCAGCATTTATTTAGCAACTGTATTAAGAATAATTGAAAATCTGTGGGTTTTTAAAGCAAAAATCTGATATTGAATCATGAGCTTGCCTAAAGTAAAACACTGATAATTTGCAAAGAAATCATTTGCCATTAGTCTTTTGTGAAATGGTCATTATCAAGCTGCATAATAAAGGAGTGATGGCATGCATTACTATGTACAGTAAGATCTTCCAGGATAAGTAATATTTTGTTACAATCTGTTTTATAGTACAGTGAGAAAGAGATGTATAAATAGGAGTGTATTAGGAACATAAAATCTTCAAGTGCATTAGTAGATAGATTTAAGCAGTAGGGAGTCTGTGGCAACAGGTGAAACAATTTGTTCTGAAGGACTCCTCAGTAATCTTGTACTTGAATGGGAAAAGAAGTGATCTTTCAGATGCAGTAACGAAAAGTAAGTGTCTTCAAAAATAGTTGTAGCTTTGGAGCGTGGAAAAAATTTTGTTTTCTAGAGCTGACATGGAGCTATTTGTTTCAAACGACATTAATGTGCATATTTTGACATGTGCTGTTCAGATTACATTCTAAAGAATTTCTTTTCCATTCACTTTTCTGTTCACATGGATCTGATGGGAAATTATCTTTGGAGTTTTAACACTGTTATTTCTGTACATTCTGTGTAGAAAAACCACTGAAGCAGTCTAGTGTAATTCGCTCTGATACCTATAGAGGGTTTAAAATTTGAAGAATGGGTTATTTCAAAAATTTTTTTTTCTACCTCTTTATTATCCTATATTCCAAAATGTGCTCACAGACCACTAGAGTAGTATTAGCTAATCTAAGTCCTATTTTCTGCTTGGCTGTTTATATTTTGACCACTGTTCTGAATCTTTCTTGGATTTTGACATTTATTTATCTGCTGTTTAAATGTCTCTGTTCCTCCTTGGATGAGTTTGGAAATCACTGCAATTAAAATATTTTGGCAGCTTTAATTTTTGGTGCCTGAATTTTCGTAATAGGATGTTTCTTGAGCTGAAAATTTTTAAAGAGCTGCTGATTTATACAATAAAATTTTTTTGTTCACAGGATAATAAATTTATTTTCAGAGTTTATTTTCACATTAAATTTTCAGATTGAAATCTTTGTTTTGATTGTTGTTAGGAACAAGAAACACATTTTAACATTTATCTATTTTAGCGTATTTTACACATAAAGCTTGCAGCTCAGATAATCCACATCTATTGAAAAACTACTGGTTCATGAAAATGAGTCCTCAGCCAGCACAAAATCAGACATAAAGGCAAGAAGAGTAATGGGAGATTAACCTTCCCTCATTTATATGAATGCATAATGTGAAAAATGCTGGTATATTTATTTATTCAGTACTATTATGTCAGTTTTAAAGCTGATTTTCCTTTCCACAGTCTAATTGTATTCTCTGGTAGCCAGTAATAGATAAGATGAACTACCGATATTTATAGAAATAGGGGGAAAAAATCCTTGCAGAAATAAGTCTGAGTCATATTTTACAAAAAAGAAAAGTAGGTTGACTGTTTCTACGCAGGTGCTGGGCCTTGAAGAAAGAAATAAAAAACATAAAACTGTGGCATAAGTGATAGAATTATATACTTATTTACTGCAAAATGCTCAAATTCTGAATTTAACTTCTTTATAAAGCTGCTCATTTCAGTATGTGGAGCAATGATTCTCTGTACGTAATCTCTTTCAAAGCATATTTTTAAAAAGTGATTCTGTTTATAATTCCAAATTCTACATATTTTACAAACTTTGACACATTGAAATAAAAAGTTCTCAAATAAGAATGCTTCAAGCTGGTATTGAGTGTGTTGCTTTCAGAGCAGGTTAAACCTTCTCCCAGTGTTGCAGCACCAAAAAGGGACATTCCTGGTGCCAAATAAGGAACCAGAGTTCCCAAAATGTACATTAGATTAACATCTGAAATTCAACTCAAGATCTGGTGAGGGGGGCAGAAGAACATGTTAATCTTAAAATAAATTGGAAATATAAATCAAATATTTGAAGTATTACAGGACTTTTGATCACCTTGATCTGCTTGTATTGAAAAAGAGCTTTATTTTAGGCAAGAACAAATTTAAAATGAAGCTAAGTAGAGAGGGATGAGGGAGGGATGCTAATTGTTCACAGTTGCATAGGAGAAATATAACAACATTTGAAATGCAATAAGACTGGCTGAATAACTTCTCTAAAATGTATTTATTTACCCATGTTATGGCACTGTTAAGTTGCAGAATTGTGCTTCCAATTGCTAGGAAATGTAAAATATATAAAACAAAATTCCAAGTATTCATTAAAGTAATCTGCAAGAAAATGGCTGTTTTGGGGACAGAGCTAAAGTAAATTATGTATTGAGATGCCAAGGAGTGATTTTTGAACTAGCAATAAAATAATCTCTCTCTTTATGAACTGCTTGAAGTTTCACTGAGTTCTGTTTGCTTTTGAGGTGCTTATGCATGTTTCGTATATATTAGTGTTCAAATACATTGTTTGGTTTTACTTTGATAAATTTCATACTTTGAATATTCTACACTGTCATCCAGATTACTGCTCTGAGGACAGAGCTAAAGTAAATTATGTATTGAGATGCCAAGGAGTGATTTTTGAACTAGCAATGAAAAATAATCTCTCTTTATGAACTGCTTGAAGTTTCACTGAGTTCTGTTTGCTTTTGAGGTGCTTATGCATGTTTCGTATATATTAGTGTTCAAATACATTGTTTGGTTTTACTTTGATAAATTTCATACTTTGAATATTCTACACTGTCATCCAGATTATTACTCTTTTTCTTAATTTCTTAAGAAAATAAGTTCTATGAGGCACATTGTCTCTGCTGGTCAGCTCGTCCATGCAGTTGTTCTCTGCAGAGCCTTTTGGATATATGAACTACCTTAAACCAAATTTGACAAAGACTGAAGTTCTCAAAGATATGAAAACTTTTCTGAATGTAGGTGGCTTAGGACAGCTGTAAATTATAAGTTATGGTTGTGAAGAGAGTAAGCCTCCCTACCATAAGCTGGTTGCTAGAGAATCCATGTAAAGCTCAACTGGGAAAAGTTTGCATTTGATTAAGTAGAGGGAAATCCAGCTAGAGATAGGAAACCAGATTTCTTGAGTTGTGCTGTGCATGCTTGCTACAACTGTAGACCTTGATGTTTTTTGGAGAGAAAAGTTAAACTTCACTTTTTTCAGTACTTAGGGTCTCTTTCTGTCTGCTGTGAACTGTGTACTTAGTTGGGCTAGAGTAGGTTATGTCTGTGCATTTCTCACTGTGATTCTTTGGATGTGGATTGCATGGAATATTGCAACAGCTTTTTGACGGGTAGACTTGGTGGGATGCTTTCTGCTTGGCCATACATAAATTTGGGAAAAAGAACCTTATTTGTGTTACACAGATCTGAGACTCAAAAAGATGATAAAAGTGTATTTGTTGTCAATTTGCATAGCAAACAATATTCTGCTGGAAACAAGGTATGTAAACTTTTATTTTCTTAATACTATTTAAACTAGACAGGAATGATACCCAAATCTGCAAGCCTATCTAAATGGTAACTGGTGTCAGTAATCACATTTAAGGTGACCTTGGGAACCTCCTTTATTAGCTGCTATATCAGATACAGACTTCATTTTTCAATGGCTATCACTAACTTGTTCTGTCTCCTGAGGAAGAGAGTCCTTGTATGTTACTTCTGTCAGCTCTTCCTGGTACTCAAGCTGAGCAGAATTAGTTTATCCACATGAAAGTTTCAACAATGCATAAAAATAATATCTTATTCAGTATTAACAATTCTGCTCAAAGCAGGCCAAGTTATTTTACAAAGCTGTTTTTAAATTATAAAGCTTGTTGTTAATGGACTATTACTCTCACGTTTGGGAACTGGGTCTTTAAAATGGCTTATTTCATAGATGCAGATGTATGTGATAGATACAGATGTAATATTAGGTAGATATGTAGTAATCAGTATATTTCAGAGGAAACATTTTAAATTTATGCCTGCCTTTTGTTTTTCTCTTGCATTGGTAGTGCTGGTCTTACTTCATTTTTCTCTCAACAAGCGCTAAGTCTTGCTTTTCTCCTTACAGTCTTTCATCTTCAAATCCCACCAAAAACTTAAAAAAGTAATTTCTGAATAGAGCAAAAGATTTTTTCCAAGACTTCTATCATACATTATTTGCACTGCAGTAGCATGTAGGAAACCCAGATGTGGACTCCCTAAACATAGTACAAATTCAAAATGCATTGTCTCACCCTTAGTGATTTTGGTCCTGTATAGATGCTTCGTTAGCCCTAATTAATCTTTCAACTTTTTTTTGTGGTTTTTCCCACAAAAAAAGTAAGGTCTCTACCTTACATGACTGCAAACTGTTACTGGATTTTACATTCCCTAAGGAAAGAATTTGGAAAAAGTAGAGTTTTGGGGAAACAAAAAAACAGGAAAAGGAAGACTGAAAAAGGTATTCTTGTCGCATTCAAATGCCAGGTAGATGAAGGGAGTTGTCAGTGAAGGATGGTATTTAGCTAGGTTACATCATTTGTATTTATCAAAGATACTATTCTTGGAGAACTAAGGCTGTTGATGTAGTAGGTAGTTTTCTGGGAAACAGGTAAAAAGTGGTAATTCTGTTTGTCTCAGGCTGCTGTATTCGCCCTTCTTTTTTTCTTTTTTCCTTCTTTCTTTCAAAACTGTTTGACAGATGCTAAGGTTAATGAATTTTAATTTTAATTTGGCCTTTTGCTTGGGTTGCTGACAGTTCCTTCTACACCACAGGGACCTTTCTTTTCCAACTCACTTCATGTTTCAGTAAGAAGTGGAGCATCTGATGGAAACTTCTTCATGAATAAGTGAACTCAACTGGAACACAGCCAAACACTGTCAGAACTGGCTCCCTGAATCCCAGTCTTGTATTTTACCATGGTATGAGAGATTACATTCATTAACCTCTCATTGGAAACATGTCAATGCTAAAATTCCACAGTATGCTAGATTCAGCCTATTAGAAATCCCAAAAGGCCAGTTAACATAAAAGAATTAACATTTCTTAGACAGAAGTTAATAGTAGATTCCTCATTTGGCTCTATTCCATTTAATTGATATGTTAGGTGCTTTTTCCTTTAGAATTAGCAGAAATTTTATTAATCCAGACAGAACTGTTTGATAAAAAAGCTTTTATCATAGTGGAAATACAAGCACTTGCGGTATAAAAATGTTTATTTCATTATTACTACGTTTTCTACATATGTGTATAGAGAGTATTGCATGTATAGGATATGGTATATATTTTACCTATAAATATATTAACACTTGCAAGAGTTATCTCTGTACCAGTGATATCTTAACTTAGAACTTGCTATTTTTAGAAGGATATTAAATCCTATTTGAGCAGATCCAAATGCATCCAGATATTAAAGCACTGTGTTTAATTCCAGGTAGAGTTCAGAGTATGAGGTGGAATGAAACATCTTTTCCATTGCCTTTTGACCTAATGAGCTTTCTCCTCTAATGAGAATAAGCATTGCAAAATAATTTGAGTAAGATGGAATTCATTCTGCATCAGTCATATTACATGGTTTCTGCTCAAGCTTGATGCGAATGCCAGTTAAAATCCATAAAACAAGTAGCAAATGACCCTTTACTAGCAATACATTTTTGTGTGTATTCATCTCCTTCTGTGAGGAAAAAAAAAGAAATTTCCATTTTGCATGGTTATTATAAGAAGCATGAAATAATGCTTTTGAATCACTTAATGTCATTGCTTGAAATGGAAGACAGTATTTTCAAAGACATTGCACTTTGTTATACAGAGCTACGCTTATCAGCCACCATTATTAGGACATTTGGCTGCTATTTCAAAGTATGTAAGAGTTGAACACAGGGTCATTAGTAAGGAAATGAGAAAGAGTTAGACTGGTGGAACCATGCTCTGCCCTGTCTGAGACAGAAACAGGAACAGCCACCAGAAAAAACACAAGATCAAGGAGATGATGTATCCTCCCCCCACCAGGCAGAAGGCAGTAGCTTAAAGGAAAAAAGTGAATGGAGGCAAGTCCACGCTCGGGGCTGCAGGCACAGCCCCTCCTTGTCCACCTCGCCTTCCCAGGTGCTTCTATATAACAGGTTTGAGGCTCTGGATGTGGAAGGTCAGTCAATGGATGATGTGGATGATGGTCCATCTACACCAAAGGTGTTGCCAAGGTCAAAAGGACTACCTCCGTATCACGGTCACCTCCACGAGGAAGAAAAGATGGGTTATAGTGGTAGGTGAATCCCTTCTGAGGGGAACAGAGGGTCCAATATGCCGGACAGATGCTTCTCTTATGGAAGTCTGCTGCCTCCCTGGGGCCTGGGTTAAGGGTATCACTAGGAAACTTCCTAGCCTGGTACAGCCCTCAGACTATTACCTTTTATTGCTCTTCCCTGTGGGTGGCGGTGAAGCCATAACACATAGTCCAAGGGCAATCAAAAGAGACTTCAGGGTCATAGAATCATAGAATCACTGAGGTTGGAAAAGACTTCTAAGATCATCGAGTCCAACCATCAACCCAACACCACCATGCCCACTAAACCATGTCCCTAAGTGCCTCATCTGCTCGTCTTTTAAAT
>NW_008795027.1:1995632-1997201 GCF_000699145.1 Aptenodytes forsteri | reverse complement strand
GGCACCAGCCCCTGAGCCACGTGTTGATCAGGTGTGTTTTCCTGTTCCTTTCAGTATCCTTCCCTGCCACTGTAGGGATAGAGGAAAACACTACCTGTGCTCCCGATCCTTCAACCAGTCGCCCCAGTGCCTTGAAGTCCCTTTTGATCACTGCAGGACTTCTCTCTGCAACCTCATCACTGCCAGCCTGTATAACCAACAGCGGGTAGTAATCGGAAGACCATACCAGACCAGGGAGTTTCCTGGTAATGTCTCTGACCCGGGCCCCAGGGAGGCAGCAGACTTCCCTGTGGGACGGGTCCGGTCGGCATATAGGGCCCTCTGTTCCCCTCAGAAGGGAATCGCTTATGACAATTACCCTCCTTTTTATGACGGCAGTCCTAATGTGTGGGGCTGACTGCCTCACCCTAGGCAACCTCCTGGATGGACCTTCGTCTTGGGTCTTGGGACTGTAAGGGAATCTGGAGCAGAGGTAGTTTTTTTCCTCTGTCCTTCCAGTTGTGGGCAGCAATATTGGAAGAAACAGATGGACCCAGTCTATTAATATACGGCACCATGGCTAGTGTCACCGCCACAATTTTGGGTTTTTTGATAATGGGATAGTCTACGTGGCACCAGGCCAGCTGGCATCAGATGGGATTCACCTTTCTCAAAGGGGGAAGAGGGTTTTTGCTCATGAGCTAGCAGGTCTGATTGACAGAGCTTTAAACCAGACTTGAAGAGGGAGGAGGACAAGCTGTGGAATGACACGCCAAGGTTAGAGGGATGGGGTGCTAGCAAGGGCCCTCAGCCTGTTGCTCTGAGACCTGCTGGGTACACTGGAGCACACTTGAAGTCTTATGGAGATGAGCTGGGGGCTTCTGAGATAATAAGAGCCAACAGAGAAACACCTTTGAAATATCTCAAAGGAATTAAGGTGTGTTCCTCTAAAAAGGTGACACGGCCAACAGCCCAGCTGAAATGCCTCTGCACCAATGCACACAGCATGGGCAACAAACAGGAGGAGTTGGAAGCCACCGTGCTGCTAGAAAGCTACAACCTACTGACCATTACTGAAACTTGGTGGGACAAATCCCATGACTGGAATGTGGCTATCAATGGCTACAAGCTGTTCAGAGGGGACAGGCGAGGAAGGAGAGGTGGAGGGATTGCCCTCTATGTCAAGAAATGGATAGATTGTGAAGAGCTGCCTCTGAAGAATAGTCATGAGCAGGTTGAAAGCTTATGGGTAAGAATTAGAGACCGAGGCAACAAAGGGAACCTTGTGGTTGGTGTTTACTACAGGCCGCCTGATCAAGGGGAGCCTATTGACGAAGCCTTCTTACTCCAGCTACAGGAGGCATCGTGCCTGCAGGCTCTCATCCTGCTGGGGGACTTCAACCACCCCAACATCTGCTGGAAAAGTAGCACGGCGAGCTGTAGGCAATCCAGGAGACTCCTGGAGTGCATTGAGGATAACTTCTTAAACCAGGTAATAGACAGTCCTACCAGAGGGGATGCGTTACTGGACCTGTTGGTCACCAACGCAAGTGAGCTAATCGGTGACGTCAAGATTGGAGGCAGCCTGGG
>NW_008795027.1:1988386-1993993 GCF_000699145.1 Aptenodytes forsteri | reverse complement strand
ACGAAAATGATCGGGGGGATGGAACACCTCTGCTATGAGGACAGGCTGAGAGAGTTGGGGTTGTTCAGCCTGGAGAAGAGAAGGCTTCGGGGAGACCTTATTGCAGCCTGTCAGTACTTAAAGGGGGTGTATAAAAAAGATGGTGGCAATCTTTTTAGCGGGGCCTGTTGCGCCAGGACAAGGGGGAATGGCTTTAAACTAAAAGAGGGTAGGTTCAGACTAGATATAAGGAAGAAATTTTTTACGCTGAGGGTGGTGAAACAGAGGAAGAGATTGCCCAGAGAGGTGGTGGATGCCCCATCCCTGGAAACATTCCAGGTCAGGTTGGACGGGGCAGCCCGATCTAGCTGAGGATGTCCCTGCTCATTGCAGGGGGGTTGGACTAGATGACCTTTAGAGGTCCCTTCCAGCCCAAACAATTCTATGATTCTATGAAATGCCTTAAAAGAACTATGTTTAAAAGTCAGTAGGGGCTGATAGGGTTTTGCTGGACCAAAGTATTAACATGCATGTGGCGTTCATAAGTACACACATGCCTTAGTCTATGCGAACTCAGTTGTTTTGTGAAATATGCTGCTGTGCATAACCCATATATATCATTAAATGAAAACTTAATTTCCATAGCCAGCTCAAGAATTTAAGACCTAAATGTATCCCAGCTTTGATTCAGAGATTGCTACTAATAAGAGCAGACTTAACTGGTCTCTTATCTCCTGTATTAACAAAAAGGGAATCCAAAATACGTAAGGTTATTCCAGAAGATGTAAAGCAAATCAATTCTGCAGATTCACTTTATTTTCCGTTGTTATTGGGATTAATCCTACAGGACTTTAGATAATTTCAACCACCCACCTTAGGCAGGATATGGTAAGGTTACATTTGACTGGTGATGTAGCCTTTTCATGTCCTCTGCAAAACAAAAAGGCAAATGGAAGTGGCATCCCAGGACAATTCATTTCCACTGAAGTTGCTAAACAACCTTAAATACCATTTTATGTTTTCTGTTAACAAACTTTCACTACTGCAGAGGAGCAGAGAGCAAAAGAGGCAGTGTATCAAACTGGAAGTATATTGTTTTCATAGTCCAAACTAAGACATGAAAAGTAGTATTCTTAAAAAAACCTCACGTGAAACTTGTTTGATAAGTCATTTATAAAATGGCCGGGTAAGCTTGGATTTGCATTTATTGGCTGATATCACTTTCGAAGCCTATTTTATAAACAGACAGATTTCTGTGGTGCCAAGTTTAGGTGTTAAGACTGATTTTTGTATTTGGGGTTCATGGAATTTTTCAGAATCATTAAGAAATAAAATAAGAAACACCAAAATCCTGATAAGAATCAAAACCAGGCAATTTTTTAATCAATGAGTGCCTCTTGTCTTAGTTTGCAAAGTGAAGTGAAATTTTTAGTTTCAAAGACATGCTCAGATCATTGGGGTTCTTGGCTTCTTTGAAGTAACTGGTATGTAGGTATATAGAATCATAGAATCATTTAGGTTGGAAAAGACCCTTGACATCATAGAGTCCAACCATACACCTAACACTGCCAAGTCCACCACTAAACCATGTCCCTAAGTGCCACATCTACATGATTGATGCATTTAATTAGCTGTTAGGTATGGAGGTAGACATACATGTTTTCACTCAATCTATAATTTGTTGATTTAAAACATGAATGAGATGGCAGAACAATGTTGTAAAGGCACTGAAGGTTTTTTTTGCCTGTAGCAAGCTTATCAGACTGCCCTAGAGATTTCAGCATTACTCACCAGGATTTCACCGTGCCAAGAAGTATTTCTGACACTTCCAGTTAAGTTAAAAAATGAAACTTCTAACAGGTATTATCTTTGAAAGAGGGCAAAGAAATGTAGGACAATGTAGACTTTCAAAGTTTTGACTAAGGTGATTAAACACTACTGATTTGTAATTATTTTCATTCTCACCTTTTGATAAACAGATATATTTCTGCTCATCCATGAGCACTGTTTTCTTCCCTGGTTTTCTAGGGAAATGTGACATCTTCACCGTAAATTCATGTCTCAAGACAGCCTTTTCTTTTTGTGTCCGTATTCAGATAAAGAGCTCTCCATGAATCTTTCAGTGCCTCGTATTCATCAGATCTGTGAATACTGTTAGAATCAGGTGTTAATGGGATTGGCATGTCTTGTATGCTGGTAATGCTTAACTTCCCTGTGACGGTCAGCTCTGAGACAGCTGAGGGTCTTGGCATGTCTTCTTGAGGTTATGGAGTGGATGGGAGCAAACCAACAGGCACTGAATGTAGAAGAAGCTGAAGTAAGGACAACAAAAGGGAATGATATGAGATTATGTCATTACTTCAGTGTCCATTAATAGAGTTTATGGAATGCTGTTTACCAAGCATTGGTACAACTGATGGTACACGTGGCCCTTTCTGGTGTGTTGCATCATTGTATTTCAATAAGTCTTTTGGCCACTGGCACCTGGTCCCAGAGGTTGCACTGGTCTCCTTCTGGATGTCAGTCTTGCAATTGTGTGTGTTTTAGTCATGTCAGAACAAGACCACTGCAGTCTGCTCCGAGGAAGTTTTATCTTCAGTCACTGGAACAATGTAGAATATATATTTCAGTGAGATTACTGAGTAGGGTGTATCTTTGGAAGGGCAAGACTGAATCAACCATCTGAATGGAAAACATAAAAGTAGTGGATTTATGGAAGTGTTTTCCACAGGAATTAAATATATCAGCATCACTGGAAAAATAGGTTTTTAAAATACAAAAGGATGGCCACCATGGTTTCTGTAGGAGTAAACTGTGACCTTTCGCTTGCCAGACTTGTTTGAAAGAGGTATGGTACAAGTAGTAATTTCATTTGTATTTGGATTTTTTTTTCTCCTTTTAGAAAGCATCTGATAAATTGCCTCAAAAGATCAATAAAGAAACATAGTGGTAGAGAAGTTCATCTGTCCCTTTTAAGTATAATGGTAGTCACTGAGGTAATAAGAACAGAATGATCAACGTATGGAAGAAGTTGTTATCTGCAGCGTGATTTCTTTAAAATACTTTTTTAAAAAAATGCTTGCGTGATTCCAGAATCACACTCGGTAGAGAAGAAATGTTTTAAATATATATATTCCAGTTACACACTGTTGTCAGTATAATTTTAGGTTTCTGTTGTAAATTTAATGTTTTATTTTGAAGAGGTGGATGTTGGAATATCAGAAGTTTGGGCTATGTTTAGAGTTAAGATATTAGAGAAGCTTTCTTCAAAGAAAATGCAGGGCAGGAATTCAGTTTGTTTTACAGGTTTTGTCAAGCAACACAGGGTTGAGTTCTGCAACAGAAAGTTACACCTGTAGCAAAGTACAAAGCAAAGTACGAAAATACATCTCAGTTGCCTTGGTTGTTGAGACACGTTTGGCTTCTATTGCGCACAACCTAGAGAATTCTTTGTTCAGTAGTTTGGGGTTTGTAGTGGTTTGTTTTTTTCGGTGGGTTTGTTTTGTTTTGTTTTAAGGGTAACTTTACTATTATTCTTTACAAAAAACCAAGAAACTTTTTCCTAGAATATTAAACTGAAGAGCAGCTGTTTGGTAGAACAGCTATAAAGGAACAGCTCTCTTCTGTCTGCTGGTGGTTCTAAGTTGCACGTATGCTTTTCAGTATGTGGAATTCCTGACGTGCATGATTTGAAAGTCACCTGTGAGATGTGTTTTTGTACACCCAAGTGGAACTACCATAAGATTTGTGATGAGTTTTAAATCAAGAGATTTTTGCTTTCTCTGGTGCTAAATACCAGAGGTAATGTAGCATATTGCTTAAAAATAATGACATATAAAAATCATACTTGACCACACTATAATAATACTTGTCTACTTTTATGTACAAGTAACTTTCTAGAAAATGCTGTTTACCAGGAGCTTCCATCGGACCTGAAAAACAAAGCTCCTTTCCACTCACACAGAGTATCCTGTGGCATTCTGTGGGCAGTGTTTTTTTCCCAGGGTTGACATGATTATGTATATTATTCTGAAACTGTTCATTTGCAGAGATGTGCTGCATTTCGGAGTGATATTTTGTAAAGCTCCTTGAGATTTGATGTTGAATGACATTATCACTAATATGGTTTTAAGGACCTTAAGTCTCAAAAGTCTTTGACTGTAAACACCTGCTGGTGCTCTACTTCTGTGTTTTTGGCACTGAAGAGATACTTTTGAAGTCGATGGGCTTCTCTGTTGGATTTTAGAGGTTTAGGGTTTTTTTCCTTTTTCATATGAAACAAACCAATATACCACTGATTAATACATAACTTGTTTCTTAAATTGCAATGAGTATTCTCACAAGGGGCAGTGTCTACTAGTGATACACTTAAAAAGATGCAGTAAATGTCTGGGTTTCTTAATGCATTCTGTAAAAAAAAAAAAAAAGCCAGTTTTATACTGTATCATCTTCAGGGGATAAGGTCTCCATTACACACAGTATATTTTGTTAAGAGGCCAGCTGAAAATGAAAGGAGGTTGTTCCTGACCTCTGTGCTCAGTCACAGTTCAGCTTTAATTTTATATTCTTTCACCTCCAGATAGCTTGAACTCCTGGATATAGCACTGATGGCGACACATGCTGATTAAATTTGCCATGACCTCTGAATATCACAGGGCCCCATAATTTTCTTTCTCATTCTAGCACCTCATTCTTTTAGTGGCACTTTGTTGCAGCTAGGCAAGTTCTTTAACTGATGATACTGAAACAATGAGCGGTGTAATTTGGTGAAAGTATAGGATGCTGATCATACATTGTATCTGCTGTTATTAATTTCCATGAGGGCTGTGTCTGCTTTACATACATGTGAGTGGGCATCACAACCCCTTATATAACAATTATTTTGAAAGGTTTGAGAAAGAAGAGTTGTCCTCTGGAAATACTTTTTTAGTTTAAACAATTCTCAGATCAATGTTTTCTTTACATACATACTGTCATAAGTATTAGGCAAGCCTAGAACATACTGATGTTAACAGGCATGACATTTAAGCTGGTTGCACAGAACACTTTAAGTCACTGTATGACTAATCCATGCTAGTGAATCCATATATCATATTCAACATTGGAAACTCTTAATGCTAGACAAAAGAGGTTTCCTAAGGGAAATTTCAGGATACTTGACATTCTACATGAAATAACAGTAAGCACTTTCTTAAAGATGTCTTTGTCAGGGCTTGTGTGCTAGCTGCTTTTCTGTTTCCATTTCTGGTCTTATTGAGTGATTTTGCTAAACTTAATCTTGCTTCCTTCACCTGCAGGAGAACTTGCTTTTAAAGTGAGTGCTGGGTAATCTACTTGTGTACAAACTGATTGCTTAGCAGGCCCCTGCAATGTTTTTTGCCTAGCTGAAAGCTGAAAACTACTTCCTAGTTGTTTACTGTCCTTTAGATCTTTGCTTTACAACTTTGGCAAAATAATTCTTGCAACTTTGGAATAGAATAGAATAGAATCATTGAGGTTGGAAAAGACCTCTAAGATCATCGAGTCCAACCATCAGCCCAACACCACCATGCCCACTAAACCATGTCCCTAAGTGCCTCATCTACTCGTCTTTTAAATACCTCCAGGGATGGGGACTCAACCACTTCC
>NW_008795027.1:1961552-1987495 GCF_000699145.1 Aptenodytes forsteri | reverse complement strand
GTCCTTTTCCGACAGGCAGCTTTCCAGCCACTCTTCCCCAAGCCTGTAGCGCTGCATGGGGTTGTTGTGGCCCAAGTGCAGGACCCGGCACTTGGCCTTGTTGAACCTCATACAATTGGCCTCGGCCCATCGATCCAGCCTGTCCAGGTCCCTCTGCAGAGCCTTCCTACCCTCAAGCAGATCAACACTCCCGCCCAAATGGAGCTTTAAGACGTCCAGTATTTCCATCAGTGATGTTTACTGGGTGATTGATTCATAACCTGGCAATTGTTGCTAATCCAGTGGTTATGTATAGTTTCTGAACAGCTCTTTTACTAAGCCAAATTCGTATATGCATACAGTAACTATCTCAGTAACCAGGTCACATGCAGTGTTTATAAATGGATGCGGATCAGCTGTATGTCCTTTATAGCCACTAACCAGCAAATACATTATTGTGTATTTTTAGAGCTAAGGCAAGTCTAGCCTTCCAGTGGCTGCCTACAATCTCATTTTCAATTACTTTTACATTCAATACTGATTCTTCATAATAGAAGCTTATGTAAGCTTTCTGTTTTTGTCTCATTCTAGCTGTGGCATATGAGTAACTTTTAATACTCTCTAATAGCAGTGAAATTGCAAATACACACTTCAGGGCATTTTCTTGCTGAGATTTGCTAATGTCTGCAATTCATAAAGACCTCAGTGGTCAAACTGACTGTTCCCCTCCTGTTATTCAGTCCTGCACAGTGAATTGACATTCAGAAGCTTGTAGCTAATTACACTGGATAATAAGTATACTGCCTTTAACAGTGGCTATTAGCAGAGAGCATACTTGGCATTTTATGTGTTCTTTCAAGATGATGCAATTTTGGAAGTGGTATCCAGGGAAAGGTGGGTCAACATTTCTTAAATGATGTTAAGCAGATGGTCCTTGAGTGGTGCCAAAGAGCCAGTACTAGACGGAAGGGCATAATCCTTGTAATGGACCAACAGAAGCATAACTGTCTCACATCAAGAGAGCATTTCAAGATCCAAGAGATATTATTAAGGCATAATATTTTAACTTCTATAAAATGAGAATTAGCTTGCCTTCAGGTAATAAGTGGTTTACAGAAGACAGCAAGTTCTTGTATCTGAATCACCATCTTGAATAACACTGGTCACAAAATTTTATGTAAACTTTGTATGTGTTAGGACATTTTGACTTTCATTGTTCATGTGTCTGGGATGCTTGTTAGGTATTTGAAGTGTTTTACATGGTCATACCGTGTTTTTTGTAAGTCAACCTTTGTAACTTATTGTGTTCATAAAAAGACTCAGGAGACAATTACCCATTGCTTTATGATCTAAGGGTGATGCTTACCACTTACAAAGAATTCATGTGACCTGCAGTTGCTGTGGTCTATCAGTATCAGTGCCCTCTTGGCTGCCTTGGCAACGATTGCGCAATGCACTGATGCTTGACTACTTTTCACCAGCATCCCCATCTCTTCTGCTCCTGGGTGTTTTATTTTTAAATCACGGGCTTTAAATGACTTTTTTTTTTTCTTTCAAATTTCATAGATACAATGAAAGATGTAGCAGTTGTCTTGAGGCTGAGGACAAGTGGCAGAACATGTATGCCTAGGATTTAAAATAGATTCTTAAGCAGCCTTCCTCTCTGAGGAAATATAAGCTTGGTACGGGGATGATGGAATGATATGTACTCTGTTAACCATATATGAGTGTGCTGTACTGATGATGCCAAAGCATAGTGTTGAAGGGCTGAGGAAAGGGACAGAGGTATACACCATCCTTTACAGCCATTCTTAAAAGTGGACTGCTCTACACTTAATTTGAACTGTTTCAGTCCATGTTTCTTGTCCATCTTCCTTTGTACCAAATACTGTCATAATCAGTGAGTCTCAACAAGCAAAGAATATGGAGAAGGTGACCTTGTAATATAAGGTAATATAACTCTCGTAATATAAGAAATACAAGCTTAGGGAGGGAGTGTTTCATGAGTGACAATCCACTCTTACATTATTAACCCAAGCTGGCTGTTGTGAACACTCAGTGATTTACCTTTTTTTTTTTTAAACAGATGTTCCTTAATTGCCTTATGTATTGTATTACCCTGTAATGGAGTGTTTTTGCAGCCCACGCTGCTGGTGGCAAAGTTTAATTGTTGTTGTTTTTTCTTCTTAATGGAAAATTGCTTCATAAAATGACTGATTTCCTTGGCAAAAGATATTCTTGAATTGTTTATTATGTATGTATGAGATGAGAACTTTGTGTATATTCTGTACCTGAAATATTGCATATGATCAGTGCAAAGACAGAATTTGTAAAAGAGGTAAGTTGAATGCTGTAATAGAAAATATCTATTTCAGGTGTGACTGGGACATTTTAGGTGCTGAATACATTTTTATGATAATATATGTAATTTTGCCAGGTAGTACAGCAGGTTTTTTTTCAAACTGTTCTACGATATTTCAGTGTGTTTATTTTAGATGTCATGTGAGTGCCCCCATTCCTGCGTCACTTAAAAATATTCAATGAAATGACCCATCTTGTACCAATTAGATACTATTGTATGGAAAATATGCTTGTATAGTAGTCTGCTAGATTATGAAAATGTAAGCCATTAACTTGCAAATTTATTGAGGGAAGTATCTTCTAGTCTTCAGTGTAACACATCAACCTTTTGATTTTAAGCCAGAGAAATAACAATTCACTGCCTCATTCTCCACACAGAGCCAAAAATTAAGGGGATGGGCAGGAATAACTTCATTGCTTTTCTCCTTAGTTGCCATTGAAAAAGGCTGTATGAAGTTATGGGTAAAATATGCTTTATTAATTATTTAGGATTAATTCAGCTTTCAGTTTAAAGATGTCCATTATTCTGAACTAGTTTAATGAAACTGCTCAGGGTGGACCTTCTGATACATTTGACTTCACATTTGGGAGTCTGTCTTACTGCTTTACATTAATTGGCTGCACTCATCCTTGTGCGCCAGAAAGATCATGTTCATAGGAAGATGTATCCATTTCACTGGGAACATGTGCACTGAGCTGAGACAGTCAATTGGCCTAGTGGAGCCCGTACCATCCTTTTTACTGTTCTATAACAGCTGTAAAATTTTCCTTGAAGTGTGTATCCAGCTGGAGATTTTTCATTATCGGTGTGCAAATGAATGGTCAAAAAAAGGAAAGGTTGGCTGGCAAGTAAAGTAATTCCAAGGTAGTAATGCTTAAGAGACAAGGGGAAAAGGATGTTTATTAAGAATGCATGTACCAAGTTTATCTACTTTCTGGGATTTAGAAGATAAATCCTATGGAACAATTCATAAAGGAGTGAACTTGAGCACTTTCTTAAGTGAAACAGGCAACTATGCAGTATCTGAGTAGAAAATAAGATAAAGATGACTCTACTTTTGCAGATTTTGATGTCTGCTTTTTCAAGAAGCTTAAGGGGCTGCAGTACTGTCACATTGAGTGTGTGCACGTATTTATATATGTTCTGTCAACATCTTTTCTGTGCTTATGTTAGAAATGTGTGTTGCTTGTCCTGACTTTAAGGACTTTACTGATTAGCAGTTTAATTAATTCAGCGAGGAACTGGACTCTGCTCATGATTCTCTTATTGACTTGTGTAGTCTTTGGCAAATTGCCTAATATTTGCATTTCGAGTATTTGAAAAATGTTGGTACTTATTCTTGTATAATGCTTCTGGGGGAAGCTAGCTTTAGAGTGAAAAGTTGCTGAATAAATTCATATATATTTCTATATATTAAACCCATCAGTCTTGGTTTTCTTCCATATTTAGTTCCTCAGGCAGGAACTTCAATTCAATAGGCTCAATTCAATAATATCTTCTTTCTGGTACAGTTCCCAAAATTATTTTCAGGGGACTGATTGTGGTATTGAAAGTAGAGAGGAGGTAGAAGGCAGGGAATCACATATTTTTTTCACCTACTCATACTTTGCCCCCCAGTAGAGCAGAATTTAGCTCCAAATACAGTGGTACCTCTGTTTTATAGCAAAATGTCCAGACAGGCATGTGGCAATGGAAGGAAAAGGTGATGTGTTATGACTCCAGAAACACACTGGGAAATATATTGGCTTGAAAGTAAGAGAATACCATTTTTCAAGGAGGATTTTAAACCAAATGTTCAAGTAATGGCTTTTGGTTTTTAATTGGAGTAAAATTTGGTCCTCATGCCTAATCAGCATTCACGGAAAGCAACTGACTTCTTTTCTAGAAAAGATGCTAATAATTTTATCTACATGAGAGAAACGATGGATTAAATATCTCTGAAACACTCAGTTTTCTGTGCTTTCTGAACACTAAATACCTGGATAAAGGCCTGCTGGGTTTTTACATCATGCAAGTTAGTGGATCTGTAGTAGCAATAATGCAAGTACTTAGGTATTTTCACCATAGTGTTTTGAATTTGGTTTCACTAGAGGTATACAGAACAGTAAAAAATAGTCTTACTTGAGAATATTTTCTGTGGCTATTTCATTAAAAAATTATGAATCCCAAAAATGTATAATGTACATAAATTAAGATGAGAATGTAAATGAGAGATCAGAGAAGTTCCCAGTGCAGCACCATGCCAATTATATTTTAATGTTATGGACTACTGATGGATGCATATGCACGAGAGATATATATATGCATAAAATCTATTAAATTTGACATTTCTTTGAGAGCCTTCCTTTTCAAATTTCCTGATGCTTGTCTTTTTAAAATCTATTTGAAATCTCAGATATTGAAAAACTATGACACCAGTTCAATTTCCTTTTCGCAAATAAACATAATACTAATTTTTTGTGTGTGTGTGATCTTGTAAAAGAAAACTTACAAAATTCTATCCAATATATGATGAAAGGAGCAAACAGGTTTGAGAGAGCTTAATCAAAATTATCAAAATGAAAGTATTACATATAGAAAGTTATTTATAATCAAATAAGATAACACTTACATAGGTTACACTGTTGAAGAATGATTTAAATGGGTATAGTGAGAATAATGTCCTACAAATTTGAGTCTATAATAAAAAGTGTGAGACAACTGTGCTTTTCTACAAATTCCACGTGGGTTATCAGCAGCTGTCTGCAGGCTTATTAGGCTCTGCATTCTTAGGAGTGCTTGTAAAGACAGGCTCTGATGTAACTAAGTAGTATTTACAGAAATACAAACACACAAGGCATGGTGCAGTTCAGGATTCAGACCTGTATGTTTGTGTGTACATGTAAGTGCCCACATGTGATCTGTCTGCCTAAAATGCCATTTTAGTAAGTGAATCCTAGAGGTACGCAGCCACTGGAGGACTACTAGTAAGATCAGTAGTCCTCTGTCTGAGCAGCAGCCTCCTGCTGCCTGCCTTCTCCAGCAAGCTGTCACAGGGCAGCCATGGTGCCAGCATGCAAGGATATGTAGCTCTCCATCTCTTTAAAGCCTTCTTCTGCCCATGAACCAAATTCCTTCACAATGTGCTATGACAGTTGATCAACTACTGTATGTTAGCAAAAATTAATAAACCAGTAATAACTAAAACTAGTGAAGCAAAGCAATAATGCTCAATTAAACATTTATTTAAACACTGAGAAGATCAAATAGTAGGAGACACACTCAGACACATACCTCAGTCACACATGACTCATTAGTTAACATGCTGTGTATAGCCCACGCCATGGCTACACCAGAGAAGTTGTACTCCCACGCACTTTCCATGACAGCTGACTGCAGGAGGGCACCCGTCTTGGCTGAGATAACTGAGGAGGATGGGGTCATGCTGAGCATTCAGCATATAAACTTACTTCAAGTTAGGTCCAGCAACAAGGGTGAGACTCCAGTGCTTCTTCCCTTGGGGTTTCGATGCTGTCTCCCTTGATGATGTGTTTCTGCATGTAAGTTGTGCCTACTGGTGGCTGTTCCTCCAGGTTTTTTTTGGAAGGATCTTGGCCAAGTTAATACAAAAAAATTACCTAGATTAAGCAATTCATATGTCTGTATTTCATTCAGTTTTTTGTTACTCAACATTTTGATGCCCTTTGATAAGAGGGCATTTTTGATCTGTCTTTTTGCAAAAAATAAAACTGTACGTGGCAGATACAGACAGAAGGGGTCACCTCAACTAGCAGTAAAATAAATTGTCAAATTTCTCTCAATCAGCTGTTTCCATCAAAACCAGCAACTATTTCAAAGAAGAGATTGCATTCTCTGTGGGTTTTTTTTTAGTATCCAAATCTCATTGCGTTCAGATAATTAAAA
Source organism: Aptenodytes forsteri (assembly GCF_000699145.1). Classification (NCBI taxonomy): domain Eukaryota; kingdom Metazoa; phylum Chordata; class Aves; order Sphenisciformes; family Spheniscidae; genus Aptenodytes; species Aptenodytes forsteri. Next base: position 1,981,251 of record NW_008795027.1, on the reverse strand, counting down.
TGCTGTAACAGTTTTTGCATTTCATTGCCTAATTAACTAATAAAAGCCACGCTAAATCAGGATGAATCTGTAATTTCAGTACTAATCACACAAGTGTGAGTGTCAGCATCATAATGAGATGCACAAGTCTGGAGGTAATGAGGCTGTGGCTGTCTGGGAAATTAGAGCAAGTGCTGGCACAAATTGTACAGCAAGGTTTAGTCCCATTTTATTAATTACATGCTTGCACAGGGAATTGTAACCAACTCAAATTACTTTAATTTGTGAAATTCATGCTCCAGCTATGAACTTGACATCTGAGCATGAAGTTGGGTTCCCCATCCCTCCCTCACTGCAAAAATGACAACAAAAACCCCCAGTGCCCTGAAATGTTTGTTTACATGTGAAGACTTTGCAATACCTTCACATGCTAGAATGTCAAAGCTGATGGCAGCACTGTTGCACAATGATCATTTAGTGGTGATGGTACTGTTCTACTATGTAGGACGTCAAGGCTTTCTAAGGTGGAAAGGGGTTTCAGTAATGCCAAAGTTAAAAGTATGATAAATAAACATTTGGGGCACAGATAATGACTGGTATAATGTAATTTCATCTCTTACCCAGTGTACAAAGCCTCTTTGATTGATGAACTGAAAAATACCAGCTTGACTGTTTTCAGTTAAGCGAAAGTATAGTTTTGCATTCTAACAAAAACTGTTGCAATGCTACAGACTAAAAAATACTGGCTCAAACTTGTTGAGTCATGTGAGGTTGTTGGTTTTATGAACAGATCATGCAAGTTCATCTGAGTTTTAGATCAAGGTGATGAAATGATTTGTGCTGGTTCTATCCTGAGGCTGTATAACAAACTTCTGGGTAATTTGGAGGTTTATACAATGCCTGAATTAACTTTTTGAAACATATACACATTTTATGTTGATAGCCAAGGGTGACAGTGATCTTTCTCACACTGTGATCTCTTATAATTAGTTAATATTCGGCACCCAAATATCATACCTTAAACTTTCATTCTAAATGCTACTAGACTGGTACATGGTTTTTATAGTGCATTAATGTTTCTAACCAAACAGTTGATATCAAATCTACTATCATCACCAAAAGGATTGTTCACAAGGGGTTGAATGAATTATATTTCCTGGGCTCTGTTTGTCATGATGTTGAGAAGTTCTAAAGGTGCCAGTGAGGTTAATGATTATCTTCAGTAGCATGATAAGCATTTTACAGGAAGAACACTGACAATCCCACAGTGGGTAACAATTTATTCTCTTTCACTAGATAAAGGTTGATAGTAGCAAGTAAATTCTTGTATCAGGAGTTAATAGCTAAAAAAGTTATTCCAAAACCCATGGATTCTTCCTCTTCTCTGGTCATATTGAATGCAGTATTACTTTTTGTACCAGCCAACAGTGCTATATTCATTAAATTTGAGAGAGACATACTATTTCCAGTTTCAGATAGTCACCTGGCAGAGCTGCTATATATTACCTTATAATGGGTCAAGTTCTTGGTAAAAGACTGTATGAACAGCCATCCTGTGTGTGAAACAGCTATATATTGTTTTAGATGAGAACTATCTTTCAATCACAACAAAACCTTGATGCATTTGATTGCATCTTTGCTTCATACTGGCTTGTGGTTTTGCTCATGTTTCCAATCTTGTTAGGTCTTTTAGTGCTTTGCGTTAAAGGAAAACAGTAGCCTTTTAAAACCTACAATGGTACAAAAAATTGATTCTCCATCTGGGTTTTCTTAATCAACCCAGCTGGACTTACTCAGTAGTCTGCAGATAGTCTGTGTCATTAACCAACATGTGGGGTTTATCAAGGTATGACTGAAAACATACTAATGATTGCCAGTGTAAACCCAGTACTCACATCTTCATCTGGCATTAGCATGGTATTAGAAGAGGTTCAGTATGGTCTTTCATAAGACTTGCTGACTGCTACTTTAGAAGAAAATTGTCTCTGCTTAGTTTCCTATTTGGCAAAACTTGCTTTTAAGAAATTTGACTTAAAAGTTGAAGTCTAACAAAACTGTGATTCTGACACATACCATAAGGCTGGCTGTTCTGTCTCAAGATGCCATCTGTCAGGATCCTTGTTTTAAGGTTTCCGTTCCCTGGTAGATTTTGGAAATCACAAAGCTCTTGGAGTTTTTGCCCTAAACGGGCAGGTGATAGACTGCAGTGTAACCCTCACAGTCAGTGGCTGTGTGCTCTGCTCTGAGCTTATCCATAGTCTTTGATGCATAGCGGGCATGTCCTCTTGACTCTGTCTTAGAAGAAAAACTTTCAATGGAAGTTACGTCTTTTTCTCAAATTTTGTTCTCCTTCAGATTTCCCCACAAAGCAATTAGATATTTTCCGAATTCTGCCTTGTCGTATAGCTGTACATTTTCTGTGACCTTTTCTTTGGCTTTATGAATGCTCTGTTGACCATCATATTGCTTCAGAATTTATTTATTATTTGCATCCCAGTACTGATGTGCTATAATCAGGAGCTGAGACGCAATTTTTTTTTAAAGCTTTGCATATCTGTGAATATCCAGGAGACTTATGAGGCTTAGAAACAAAATACAAGGGGAAAGGAAACTTCAGGATATGTTTTATCTTAATATCTATTTTGTATACTGATTTAAATTCTCTTATACCACATATTTTTTTCAGTTATATTGGTTGGATAGAACAGAGGATGTTGATTGGCTGGAATATCCCAAAAGCTGTCAAAAAGTGCCCCATGACATTGGTACCATGCACAGGATGAATTACATCTAGCCACCATCATAGCCCCTAGGAGCTTCAAGAGTTTCTGTTTATCTCAAACATGGAACTGAGATCCAGGGATGTGAATTCTTGGAAATCTCAGAGAGGCAGAAATGTAGACAATATTCTCTTCCCAGGTTCTGATACATTGCGTCTATGCAGAATTAGTATTGTAAGGATCTTCGTAAATTTGTACGCTGTACTGGTGGCATTCTAGGAAATTATCAGAAGATAAGTGAGAGTATAAGAGGGTCTGGAGTAGAAGCAGCAGCTCAGCACTGAGAAGTGAATCTGTTTTTTTATCTACAACTTATAGGTGGCAGTGCTAATGATATATCTAATTATTACTTCTTCTTCTTCCCTTGCCCTTCTATGTAAGTAGGCTTAAAAGATGCCTTTTTGAAGGGTAAGAAATATTGGAACACTATTAAAAATTGAATACTTACATTTATTGGTAGAGACGATCTAAAGTAATATGTGTAAGACTCTAAAGCATAAAAAATGCCTTTTTGAAGGGTAAGAAATATTGGAACACTATTAAAAATTGAATACTTACATTTATTGGTAGAGACGATCTAAAGTAATATGTGTAAGACTCTAAAGCAGTAATATGAATTGCAGTTGACCTAGTTTTTTATGACTTGATAAGCTCATACTGGCTTTGAAAGCACTTAGGCTTTCATACCATAAACTATTATTCTGAAATGTGATTATCCTGTTGAACTGTGGTTAAAATTCTTTGTTACTTCATTCATTATTCAGAAGACTGTAGCCTTAATAGTAGCTGAAGATACATGTTGTGTTTGTAATGCATTAATTCACTTTCAGCATTGATCAACGCTTAATGTATAATTAGCAAGCAGATTTAACAATCTGCTAGGACGATACTCTCTGTTGCATAACTATTGTGCTCATATCTTACAAAATCCAGGGCAGAGAGAGGTCACAAGAGAAAGATTGTCATAACTGCACTGTTGTTGTTCAACAAGCAAAGATAACGTGTTGCTGGATTTCAGAGTGTAATATTTGTGTGTTGTATTAATATCAAGTAGGTACTGGAAGACAAAGTAAAATGGAATATGCTATGTATAACACTGGCTTTAGAATTTGAATGTCAGGAATGTGTAGCTGTGCTGCATAAGGGACATACTTTTTTAAAATTAACCTTAGATGGTCTATAAGAGTAACTGAAATTAGATCCCTCTTTTGTGTGTGTGTGTATATTTTGCTGTCTTACAATACCCTTCAGCAGAAGGATAATTAGAAGGTCTAGAGGGACTTGTTGCTAGAAACATCCCCTCCCTTTATTCAGCTTGCACACTTATAAATAAAGAAATTCACAGGCATAACAAGCTGTTCTCAGCTGTTGTGCTACTGCTTTTCACTCGGAACCTTTAAGGAGGAGTACTGTAGAAATACCTACTTCAGAGCAGTGCTTGAGGGCTTCATCTATTCAGGCATATAGTGTTTGAATATCTACAGAAGGAATAGATGAATGAATGAATAAATAAATAAACACTATATGCATTTGCTTTTTAGGAATTTCTGCAAGTATAACCCTGCTTCAGAAGAATACTTGTCCTGTGCTCTTCACTGGTGAAAGCCTGGGCACTGCTGCCCAGAATGCATATTGGTAAAATAGGTGTACTTGGTTAGTGTAGGTTTGAAACCCTGAAATATATACAATATTCAACAGATTCTAACAGGCAAAATCTTGATGATATTCCTTATGTCATATTGACTTTCTGGGTTGCTCTGAGAACATTGGAAGAGTTGATAATCTCATACGGACATCTGCAGTACAGTATGGCAGTCAGCTGTTCATATGCAACAGTTAAGAGCTGTTTTAGTGAGCAAAAATACACTCTGGATGTATTTAAACACAATTTTCATATTACAAGCAATTAGAATAAGTTGTTTATGGAGAAAGTGAAAAGTTTCTGCACATCAAACATGATAATTTTATCTCTTGAAATAGAATTCAAATAAAATGACATCGTATCTAATAATTGTGAAGTATCATCATTCTTACAATTTCAGCTGGCCAAACGTTTGGTTTCTAGATGTTTTTCAGTGCAAATACTTGCTTAGCCATGTCAGATTGTGAAAGAGCTGCAATAAAGGCTTGATCAAAGATGCTGTAGTAATCCCTAGTCAGCCCATCAGAGCACTGACTTTCTGAGGTCACTACTTATCAAACCAAGACACTTGAAAGGCTTTTAATTTTTTAATTTTCCACATGTTTTAAAAAGATTCTTCTGACTGCAGCTGTAGCCTAATCTAGTATTTCTCACAGGAACTGTTAAGAGGTAAAAACACAGACTAAAAAACTGCAATAAGAGTCTCCTGTAAAAGGAATATCAGACAGGCGGTATTCAGGAGTAGCTGCTACTGTATACATGGGAAGAATCACAAGCATCACTGACAGCAGCAGCTGTAGCAATTAGCCAATTAAACAGTTTTTATTGATGATCTGCGATAGCTAATAAACTTTTAACAAGCTATAAAACACCCCATGGATCAATCTTGCTATTAACAGGCTGGATCATAACCAATACTTATAATTCTAACTAACATTATTGTTTGGAAACGGAAGGAGTAAGTGGACTGTATGCCAAATGTAAGACTGGAGACATAATTCCAAATAAATTCTGGTAGTTTATGGAATATTTATAATTTACTTCAGCAGATAAAGCAACCTGTTTGAAAAGCAGGGTTTGGGGGCATCTTTTTAGCTTTCCATGTCATTAAGCCAAGGACGAGAATTCCAGCTAAGGAGTTACAGCACAATCACAGAAAAGCTGATAAACAAAACCAGGCAGGTTTGGGGGGATAGGGGGGTGTTTTTTATAGTTCCATATGACACAAAACCATCTTTAGGGGAAACACCATTGAAAAACACAGGGCTTAAGTAACTTTAGTAACTACTTACCTGGTACTATATTTTTATCTGATTGGCTGAAGGTTATTTTTCTCAACCAAAATCATTATTTAATGTTACACACTGGCATTTTGGTTTTTTAAGGATAAATAAATAGAAGGCTGATAGGGTGATAGTTAAGGATTAAGAAGTTGTAGAAAGTAAAATGTTGGCAGGTAAGATATTGCTTGAAGTTTAAAAATACCATACATAGTAAAGAACTCCAGAAGTATTTAATCAGTCTTACTGTTATAGGCTAAATTCACTGGGATTCCTAGAATTTCAAGTGGGTGACTGATATAAGATGTAACTTTGAATTCTTGGGAGGTTCTTGCCAAATTTCCAAACAGTTTCAACGCTAATAGTTTGCATTTTTTAATTTCTGATGTCACGTTTACTTGTGGTTAGTCCAGCACTGTTATTTCAGTGATACCATTATTGAAAGGTCAGGGAAATTGCTGTGATCCATGTGTGTGTATGTATGTACATCCAATTATGCACTTAAAGATGGAAAATAATTTTGCTTAATTTATGTCCTCTTTTTAGCTCTATGCATGAAAAGCATTTACCTCAATGTAACATAAAGCCCATACATTAAGAGTTCAAACATGAAATTCTTGCACAAAAATGTAGGCTTCATATATAATGTATGTCTCTAATACAGAGTTGTTTCATGTCCTGCAGGGTTTTTCTTTATCTTCCCCATTGGTACAGCATTCTAATGGAAATTTTCTGCACCTAAAGTAACTGATGATCTCAGAGTATTTTTGTAAATATCTGCTTGAACACTTTATCAATATTTGTTACAGTCTGCAAGTGTTTGGAGTGGGCACTAAAAATATTTGTAGGTATAGCTACCAGAGAAAACACTCCTAGTGTAAAGTATGTGAAAGACACTGTTACACAAAAAAACCCCTCACTACCCAGATGAGAAATACTGCAACAAGAAAAGAATCACACCTATAACCATCATGGCTGTCCCCGCAAAAACTTCACTTAGGCTACAATTGTTGCTAGAAAATTACCTCTAGTTTCTTTGCAGTGAGTTAATTGAGGGTATAAATAAATAATAAATAAAAGCCACTCTACTAAGAAAAGTTCGGAGTGAAATCTGTTACTGAAACAACGTATGACTTATTTGCAGGATGAAGACAACCAACACAGAGACTGTAGGTAAACCAATAAAGTATTGGCTTCAGTTGACTTCAGCAGGTCTTTCTTGTTCCGAAGTCACTATAAACATAGTCTACATTCAAAACAGTAAAGCGTGTAAAATTACACTTGGTGGTAATTATGGTTGCATCTACCGTGCAGTCAAATCTTAAATTTTTTCATGTGAGCTGTAACCAAATCTTTTATCTGGTGCGTGTGTTCCAAGAAATACTGGAATGAGTGGCTAGGTGGAGTAAAAGAAAAATACATCTGTAATAGCCTGTTCCTATGTGACCCGCCTAGTGGATGAGGGAAAGGCTGTGGATGTGGTCTACCTGGACTTCAGCAAGGCCTTTGACACTGTCTCCCACAGCATTCTCCTCGAGAAGCTGGCGGCTCATGGCTTAGACAGGTGGACTCTGCGCTGGGTCAAAAACTGGCTGGACGGCCGGGCCCAGAGAGTTGTGGTGAATGGAGTTACATCCAGTTGGCGGCCGGTCACGAGCGGTGTTCCCCAGGGCTCAGTACTGGGGCCGGTCTTGTTTAATATCTTTATTGATGATCTGGATGAGGGGATCGAGTGCACCCTCAGTAAGTTTGCAGAGGACACCAAGCTGGGCGGGAGTGTTGATCTGCTCGAGGGTAGGAAGGCTCTGCAGAGGGACCTGGACAGGCTGGATTGATGGGCCGAGGCCAACTGTATGAGGTTCAACAAGGCCAAGTGCCGGGTCCTGCACTTGGGCCACAACAACCCCATGCAGCGCTACAGGCTTGGGGAAGAGTGGCTGGAAAGCTGCCCAGCAGAGAAGGACCTGGGGTTGCTGGTCGACAGCCAGCTGAACATGAGCCGGCAGTGTGCCCAGGCGGCCAAGAAGGCCAATGGCATCCTGGCCTGTATCAGAAATAGTGTGGCCAGCAGGAGTAGGGAAGTGATCGTGCCCCTGTACTCGGCACTGGTGAGGCCGCACCTCGAATACTGTGTTCAGTTTTGGGCCCCTCACTACAAGAAGGACGTTGAGGTGCTGGAGCGTGGCCAGAGAAGGGCAACGAGGCTGGTGAGGGGTCTGGAGAACAAGCCTTATGAGGAGCGGCTGAGGGAACTGGGACTGTTTAGTCTGGAGAAGAGGAGGCTGAGGGGAGACCTCATCGCTCTCTACAACTACCTGAAAGGAGGTTGTAGCGAGGTGGGTGTCGGTCTTTTCTCCGAAGTAACAAGTGATAGGACGAGAGGAAATGGCCTCAAGTTGCGCCAGGGGAGGTTTAGATTGGATGTAAGGAAAAATTTCTTTACTGAAAGAGTGGTGAAACATTGGAACAGGCTGCCCAGGGAAGTGGTTGAGTCCCCATCCCTGGAGGTATTTAAAAGACGAGTAGATGAGGCGCTTAGGGACATGGTTTAGTGGGCATGGTGGTGTTGGGTTGACGGTTGGACTCGATGATCTTAGAGGTCTTTTCCAACCTCAATGATTCTATGATTCTATGAAATAGAATGAGTACACAGATAAGTTCTCCAGAACAGGTCACCCAACTCTTTGAGAGAAGTTGAAATGTTTATTTTCTATTTGCAGCAGTTCTAATTAATGTAATTAATGCAGTGAGATTTTCTCAGGGATTTCACAGAAAAAATATGTTTCTGCAGTTGGGACTTACCTAGGAAGCTCAGGAGCTGGAAACAAAAAGCCAGGGCAAGCAATGGAAGTGATGGGACAAGCACCACTCGGTTCTTTTGCTGCATGTGCAGATTGCTGGGTTTTGAAGTTGTGCTCATACCTTTGCTGGGTCTTGGTTGGTTACAGTGCTGTCATTCTCCTTGCCTCCCTCATAGTTTTCTTGGAGGCAGATCCTTGTTTGTTCCTTGGTAACAGACTGTACCTTGCAACTGGCTTCTTTAAGTTCCCAGATGAGCATGGATCCTGCAAATTCACTGTTAGCACACACTCTCCCTGAGGTCCTGTTGTACAGTTTCATTTTGCAGTTTGTCTTATCAGATATTTGTGATACAGGAAAAATAAACAAGTAAATACCCACTGGGACTTGCTAATGGGTCCAAGAAAACACTCTTCACTTTAGCTAGAAAAAGAAACGTAGAGAGGACAAAATAATAAATGTCTATGTATTTCTTATGGTTTTACTTTCCTCAGTAAGTATTATTTGAAGTTAACATCAGAGCCTCTAAAAGGTCATTTTTCCCCTCCTGCACATAGGTTTTACCCTTCTGCTTAGGAAAAAAAATTGTCCCTTTGCTATTTTCTCCCCAAAGAACCATTATGTAACCCCTCCTTTTATAATCCTTTGTCTCTTTTTGTCTCTCTTTCCCAGGCAGCCTTGTTTGAGGATCAAAGTTCATTCATATATTTAGAGCCTGTTAGAATTTAAACGTAAAGTGAGTTTTGCCTTGTGTGGCGAGCCCTCCTCCAAGGTTGCTCCCTCTGAGTAGCTGGTCAGCAAATGATTCTTTATTGCATCTGACCTGGGAGACCAGATGCTACTCTGATAAAGAACTGCAGAGTGTGTGCACCCTAAGGCCATAAGTGGTGCAACATTTTCATAACGTTAAGCAAAATTCATAACTTAGTGACATTCTCTGAATTGTCAGAGGTAGTTGATGAAAATGCATCTTGGGGTGTGTTCTATGACCTGTACTGCAGAAGTAATAGAAAATGTTCTGAAAAGCTTATTGTGGTGTTGCTTTTGGATAGAACATGGATGGAATAGCAATGCAAAGGCTTGTTAACACAAGTGAAAGCAATATGGTATTTGCAAAGGTATGGATGTGAAAGAAGCAAATGAAGACACATCTCTATTACTTTCACAAAATGAAGTTTGTCAATGCAAGGATTCTGGAATCCATTTCTGTTTAAGTCTATAAATATTGCACTTCATTATGAGGAGACAGACGGCATGCATCATAGTTTCTAATTTGCTATTAAACAGCAAAAATGTGCTTACCAAAGCAGAAAAGAAACATGAGGTGCACTGGATTGTCCAACTTCTGGTTTTCATTTGGATTACATTTGTAAATCCTATTTCTCTACTTTGAAAATCTTCATTTTCTATGTTTACATAGTTAACTATTTTGTTACTCTTTTCACTTGCACAAAATAACAAGGGGCTTCAAAACACTGGGATTTTTTTGCACCTCTGTAGTGAAATGGAGAAAATGAATTGCATTGAAATATTTCAATTTTACAGGTAAGACATAGAATAGGAAAAAGATCAAACTCAAACTATCAACATTGCGCAATCTGCACAAGTTAGATAAGACTGACACAAAAATTGTTACTCCAGGTGATGTTTAAGATGTAGAATGTTTAGGCTGGTATTTGCCTAAAATATTAGGAAGAAGAGTGATGAAAATTATGCTCTTAACTAGCAAAGCTTTATGCTGACAAACCCCTAGTGCAGATTCCTTTATCTTTTTGCCCATTTTACTTATTCTAATTGAGTAACTGATTTAGGCACTGCCAAATGGGACTGTCAGTCCTATAGGTATGTTTTCATTTTGGAGGGATGACAAAGTGAGGTAAAATCGTGACATGCTAGTTACTTTGATTATTTAAATATGTACCATTTGATGGATTAGCCTGGTCTTCTTGACAGGGAAAACACTTTTAATATTTTATGGTTTTATGTCTCATCCAGAAAAGTTGCTTGCATTAACAATTACAGTAAGCTGAAACTTTGTGGGATTGTACATTTACAGGAACACCAGGATTATCCTATGCTATACCCCAAAACTCAAAGTGGCAAGAAATATGCATGCTTTGTGATCTCTGAAGTGTTTTTTATTTATGGAGTTTTTGTTATTTTCATTTCAAAAGTAAAGAATTCCCATCTTTCAGTCTCTCTTGCAAGTTTCCAGAATTTTGATCAGTCTGGATGTCTTTTTTGAATCCTTAGATTTCACAGCATCATCTTAAGTATTGTCACTCCTGATCATGATTTTGCAGTTGTGAAATCTCTGAAGCATATTGCAATGAAGTTACAACCATAATGTTCAACTTTGGTCCCATTGTAGTACCGCCTCCATTTATGATATTGGGTTGCTTAAATAAATTTTTAGTATGCTACAATTACATTCTTCAAATGATGTTTGGAATTTTGCAAATAATGTGTTTGCTGCTTCTTTTATCACACCAATTGGAAAATAATTGATCCTTGATCCTTTAAGTATATTGTACAATCAAGTTGGCAAATTATATCATTAAGATGCCAGGTCTGCTGCAATTAAAATTAAGAACCTGGTTCTATTTCTAATGCTTTTCTAAATACTGTAAAATTAACATGCTTACTTAGATTTACCTTGGAGTTTGGTATGTCTCTGGCAAGGTTTATGCACCAAATCAGCACTTCAGTACGATACGAATGAGATACGATTCAGTATCTCATCTGCTCTTTTCTAACTCCTCCCCAGCCCACAAACTTTTCTGGTGATTGGCAGGTTCTATTAGTGCTTGTTCCCATATGGAGATTAAACTATGACTAATGGAACTGTGCCCCAGACTTTTTCATTTCCTAGATGTCTCCCTCATCTACTGCAATGGCACCTACTTGCCCCATGGGAAAACAAAATTTAAATAGGTGCTCAAACCAAGTTTTACATTCACCTAACCGATTGCAGTATTTATGGGCAAAGTAACACAAATGATTTCTGGTTTGTTATTTATTTCTTGGTTCAAGGGGATGTGTAGCAGACAATGGCATTGGCTGGAGATTGGTCAGTCTGGTTAAAAATGTGACCCTTAGCTGAATGTTGCTGTATGATTTGTTAAAATGTACTCGATATGTATCATTGGCATTGGCTGGAGATTGGTCAGAGTCTGGTTAAATGTGACCCTTAGCTGAATGTTGCTGTATGATTTGTTAAAATGTACTCGATATGTATCATTGGCATTGGCTGGAGATTGGTCAGAGTCTGGTTAAATGTGACCCTTAGCTGAATGTTGCTGTATGATTTGTTAAAATGTACTCGATATGTATCATAGGCTTCCAAGCACCAGAACTAGGAACTGCATTCAGAATACTTTAAAGTGAGTGAAACAGTTTATCGCTTGTAGTTCATGTTTCTGCAGTCCTTTCTTACTAACTTCTAATATTCTGTTTGACTTCTTGACAACTTTTGAGTGCTGGACTGATGCTAACAGAGAACCACCTATAGAAACACCAAGGTCATTCTTCTGGGTGATAACAGCTTATTCAGAACTAATACTGTACTTTTCTCATAGTTATTATTTTGTGTTTATTGGTGTCAGATTTTTGTTGCCATTTTACTGCCACATAATTCATTGCTGTGAACTTCTGCACCTCGTTTCAGTCAAGTTTGGTTTTAATTGGCTCTGAATATTTTCATATCATCAGCAAATTTTGCACCCTTGCTAATTGCTTCTTTTTCAGATTTTTATGTATATAGATTGAACAGCAAAGGTCACAACACAGATATTTGTGAAATGCTGTAGCTTACTTCTTTCTGTTGTAAAAACAACCACTTACTATTGCCAGATAAAAAGCCCATATGTCTACTGGTTTGATGAAAAAGCCTTATTCAGTGCAGAACTATGGATTCCTACTGGTATCTTCTTTCTGTCTTGAGTGAGTTTGAAGTCAGAAAAAGCCAGGCTTCTGAGATGTCAGAAATATAAAATTGTGGCAAAATTTCATAGAACAGCTGTTCTCTCTTTCAGTGATGCATCAGTATGCCTACTATTACTTGCAGTCTGCCTTTGCGCTGCCCTTAGTAGGAGATATATGCCTTTGGTCACAGAGATTAGTCTCCTTACTCTAAAGCAGTTGTTGCCTTCCAGTTCTGTAATTTCACTTGCTCACAGTTAAATCTGCACACCATGCTCTGCTCCCATTTACCTGCTGACAGAAAATGAATAGCAGAAAATTATAGGCCGACGGGCCCACGCATTACAGTTCTTTGTAAGTGACATTGCGTACCCACTTGGGTGCTGAACCTGGGAATGCTCAGATCTCACACAATGCTTATGCAGCTCTTTCCTGTGTATGGGCCAGGCTGAGAACCTTGGAGAAATACTGCCCACCAGTTGTAGTTTTGCCATATTCTTTCTGTTGATCCCTTTGTAGACTGCAGATCAACATGTAATTGGAAGTGACTGGATGGCATGCAAGTATTTCCCAGCGTTCCACTGCCAGCAAAAGCAAGTGACATGCTAGTTTTGAGTTTGAAAGACCTTCACTCCTCCTCAGGCTTAGCGTTGCAGAAGAGCATGGACACCATCAGGCAATCTTTGAATTAATGAATCTTTTTCATGAGTGAATAATGCATAAACCCAGCTCTTACTGCCACCAACAATCCATGTTGTTTTGTAATGAAATATGCATTTCTTTTATATTTGAAAAACATAAAGTACATTCATTTTGTGGGTAGTACAAAATTTATGATTTTCTTAATTGTTCATTTCAATGTGTTTTTAAGTTTGTAGGTATATTTAAATGACATGATGACCACCCTGTCCCTTAACAACCCTTGAAATAAAATATGATAGATTTGGAACTCTTAAGGCCTGAGCCTTCTCTTTTCCCAGTCACTTTAGATATGAGCTCTAGAGTCTGTAAGCCAGGTTGCCCAAAGCATTTGAGCACTTAGTTCTTACTGAAGTCTTCTGTAACGAAAGATCTTAATAGAAGTGAAACCTGTGAAAATGTTTGAGGATCAGTGCTTTACCACCTGCAAGGCACTGCTCAGTGTGTTAGAGGATCAGACCTACCATGCAAGTTTTGTGTTATTGTGCCATGTGCAAATCAGAAATAGAAGCATTCAATTTGTGTTTCTCGGCCTTGTATATATACCTTTATAGTCAGTATTTTATTTATGTATTTTGATGATGAAGATTTTTTAAAAAGAACATTTATCTTGGTAATTGACATGGAGGAATAGGAATTTAGATTTAAGAAAAAACAGTAATAAATTATGATTTATCAGATCTGGATTGTTAGATCCAAATGATAAAGAAGAATAGCCGTATACTGCTTCTGACTTTCTTTCAGGTCTCCTGTATGAATGCAGCTCTAGGTCCTATAACTCTGTTTTGTGCAGTTTATTGCTTTACAAGTTATATTTGTTGATGACATTCTAAACAGGATACTTGGAGAAAATTTGTACTGACTACCATTTTGAGTAATCAAAAAGTGAGATGAAGGGATGTATGTTTGGTTTTAATAGGGCTCCAGGTTTTCCCTGAGAGAAATCCTCAAGTATGTCTTTCAGACACTGTTTTCTAAATGCTTCAATTTAAAAGACTTGATATTTTTGACAGTCAGTTCTTTGGAGGCTTGTTGGAGGCTTCAACAACCACTCATTTGAGACTTATCCCTGATTACAGTTGATTTGCCTGAAATACCTTAGCAAGACATTTTGCTGGATTTGGGGGGCTAAGACTGTACTTTAACTTTGTAACTTACTGTTTTTAACAAGGTTATATTGTTTTCTGATTCAAAGTTGCGAACTGCGCACTCTTTCAGTTAGCAAGATTCTTCCAGTGTGCTTGTGTTCCTCTCTCTCCTGTGTTGGACTGCTGTCTGGGCTTTGAGAACCTATACAGTTGTAGATGTCTTTGTTCACTTTTTCCTGTACATCTGATTTTATGACACAAAGAATATTTTAAAAAAAATCTTTTTTTTTGTTAAAATTTTAATACTGTTCCTTTTACTCAATGCACTGTCACTGTAGGAAGGGAGCTGCCCAGTATTTTGATGTACAGATAGTTCAAATGCAGCAACTAATGCTGTCACAGAATGAGTGTTTAACACAGTGTAACCACTAGACTACAGTGTGCCCTCCCAAGTAGTTTCTTATTTCCCTTGAAATCATATTTAAATTCAACCATTGTCCTGTCTGACACATCAGTCTTAACAGACCACATATTTACTTTTATAAGGTCCTCTTCTGTGTTTGACCTGGTTCAACTAGGGAGCGTTCCACAAATTACTTCTCTTTGCTAACATGCCTCACCGGGACGGCCAATGCCAGAATGTCACTCATCAGCATTTTCTTTGATGTATGTAATGTTCTGTTAGTGAATTAAAGCTGAGTTTGACATTCAGTGCATAATGAGTGTCTTGGGGGACACTTTGAGGTTCAAAGTTTGCCTTTAACAAGGCTCTTGCTGTCCAATTCTATTTTGCATCATCTGGGAGGCTTGCTGAGGATCAGACTTCCTTCCCTCTGCTGTGAAAGTGTGCTAAACCAGACCCCTTTACTGTTCAACTCCAGCTGTGGAAGGCTTGATCAACAACTGGTAGCTTTTTCTTGAATGCTAATTTTAGAGATTCTCTAGTTGCTATTTGTGGCCAAAGAAGAAACAAAAAGCTTTACAACTATCAAGTATCTTACCATCAAGCACTACCGTAAGTGCCTTACAATTTTTGCCTTTTTTATGGGGTATTTAACCTATTCCTTATGCCTTTGAAAAGAAGATAGAAGGTAGCACAGTGCAAGCAGATAAATTGTTAGATTTACTTTTTATTTCCTGTTAAACCCTCTATACTGGGATTCTGTTTCAGAATTTTAACCAAAAATAATTCCCATGTCTCAGTTATTGGCTCAGCTGGACCTCCGAGTTGTATTATAATGTGCTCATAACTGGGAAGACTGATCTTAGTAGTGCTGTGTCCAGTGTTGTTCTTTTTCTTTGTCTTCCAAATGTTTGTTTGCTCAGTTCTTTCTAACAGGAGATGGTAGTGCTGGTATTCATTAGACAGCATGACTTTCCTGACTGTTGATTTTTCCAATGTCTTATTTTACCTTTGGAATTTTTCCCAAGTATTAAGGAGATAAGATGGTATTTCAAGATACTAATTAATGGATTTATTGAAGTGTAAATATCAGTGAATGCCTGCAACCAGGTAACTAAAAAAACCCTTTGTATAAAGATCAGTATCAGTCACATTGTTTTTATAGAATAGAATAGAATCATAGAATCATTTAGGTTGGAAAAGATCTTTAAGATCATAGAGTCCAACTGTAAACTGCCACATCTACACATCTTTTAAATATCTCCAGGGATGGTGACTCAACCACTTCCCTGGGCAGCCTGTTCCAATGTTTAACCACTCTTCCAGTAAAGAAATTTTTCCTCATGTCCAATCTAAACCTCCCCTGGCGCAACTTGAGGCCATTTCCTCTCGTCCTATCACTTGTTACCTCGGAAAAGAGACCAACACCCACCTCGCTACAACCTCCTTTCAGGTAGTTGTAGAGAGCGATAAGGCCTGCCCTGAGCCTCCTTTTCTCCAGGCTAAATAACCCCAGTTCTCCCTCAGCTGCTGCTCTTCATAAGACTTGTTCCCTGACCCTTCTCTAGCTTTGTTGCTTAGTTGAGAGTATTTTCTAATGGTTGCTAGCTTGCTATTTACATACTGCAAGGATTTTTAAATTATTTGGCTTATACAGATGGAAGAAAAGGGTGAAATCAGACTTCCACCAATCAAGGGTTGCTGCTGAATCCTTCGTGGTCCTTTCCTATATTAAAAAAATTGCAGAATTTCTTTATGAACAGTACATACAAATTAGACCTGAGTCTCTTTATGTAAGCCTCTGAAAGAACCTTGGAAGTACTTCATGTGGGTATGATATTCAGTCTGAAGTTTCAACATGTCTAGTAAAAGCAGGTATAACCTTGTTTTATGATGGGGATATTCCATGTTGATAAGTGACTTGCCTGTAACCATAAAAGAGAGGTAGGAATAGCAAACCAGCAACAGAATGTTTAACTCTGATAGCTGTCCTATGTGCTAACTCCTAGGTCCTGCTCTATCAAGATTTACTAAACCGATTCAAGCAAAACTTGCTTTCAACATCTAGTTCAGCCTGGTAAAATCATCATGAACTTCAGCAAGTTTCAGCACACAAACTAGGTATTAATGTTTCTTATGAGTAGTATAGTGAAAAAGATATTTTATTTCTCTGTCTCTACAAATATAATCTACAATGTAAATTGAGTCATTTTTGTTCACATCTGACATGAAACAGAATTTGAAGAGTGATGATTTTGTTTTGTATTCCATTTTTAACTCATGCAGGTATGTATATTGCCTTTTTTAGTACTGATATTTTAATAACCATGCTTATTGGTATTTTAATTATTTTTCAATCCTAATGTTTCTATGTTGGTCCTTAAGTCTTATATACAGTTCATCTTTCCTTAATCTATTCTGAGTTCTGAAGATTCGTATAATTTTCAGTCTCCCAGTTCTATCCTTTCCTGATCTATTTTTCCTCCTTCTCCTGCCGTACATAATCTCCCTCCATGAGTTTCTTCTCTCCTTGATTACAGGCTAGTAATCCCTCCTAGATTACTACAAATGTAATGACCTTGGTTTTGTACTGTGCTTTTCTCTGTTTGTTTTTAAGAGTAACATTTTTTTCAAAATTAACTACGTGCAAAATTTAACTCAAAACAATTCAGTCACACTAACTGTTTTCTAATACATACTTGGTTTACTAATTATCTCAATTCTTAAGTTCTTCCAGAGGTTTCCCAAGACACGCTTAGTGATTTGTGAATTTTAGCATAAAAAATACAATCATTTTAAACATAAGGTTGAAGTGTCGCACACATTCTTAGAACTAGAAAATATATTTTCTTTAAAACTAGAAAAACACTTTGAGAAAAATCCTTAAGAGATTTAGCAAAATTCTTATGAGAAGAAGCTAAAATTTTATGAAATACTTTAGAATGTAGCTGGAGTTGTGAGAAACGATTTTGTTTAAAAACAGGCAGAAGGAACAGGAGACATAGCAGAGTGTACCATTATCTGTACCCTGCCATATTTCACTTTGTTTTTTTGCAGAAGACTCAGACTAAGCACCAGCAAATAGTGACTCATATAAATACCCATTTGATTTGCAGAAATAAACAGGAATTTTAAATTCCACAAAAATACTTAAGCATTGCAAAGGTAGAACTGGGTGACTGAAAACAGCAGGAATCTTAAGAACTCAGGATAAATTAAGGAAAGATGCATGAAAGCAAGCGTGTATTAAGGCCCTTATCAAATGAAGTTAAGTTGCAGAATGAAGTTAGTAACTAATACATTTAGGCCAAATTATTTCTATCCACAAGTGGATAAACTTAATTTTTAAATCAGTGGGGTATATGCTTATTTATTTTACAATAGAGCATATCTAAAATATATACTACCACCCTTGCCCTGGATGTTTTAAGTTTCCTAGAAATCAGATCGTCTTCTTGTAAGTACAAAACTACTGTTTGAAATTACTCTTTGACCCTTTCTGTGAAGCTTTTTTTCTGAATCAGAAAGTTTGTGTCTTTCTGAAATAAACAAAACAAGCAAATGTGCTCAGGACCTACTTAATTTTTTTTTCCTGTGAAAAAAGTGAAATATGTATTTTTGTATTGTATGTCAGCATGTGCATTTTCTATATAATTTCTGAACTTTGTAGAATCTGAAAGTGTTATGAGCTACTGAAAATGTCCTTCTTATTTATGAATTAATATAGAACTTACTGGAGTGCCAAAAGCAAGTATTTCAGGTGTACTACTGTATCACCATTGTTGTGTGTATCATGTGTCCAAAGGTGCATGTTTTTCTCACTTTTCTGTAATGCAGATAAATCTGACTTTTCAGCTTTGTTTTGGAGGTACCCTGAATTCTGACACCATTTAGCAATAGAATCAAGATCTTACATATGCATATTTAGGATACTCATCTCCTGGGATACAAGTTGTTATTCAGGTAATAATTCCTTGTAGTAATTAGAACTCAATTAGACTTGACACTTGGCATATAGTGTGGCTGTTCATAATGGAGTTTAAAAAATGCAGTAAGGGGAAGAAAGGTAAAGATACAGTGCATATAGAATGTAAAAATAATTAAAAAAAAAACCACCAAAAAAACCCCACTGATCATTTTTTTAGTGCGAAACGTTTAAAAATAGTGTGGTGTATTTTTAGTTTGGTTCTGGAATACACTTTTAAAGTCAGTCTTCCATATCATCTCCCATTTCTGTTACTTTAATTCACATTGCAGAGCAGTCTTGGAATATACAAAATGAATTCCTTTTGGACAAGACTGAAAGGGAAGTTGAGCTGCACGAGTGCATTTGATTCACTGTCCTTATAAACCTTGAGTCTATGAAACCAGACTAGAGCTAGTCCACAGTAACTCCTCCTGAAACACACACTATGTGGACATCCTCAACGCCAATTGTTTCACTGTGCAAATTCACACAGAGGAAGGAAAAGCCTATTTTTTCATTGAAGCAACTGTGTGCAGGATGTTGATGTGTTGGTGACAATCCTAGTAAAGAAATCTTTTTCTGGGCGTGTGTGGAGACCCAAGAAAGGCAAGAGCTTTGGTCTGAGGCTCTTTGCCTCTGAACTCGTGTCAAGAACAAGGTGGCAAGGCACTTGGCATCTCTCTCAGCTGTGCTCTGGAACATTGTAGATAAAATACTAAATTACTTCACAGTAATCTTCTACGTATATCAAAGCAAGTTAGCCCTTTGAGGTTCACAGATTCCAAGTAATTTGAAGATTTGTTGTCTTCTTCCCCCCCATACCCCGCCTTAATACAGGATTCCAAAGAAAAGTATGGCTCGAATAACTGACTTCAAATTTACAGCGCTTTGTACCTATAAAGCAAAAACACTTTAGTTTTGGCTTCTGCAGTGAATTTGATTTACTACATTGTCCTGGTTTCGGCAGGGATAGAGTTAATTTCCTTTCTAGTAGCTGGTACAGTGCTGTGTTTTGGATTTAGGATGAGAACAAAGTTGATAACACACCGATGTTTTAGTTGTTGCTAGGTAATGCTTACACTAGCCAAGGACTTTTCAGCTTCCCATGCTCTACCGACTGAGAAGGCTGGAGGTGCACAAG
>NW_008795027.1:1958321-1961212 GCF_000699145.1 Aptenodytes forsteri | reverse complement strand
GGGTGGTGAGCAATTGTACTGTGCATCACTTGTGTATTATTGTTATTATCATATTATTATTATCATTTTATTTCAATTATTAAACTGTTTTTATCTCAACCCACGAGTTTTTCTAACTTGTGCTCTTCCAATTCTCTCCCCCATCCCACCAGGTGGGGGGGAGTGAGCGAGTGGCTGCGTGGGGCTTAGTTGCCGACTGAGATTAAACCACGACATACATCTATTTATTTTTACTAAATGTATTTGCAAGTTATCATCAAAGCCCTCAAACTTACCCAAAGACTAAGCAACTTTGTTGTTTAAATTGAAATCCACCTATAACTTTATCTATAGAACATGTTAACCTAACTACAGACTTCTGAAATTTCCATGGCACCTATAAAACTTCATCCTCATTTAGTTTCAACAGAAGGAAATAAACTTGTTCTCTAAGTTGGGATCTAGTTACAACCTTGGCTTCTGATGTGATAATCAAACTGGCGACCAAACTGGGGATTAATCAAGAGTTATGCTTCTTGTAAATATTGAGGAAGAAAAATGTTAATCAAGTGGGCAGTTACTTTATTTTTTACTAATTGTATTGAAATTGTGGATTAAATCTGCTTCAGGAAACTATTTTGATAATAATCAGTCATTTACCAATACAGACCCACCATTTTTTTACAATGGCAGACTTCTGTTCCCGTGATGATTTTGAATACATCGCTCTTGCTGATGACATAAGTTAACATCTCTGCCTTTTCCTCCATGTGGAAGATGAGATGCTCAGAAGGTTAATTGGATAATGCCAGTGAGGCATTTAGAAGATGCCAGAGCATTATGAAAATAAGAGTTATTCCACCTGTCCTCGAAAAAAACTGAGGAGACCTTTGACAAATAGTTGTTCACACTTCTGAATTTTTCATAATTTTATAGAAAATTCTGGAATGGGTAAAGTAGTCTTTAGGTACCCGTAAGATGTATTTTATAGTATTTTCTCCATTAGCGAACACTTCTATTTTATGTTATGAGAAAGCAGCTTCTTAATGACTAACCAGCTTATCTTGCAAGATAAATCAAAACACCAAGGTTCATTAGCCTTCATAATGCTTTGGAATACATAAATTATGGAAGTTATTAGTATGTTTTGCATACAGTGATTGCATAGTTATATTAAAATACACTTTCAGTGCAGTCAAAGTTAAGCAGTCAATTAGTCAAGTTTAAGAGGTGCTGAAGTTAAATTACTCCGTGTTTGCTTGCATTAATGAAAATCATCATATTAGCTATTTTCAGAAAAAGGTGTAAAGCTCCAGTTTCAGTTTTTCAGTACTGGGCCATGCAGAAAGATTCTTTCCATACATAAGGACTACATTCTTCAGTGTATGTGGGGGTGGAGTGGAGTACTATCAATAATAGCATCCTACAGTCTAACAGATCTCACCTCTGAGATGTGACTTTCCGTTCTTGACTAATGAATGCATTGTCTTCTTAGTAGCTGTGAAAATCAAACTGAACAGCAGATCGCATAGTCTTCTATCCCCCTTTGAAAATACTTCAAGAGGCAAGTCAAATAGTAGTCAATGCTTGTTTAAATAGTTGTGGAAATCTTAAGCCAGTAGACTTCAGTACTGTGTGGAAAAATTGAAGATGTTTGTATTATACGTAGCTGTCTTACCCTTCTGTAGAATGGCAGTAACAGTGGAGGTAAAATGTAATGTCCCATATCCATCTGTTTCTAGCAAAATCTGTTTTGTGTGTATAAGTTGCTTTTAACCCTACTATATGTCTGTCCTTTTAAAACACGTCTTTGATCCTTTTCATTTATTTTCCTTTCTTTAAATATGATACATGTATAAGAATCCTGTGATTAATTCTGATGCACTTGTTCTATCAGCTGTTCTTCCGTATTAATGCTGGAGTGGTTAAGATGGTGATATTGCCCTAACTTTTACCCCCAGAAGTTGTTACAATGTGTCCTCCTAAGAGCTTTGATATGAAAATATTCAAGTATGTTATACTGAAATATTTCATAGACTTTAAGATATGAATCTTTAAAACTCCATATACATTTTAAGACTAAAATAAGCTTAAATTTATGTAAGATTTAAAATCTTTTTAAAACAAAGCAAAACCTTGAACAGGTTTTTTGTTATCGAATCGGAATGTTATGCTTAACAGTAGACACAATTTTACATGTAAATTCCCTGAGATGCATCTGAAAATCAAATTAAACAGCAAAAAAAACCTGTTGCTGTTTACCCAATGAAAGATAACCAATTTTGACTACTAAATAAATGTTTTGGGTTTATTTCTATATTTTTATGTCTCCTTAAATGTTACTAAAATATCTCAATGTTTTGAGTAGTTTCTTAATTTATGATTTAGCTAAATTATCTTCTGGAAATATTTGTGGAACAAAATGTAAGTATTTGTGTTCTGCTAACACTGACTAGCAGAGGAGCAGAGGTAGGTTTTGCCTGTTCAAGGAAGGAGAGATATGAAGGCAGATATCCTGCTGGGAGTCTGTTATAGACCACCCAACCAGGATGAAGAGGCGGATGAAGCATTCTACAGGCGGCTGGCAGAAGCCTCACAATCGCTAGCCCTTGTTCTCATGGGGGACTTCAACTTCCCAGACATC
Source organism: Aptenodytes forsteri (assembly GCF_000699145.1). Classification (NCBI taxonomy): domain Eukaryota; kingdom Metazoa; phylum Chordata; class Aves; order Sphenisciformes; family Spheniscidae; genus Aptenodytes; species Aptenodytes forsteri. The sequence goes on along the minus strand of NW_008795027.1, from coordinate 1,958,589 downwards.
TGCTGGAAATACAACACGGCAGAGAGGAAACAGTCTAGGAGGTTCCTGGAGTGTGTGGAAGACAGCTTCCTGACACAGCTGGTAAGTGAGCCTACCAAGGGAGGTGCCTCGCTTGACCTGCTGTTTACAAACAGAGGAGGACTGGTGGGAGATGTGGTGCTCGGAGGTCGTCTTGGGCTTAGCGACCATGAAATGATAGAATTCTCCATTCTTGGTGAAGTAAGGAGGGGGGCCAGCAAAACCGCAACCATGGACTTCCGGAGGGCGG
>NW_008795027.1:1941066-1956627 GCF_000699145.1 Aptenodytes forsteri | reverse complement strand
TAGTGGGCATGGTGGTGTTGGGTTGATGGTTGGACTTGATGATCTTAGAGGTCTTTTCCAACCTTAATGATTCTATGATTCTGTGATTCTATGATCGATTTGATACTGGCAAAATGGTAGGTAAGTGTGGCTTTCTAAAGCACTTGTGAGTCTTGGTTTGACTGACAAGTTGATTTGACTTGCTAAAGAAGTAATAAGGTCAAGTAGTAAGGTTTGGTGGTGAAGGTGAATATCTGACATCAGTCAAGAATTTTTTTCTTCTGTTGTGTTTAAGGTTGTAGTTAGTGATAGATAATACAGTTATAAAATTCTAGTGATTTCCATCAATTTTAATTATTAGAGCTGAACCTTTTCAACAGATGATTTAGCCTCTGGGTAAAACCAAACACAAATACCCTGTGTTAGCTTTCAATTTAATTTTGAGTATCCAGTAACTCAAATGAAAAGGTAAGAAAACTTGGATATGTAATTGTATTTTATTATAAGCAACTTAGATCTATTTGCTGGAATGAAACAGTATCTCTGGTTCTGTGAAGCTTGTGTATTGTCTTTCTGCACTCAAAATTATAGAATCGGTTCTTTACGAAATTATGTTTCTGCATCTCTAAAAATTGAGCACCTTTCTGAATTCCTTTTGAATTACTCATCCTTTCATTGTGTTAAAAATAAAATTTGAATCTGAGTGACCAAATTCAAATGGCGAATTACAGTATAATTTGATTTAGCTATAAGCTAGAGCAAAGTGCTCCTGAAGTTATACAATTTTGTCATATAATATACTTCCCTAAAATGGCTCTTGTGTTAACTTGGTAACTTCTTAGCTTCCACTTTCCCTCTGTGACCAGGCGTCCTTTTGGGGAACACAATGAAGATTATCTGGAATCATGTAAAGAAATTTCAAGAGTTTTTATAATTTTCTGATATCTGTCAAATTATTTTTTTCTAGACATCTGCTAATGCTCTTGCCAGTTTTCTGAAGAAATATTTATACATCGTGGTATATTTAGTTGCTGCCCTTGCAGGGAGAAGTCACTGTTTTATTATACAAAATCCCCACATTTACTGACTGGATTGGTATTGCTTTTGTCTAGTTTAATTTATAACATTATCCCAGACTTCTGTCTTTCAGAGGACGAACTTGTTTCCAAATAAATTCTTTATTTTAATCACTAGCCTTCCCACCTCTATCTTAATTGCTTAATGTTTATGCATCATCCTGAATTGTGAAATGCTGTGACAATTTGATGGTTTTATGAATTCTTTCAGTGCTCTTCTATTCAATATATTCTTATTTTATTGTAGGTACAAATTGCAACAAAGATGATAGCTTTGAAAGTGGGGGTGGAGTTCAAAACTGTTCTGCCATGGGAGGAGAATCTGTAATACCTGCCAGTCAAGTTCATTAAATTATGTTGTTATAGCAACTGGTTAGCCTCTTCCATACTGAAAATATCTTGTGTCAGATAATTAGTACTGCTTAATTGCATTTTATTGCAAAAGAGGCAAGTAACTAAAGAGGTTCTTGCAATTGCTATGGGGCCAGAAAGGGTCAGAAACTACTTGTAATTGGAATATATTTCGTGAATATAAATTAATAGGTCTAATAATCTGTCTTTTCATTCCCCAGGATCCCAAAAAGTATCCAGCATATTTTAATTGCTGTTGCTTGCTCAGAAACATTAATGGATAAAAATTAGCTCTTGGCCCCACTCTTTTTTTTCCTTTGTCTCTTCTTGTCAGCTTAAGAAACCTATAACATGTATGATGTATTTAGACCTTCCCTGATGTGATATCCACATAGACAAATGGCCCAATAAAATCCGTTTTGGCCTTTTCAGTGTGTTTCTCTGTATTTTGGCTGTCAGTCCTGTGTTGCTGCAGGTTCTTTTGGTTTTCCTCCTAGTTTGGTCCTTTGCATGGAAACACTCTCAGCATTTGATCAAAGACGGCAGTCATCATAATCCACAAATGTAGAGCTTTGGGGGGAAAAGCTTACTCACAACATAATATTTGGGATTTCAAGTCAGCAAGTGCCAAAATTAATCAGAAAAACTAGTTCAACCAATCCCAGTTATGGAATCAGAGCTTATTGCAAAGCCGAGAACCTGCATTTTTTTCATGGTCTGAGGAGGTAATTTTTATTTCTCTTCAGGACTTCTGGATTTGATTCACCAACCATTTTTTGATGCTGAGTACAGAATCCGTCATCCGGCAGTAATAGTTCTTTGCTTAAAGAGGAAACTGTGCCATCCTGAGGGGAGGATTGAAATAAAAGAGCTTCTGAAGTGGTGCAATAGCTATATTGTAGACTACAATGTGTGTAAAGCAGTACTGAGTTTTATTGCAATAGCTGCAATGGAAAATGAAAGAGGAACAGATTACAGCCCTCCACCTTATGTAAAAGTAAGCACAATTAAAGTAATACCCAGCAAAAGCCTTACCAATCGCAAACATAGGTCAGTAAGTCTTCTAGTGACTGCAGTTGGAACTTTTCATCTAATCCAAGCACTATTTTCCATGTCATTCATGTTCTTGCATTGTAGGGCTTTGCAGTTTTACAGTTGACAGTCCCATCTGTTTCTCTTCATCTTCTAGCTTTGCTGTCATCCTCTTTTTATGTTTTCTTTACTTAACAAGGTCATTCATACCTCATCTCTATGCATATGACTGTAGCAGGAGCTTGTGATAATTAGGTATGTGGGGCACAGGGAGTTACTCCCAGGTGGCACTGCCATATGGTTTTGAAATGGCTCTTTGCAATGAAAAGTAAAGCTTTACTTCTCCCCTCAGGTCTGCCTTAAGGTAGAAAAGTTGACTTATTTGTGGCAATGAACCTGTTCAGTATTTTGCCATACTTAATTCAATGGAATCCATTTTTTTAATTAAAACAATCAAATGCTTTTCTTGAGCTTATGAAAAAAGCAATGTTCACTGATGAAATCAGAAGAAAAAAGGAAAATTACAACCTTTTTTCCCCAACAGTTGTTTCTAAATTGTGCTTTTTTTAAAAAAAAGGACATTGTTTCTTCATTCTACATTGTATCAGTCTCTTCCACTATGCTTTTAGTAATTGATGCCTTGCAGGATTTTTTGCTCTTTAATTTTGCTTTGGGCTTTCTGGATTCACCTTCTGTTACATGCATATCACAGTGTTTGTAATATTTAACTTGTTTAGATTTACAATTAGTAAGTGTTTAAAGGACATTCTTCTTCTATTAATTACACAGCTGTACTGGTGATTATTTCGTGTGTTGGATGACTTGTGTAGGGAATACAAAGTAATAGTATTTTGAAAGTGTTATTGCAATTTAATATATTTGCATATGGAACCACTTCAGATACATAAATTCCCTACTGTTTTACCTTTAGCAGTGTACTAGGATAAATTGTAACACTTACTGTCTGAATTTGCTCAAATAATTGCAAAAAGCAAACTTCTATCATTCAAACACAGCAAAAGGATTTATTTTCTAGCTTCCCCAGATGTTAGCAAAATTATAGAACGTACACAGTTAATTTAAAGGGGAAAAAATGTGGTGGCCATAATTTTGTCCCTTGATTTGCACTCCAAGTGTTGCCATTTGATTTAAGCAACAGTTCTTTTGGAAGTAATTTCAAATAAATATATGCATATTGGTTTTTGCTTTAAAATTTAGTCTTAACCTTAACAAATCTTAGCAGCCGGCACAGATATGTTTGTTCAGCAAGAAACTAAACAGATAAAAATACACAAATATTTGTTGGAGTTACAGCAAAGATACGGAAGATGTTCTGCTGTTTTTTCATGATGAAAAGTGCCAGGCTTTTCTTTAAAACTGAGCACTGCCACATGAATATGTATTAGTTTAACTAAATATCGAGAGATTTAAAATCCGTGTTCTCAAGTATTTACTTAACTGCCCTGATGAAGATAGTTTCTTAAAAGGGCATAAATCTCCACTCTCACTGGATAAAATATAGATTATTACTTCGTAGCCCATCTTCAATTCAGGTCATGCCAAAAATGGAGGAATTATATGCCATCCAGATTATTCTAAGGCATGTTAAAAATGTACTAACCCTCTGAGATTTGCATTATTTATGAGAGTTTAATAGTCATTTGCATGAATTTGTCATCATTTTATCTTTTCAAAAAACAAAAGCTGAAAGTCTTATATTAGTATATCTGGAATAAAGCTATATAACTGTGACTAAAACATGGTCAATTGAGAGGAGAAAAATCCCGCTGCCAAGTATGAAAAATGAACTTGAAAGTCAGCAGAAATGTTCTTCGCTCTTCACTTAACTTGGTCCCAAAAAGTGGAAAAGAGTATATAGGTCATAGCTTCATAGGACACTGGAGTTTTGTAGAGTTTACTGATCTGCCATAGATTTTACTTTAGTGTAGTTGCCTTCTTTAGTTACAGTCCTCCCAGTCAGGGATTGAATTTATGATTTCTTTCATATGAAGGTAAAACTATCTGCTGTATTGCACTTGATCATTTAAATTTATTACTCCACATCTATAACTACTTCATGCCAAAAAACCATCCCTGAACTGTGTTTCTTTTATCTTATATAAAGTGTTTGGTGTTCAGGTCTTCCGAGGTTGAACTTGAGAAATGACAGGTGATAATTAAAAGACATGGAATAGCTTTGAAAAATTTTTCTGCTTTGTGAGAGCTAGGTTGAAATACCAAAATTTAATTGACATGCCAGCTAATTAAAGTAAAAATTGGAACAAAAGAACCCTGAAAATTTTCAAAACCTGTGTGTGATAACCTGGAAGTCCTATTTTAGTCAGATTTATCAGCAATGAGAATTTGGCAGATTAACCTCAGATGTAAGAGCAAAACTTGCTGGGTTTTGGTCTTCGCTACCTCTAAAAGTCAGGGTATACTACAATATGCTTCCATTTAGGAACATAACCTGAAATAGTTTTCGAATGCATTAGTTTTAAGAGACCATGGGTAACATTTATCAGCAAACTAGAGCAGCACAGTAAGATACATAAAGCTTGAGCAACTATGTAATTTCATAGCTTCTTTTAGATAGTTTATCACAATTGCTCTTAAGGAATTGAAATTTTTTTTGTAAGGAATTACTTAAATACCATTATTTTAATAAGTATTCTTGCATTTTGAAAGCATTTACTACATACTTTTCAAGTGAACAGAAATAGGTACAAGTAAATGGTGGGTATTTTGTCCTTGTTTGTCATAGCAGCATTGAAAATTACAGTCCTAGGGCTCTGATAGCTGGGAGTATGACAGTGTCCCGGATGGAGGAAATAATACCATGAATTTGTTTGTTGGGCTGACATTAAGACAATTCTCAAAGGTATTTGATCTGTTGCATTCAGCAGGATGCTTGACATCTCAAGGATCTGCAGCAGAGCTGCACAAGGCAGTGGTCAATGCTGCCACCTTGCTTCTTGGACTGTTCTTCCTATAGTTTAAGAATGAAGCATGTCTTATGCCGAAGTGCAGGGCCACAGTACCAGAGGCTTGCCTTCAAGAGATTTGAAGGATACAGATATTCCCATTGCTTTGAAGGGAGAGGGCTGTTCAACAACTGGATCACTTCTATGGTTTAGTGTTTTGTATCAATTTTGCTTTCACAGATCATGTTTTACTGAAAACCCACAAGCCAGGGAGGAGCAGGCAGAGATACTGGTAGTGGAAATTGTAGGCCTGACATGATTGTCAGCTAAGAAATCTGAACACTATTCTGAGGCTACTTGGAAGTGGAGATCTATTTCTGTGTCTCATTCTCAGCATCTTGTGAAGCAGATGGGATCCAAATAGCGGTCAGCTTTCTCAGGCTACAATCTCCTACTGTGGTTAGTTTTGTTCATCACCTGAAGTTCTGGTTCCTTGCAGACAACACTGCTTCTGTCTGGTCTAAACTATTTCTCCCATTTCTGAAGAGAGAACAGAGCCAGCATTTCTCTTCTAAGGCTGTTGCTGACCTGAGTCAGTTTTACATATCCAGAGTCCTGGAGCCTGCAAGTTTTGTGCTCTGCCTGACTAGAGAAAGTCATCTGGGAGCTACGCTGCTACCAGATCTTCCCCTTCAGTCAGAGCATCCTTCTCCCATCGTTGGTGCCTTCTGCTGCTTGCACCCAACGTATGTTCCCTTTTATTCTCCTTTGCTACCAAGTGTAACCTTTCCGTAACTGTGCCATGCATGGGGCTTGGCCCCTCCCCATCTGTCTCAGCCACGGCCTCTTAGCAACCCTGTGGAAACAGTGGGCTTGAGCACCTACCTGGCACAGGCCTCCCAGCAACCACAAAGGTTGTCCTCCAGTACCCCAGACCCAGGTCAGACAGGGCTGAGGTGGGGGCTTGGAAGAAGAACTGTGCTGCTCCTTTCCTGACACAGGGTGAGGAAAAGATGTTCCTGCTGGCTTTTGTGGTTGTTAAATCTGGTAGGTGACATTGCTATTGACCTTGTGTTTGTATTGGGATGGTTTTAATTCAGGAATGACTGAAGAGGGCTGCAAGAAGCAACTGGAAGAGTTAGTAGTGATGTTCACTGCCATTAAGATCATCTCACCTTTTAGGCAAGGATGGAAAAGAAATGTGATTTTTTTATATCTACCTTTTTTAATGAAGTAGGCATGGAAGAATTAAAAATATCGAAGTAGGTGACTGTGCACTCAGCCTTCATTTACATAGCTGGAGTGGATCAAATTTCATCTCCTATACACTGAATTAAGATCATCTGAATCTGACCAGGCTCCAAATCCAGTATAACACAGTTATTGTAGCTAATATGTGTAGCACTGTATGAATATAGCTGATTTGTATATTTTGAGCAAGAGGAAAGTCTGGAAAGCTTTTATGATGTGTGTAAAAAAACCCCAACAAACCCAACCTGACATGCAACAGAACTAGCATAGTTTTAGTTTTTGTTATTTACAGCTGAAGCTGAACAGCAGATATATTAGTATATCTGAACTTTGTTCAGCCTCACATCCAAAGATATACAGCATCAGTTTTTCATATGCATTGCCTATTATGTCAGTTCTTGGAAGAATGGAGCACAGTATTGTACTTAGAGTAACGTATTTGAAAACACTTCAACATCAATTGAGTGTTACTTAAGCATTTCAGAAAATGTACCCTTAAACTAGCAGTTTTATCTTCAAAGATTTTTTTTTTTTAGGATGAACCTGCTGATTCTTGAAACAAGCCTGTAGGGATAAACAAGCATTAGTTTTCATCATGTTGAGAAGTAGTTCTAAGCAGAGAGACTATGTCTTGTCTCAGATTCTGTAGTAAGCCAGATTATTGGGTGAGCTGGAGCAGAATTTAAGCTTTAATGTTGTACCGTCTAGGAAGGACTAATACTTCTACCATTAGATGATGATACGTCACCTTATAAGAATTTATTAGGACCTGCGTTTCCTCTATGAAGGATGGACATTAAGCTGCAGTAATGTCAGTGTGGTGGTTTGACCCTGACTGAGGAAAGAATCACCTATTGGCTTCTCAACAATGCATATTTTCAATTCTCATTTAGACATAGTCATTCTCTTAGAAGCCTGGCAGCACTTTTAAGTATTTCAGAATTCTGTAAGGATAACATTTCTGTGATTAAGCTTCTTCTCTTCCACATAGTAGATGCTTGTTATGTAACTTATACATTATGTATATTTAATTTTGACAGCATGATTATTTATTTATTATCCAATATAATTTATTTAACCTTTCATCTACTACTCCTAGCCTCTAGAGGAAATTCATATGCTAAAATCTTTGGTGTTGAGATGATTCTTATCCTGGATTATGGTGGAAACTACCTTAGTATGGTAGGAGTAAGCTATGCTTTCACTGCTCAAAGCAAATTCTGGCATTGCACTATAGTATCTTCTGGTATAATCATTCTGAAACAGCATTGGTAGTCTGAGGCTTGTCCTGAAAAGAGGGTTATTTTCCCAGTCCAGTTATCGATGACTACATGGAGGTGACTAGAAAGATTTCAGTTTGATACAGACCTCCACATTCTGTCCTTTTTTTTCTATATGCCACAGAAGATCCAGATTACAAATCCTATCCAGAGAGAGAAGAGTAAAGAAACCCCAGGTATATATCTATACAGAGACCTAATGAGGCAAGTGATTTAAAAAAAAAAAAAAAAAGTAAGAAAGCTGTGATTTTCTCTTTTTTCAGAATGGGGAAGTTCTGCTTAAATTTTACATCCTGCAAGTTAGGTACTTTATTGACAAAGTCTTTCTTGCTGAGTATTCTCCTTCATACTTCTTTTACCCTAATACATTTGTGACTAGAATTAAATGAGGCAAATGATTTAAAAAAAAAAAAAAAAAGTAAGAAAGCTGTGATTTTCTCTTTTTTCAGAATGGGGAAGTTCTGCTTAAATTTTACATCCTGCAAGTTAGGTACTTTATTGACAAAGTCTTTCTTGCTGAGTATTCTCCTTCATACTTCTTTTACCCTAATACATTTGTGACTAGAATTAGTAAAAATGAGATATTCTTCTCCTACTTTTTCCTAGTATCATAACAAATATTTGAAACATTACATTGATTTTAAAATAAAGTATAAAATTAATACAGTATTTTAATAACAGTGCAGATTATATGATTTGACATACAGTGGTATAATAAGTACTGCTGTTGACATGTCTACATATTTTGTTGGAATTGTCTTTTCATTAGCAATGTAACTATGTTTTCAACTCTATTTAGGACAATTTCCATGCATGCAGATGTTAAATATCTCACAAAATAGCACTTGGCTTTTGATTGGCCCTCCTAGGAATAATTACATTGTGCTGGTACAATTGAACATTTGAACTGCCACTTTCCTACGCAGTATAAACAAGCTATATTGTAGGATTTTGACAATATAGAACAATTGAATCAACTTGGTTATCAACAGAGACAGGTTGCAGTACTCTAAGCGTGTTTGTATAAATAATGGTGGTTTTATCAAGCCATGTGGACCAGTGAACCTCCGTGGTGCAATGTTTTTTAATAATTGAGGAAAAGGGTTTTCTTATTCTTTTTAGGGGTGATGGTCATTAGTGTGTCCTGTAGGTTTTATATGAGATTTAATATATCTGTGGTTTGTGTTGGAGATGGTGGATGGTATGAATTTGGAGGAAAATCAGTTTGTTTTCATAGTGTGCTGCATTTTAGAGCTGCAAAATGTAGTCTGACAATCTGCTTTAAACAAGGCTTTTCAAGTTGTTCCTGATGTGTGTGTATATATATAGCAGAGACAGCTGTGATGGCTAATGAAAACCTTTTTAATTATGAAATAGGAAGTGTGAGAGAGGGGAGGATCTACTTCATATCAACTTAAATTATTAAATTATTTATATTAGACTGTTTTATACATCTGCTATTTTTTCTCTTTTCTACTTAATTTCAACTTAGAAGTGGGAGGAGGGGGAAGATTCTTGTTTAGAAATGAGCACATAGGGAGGGTTCTGTCTGGTATAGTTCATAACTGAAGAAGTCAGAAAAAATGTTAACCTTGAGGTGACCTGTTTCCTAATTTGAGAGAGAATATTGCTACTCTTTGTTTGCCTAGTAGCATGCCTACTTGGTATTAATTCTGTGATGAATACCATGACATCTTTGTTGAATAGTCACGTTTTTTAAAGTGTATGCAAAGGCAGTCAAGACCAAATGAAGATATGTTTTTATCGCAGACTTCAAATTCACCAATATACCGAGTTCATTTAAAAAAAAATTAAAAAAAAAAATCCTTTGCCTGTGGAACCTCTAGCTCATCGTCAAACTAAACTTTTTTTATTATGAATAAATAGACTAGTTACTTGAGCTGGTCCATAATGGTATGCTTTATTTCATTCAGTTCTCTTGTGCTTTTTTGTTTCTGTGAGCTTGCTTGAATCCTGCTTTTTCTTCTAGCACAGTAAACTGTTCTACCATTAACTTGTCTTCTGTCTGACAGGAGGGTGCCCTTTGGCCAGAACAGAAAGAGAAGTCCAAACCATACAGCAGGCTTTTAAAGGCAATAAACTCATTCTTTCAAGACAGCAAAAACTGCCAAAACCAAACCCCACTATAAATAGTGACCTGTCATGTGTTAGATGGGATAAATCAGAAAGAAAAGTCTATGTCTAACTGAACAAATACAAGCAAAAAGATTGTCTGATACTTTAGCTAGAAAGTTGAGATTTGGCAATGGTCAAAACCAACAAAGATTTCTGATAGAAAATATGCAAAGTTGATACATACGAACAAAAAGCAACTTAGTAAGCAGTTGTTATCATAAATAGTTTGCACTGGGAAAAAAGTTCATATTTTGTAGCCGCAGGTGTCTTGAAAAGTAGAAGAACAGAACAAAAAAAAAACAAACCTGTATCATTACAAAATAAAATGGAGCTGCTGAACAGCAGTGTCTTATTGAAAGTATACAAACAGATATGCAAACCTTCTGCCTCAATATAGTTATGTCTCCATTGTCTAAGAAATATTTATTGGCTTAGAAATAAAGATCTTGTTTTCTTTAAGGAGAATTTCATATGTTCCTCTCATATCTGTCAGTTTGAGTATAAACCTTAAATATATAAATGTTCACACCTTTTTCTGCCTTGTGTGTGATTACTTCTGTTCTTTGATCAATATCTAACTGTAACTTTGTTTTCTTTTTTGTAAAGAACCACCATTTTGGTCATATTGAGAAAAGTTGTCATGCACTAGAGTACTTTCAGCTGTACTCGCAGTTCCCTAGGGTAATTTGCCAGCGTACCATTGCGTACATTCTCAGATGGGGCTTTTTCTTTATAAAACCTCTGTGAAGTTAAATGAGAATAAGGGGCACTATTAACATGTAAACCTGTATACATAGACATGCTGTAATGTTTGTGCTTTCTTCTGTAGCCGTAGGAAGGCACTGAAATGTTTTAATGCTCGTTGTTTCCCTGAGACAAGAGCAAGACGAAGACGCTTCTGAAAAGCTTGACGTTGTCTTCTGTGTCTCCAGAGTTCTATAAAACAGGAATACTTGGCTGCCTCTGTGCAGTTTTGTCCACCAAAGTATTATTGTTTCTAAATTACTTTAAGAATGCTAAACAAGGTGCACTTTTGAAGAGACCAGAGTAACGGTAGAAATGTTGCTGAGGTTCTGCTTATTTTCATTGGGCTGGTGTATCGTGGCTTGGCTTGTGCATCATGGCAGAAGGTAGAAGGTCAATAGGTTTGTGTGAGGTTGGTGGGGAAGCACTGAAAAGTGTCGTCTGTCAAGTCAGTGATGAAGTGTTGTGGACAAATCAGTGAGAATGACTTTATAAAACTTACTGAAAACAACACACCCACAGAGAAACTACTCTTTTGGAAACCTGTTACTATTAAAATAGTAAAAATATTATTATTGCCTTTTAAAACTGACAGAGCAAAAGGCAACAACAGAGAGATTAATAGAGAAAGATGATGCTTGCTTATAGATTTTTCATTTCTAGGCTGTTACTTGGATGCTTTAACAGCTTTACCCAAGACACCCCACAGTAATGAAAGTGAACAGATTGGTGTCTCTCTACAAACTGTATTTGTTTTGAAGTTGCTTTACATGAAATAATCTAAAGGTCTTAACAGAACTATTTTTGAATAACATACCCTGCAGACAGAATAAACAAGGTTTCTAGAGTGTGCTCTCCACTCAAATGCATAAATCCTCAGAGTAAAAACTGTTTTAATGTTAGTGTGTTCTTTTGATTCTCTGGAAGATACGTACTAGCTGTCTTTTTCTTGGATAACCTATTTGCTTTTAAAAGAACTTGTGGGATTTGTGTTACTAAAATCTGGATTCTTTAATGTGCAAAAAAGGAATATAGTGGTATACAACTTCACCACCTTTTGAAGTGGGAAGTTTATACTTATATATTGTAAATATGGTGTTATTGAGTATTGAATGGTGAGAGGAGATGAGTAAAAAGGTGCTTAAGTGATCCTGGTGGCACCAGTGTGGTGAAAGCTTACTTCATTGTTCAGTCTATTACCGACCTTTATTAATGCACACTATATAATACTATATATACACACATGCATATGTAATATTATGCTATTAGTGACTGCAGCTAGGCTTTTCATAAATTTATGCATGCTCACAAAACTATTTTAAAGGCTAATATCTAAAGATTGTTAAATTGCAAGGCACCTCTACCTTTTGCAAGCTGCAATTTTAGGGATCGAGTGAATGAGAACTCAAAATCTCTATATAATCTTTTTTCTTTTTCAAATTTTCTTCCTTTTGTGTTTTCATTTATTACCATTGAAGGCATCCTTTATCAAAACTGTTAGTTTCATGGTTGAATTATTTTGTAGCTTGTAGTATATTCAGCAATTTTGCAGCTGTTCTTTAGAAATGATCTTCTAAAAAGCAGAGAAGGCAAAAAAAATTCTCAGTTTTAAAACCTTTTCAATTTAAAGTTTAAAAATGTCTCCAGATTATAGTTTCTTGACATTTTCTCCCACCAAAAAGGAAATAGTTTAAGAAAAGCCTAAGCAGCTAAAATGTGAAAGTATCATGGTAGTTGAAAATAAACATTAAATAAAAGGCACCCTCTGAAAAATCTTGTTTCGAAGATGGGTATTTGCCCTTTCACACAGTATCCTGATGTACACAGGGCAGTGGGGAGACTGACCAGTACTGTTTGGAAGATAATGTACCAAGATAGGGAATGTCCTTAGGAGTACTACTGTGAAAACTGTTTTGGAGGTATTTCTGTGTATTTGTTTTGCATCAGAAATCTAAACTCTTAATCTTTCCTTTTATTTTATTTCTCTTACTTTTATTAAGCGATACAGCTCCCTGAAAAGGGGGAAGATGGACCCTATCTAGTTGAGTCTAAAACATCTGTTGTCGTGCATAGGCACTGTTGATGGTCAGTTATGGAGATGCAGTACCTGGTAGGTTCAGGGTTTAATAACTAAGTTAAGTCTATTGTTACTGGAGCAGACTGAAAAGAAAACGTGTGATATAGATTTTCAAGCTGAATAGTAATTTTTATCCTTTGACTGAATCACTCAAGTTTGCTATAGTGGAAGATAAGCTCAGTTTGCTGCAGCAGGAGCAAATGATCCTTCCTTCTGATTAGAGACCTGTTGCTTCTAGTCAGAGTTTTGTTCATGTGAGAACTGAGCAGAAAATGTGAAGTGTTAGAAAAGAGCATCAAAATGGGATGTATGCTCAGCAGTGGTTTCCTTTTCACTAAAGCTTTTTTGTTGAAGAGCAACTCAGGACTAGCCACTGAGGATTAAAAGGCACCTGAGGATTAAAAAAGTTAACCTTCGTAAATAAATCCTAGTCTAAAAATTACATGAAGCTATATATTTTCCTAGAAAGTATATTCTTATTGCAAAAGATATACTAGAGACTTGTTTCTTTATATTCTTGGTGAAAAAGCATTTTCCATGAAGATAAATACCTTCTTCGGGGGACTATAGATCGTGGTTTTTACCTTAATGTATTCCAGTGCCATACCATTTTTCATGTTTTGGAAGAAAAGTGTCTTAGAAAAGGAACACCAGCCATAAATCCTGAGAACCTTTCTTCTGGATCCTTTATTTATTAGTTGAATGTGCAGCAAAGTGCAGTAGTGTGTAGGTGTAGCCATACTAATGTTGTTCATAGGTACACATCTTTGGCAGGACTGACTTTGCAGATACTCTGTACTATGTATGTTTTGGCTTCTCATTTACTCTGTGGAAGGGAATGCTTGTTTTAGTCCAACCCTGCCCAGTGGGTTTGTAACCAGGAGTATCAGAGTCTTAAGAGTAACAGTCGGTATCTGTAGACCAAGAAGTGTCCTTTTTGACAGAGGTATGGCAGTAAATTGCAGTAAAACACTGCAGATTTGAAGTCTTGTATGAAAGGTGGCAGGCAAACTTAAAATCATCTCCAAACACTTTTGCGTTATATGGCCATGTTTTTACTAGGCCATAACTTTTAAACTTTCAAAGCCCAGTTGTGACAACTGAATTGATACTTTAGCTACTTAGCTATTATCAAGAAGGAATGTTCTGGGGAACAAAAATGTTGCTTTGGGTAAGTTAAACCAAGGCCTATTTAAATGAGCCAGAATGGCAGTTCTCTGTTTAAGAACAAGTATTTGCAAGGTGGACATGCAGGTGACATCTGCCTTTTGTTACTATTTCTGATAATCCATGCAAATTTATCATTTATACATGCTGCATTGGCTCTTCATTAGAGACTAGCATCAACACTCCAGATACTTCATCTGTGCTGACCTCGTTTCAGGCTAGGACCAGAGAAACAGCATGACTTTCTCTGCAAATGGTCACAGACTTCCCAGGAAATACGTAGTGAAGGCAGTGAAGCTGAGTTTTCAGTGTTTATCATACTCTTAACTGCTGAGGCAGCTTGGTAAAAGAAGAAAGCTAGTAAGTTAGGAGCTGATGGATGAGGAAGCAAATAAATTAGTCTGGATAGGAGTATAAAAGCAGATGCGAACTGGGACAGTGGCAGTAGAAAGAGGGATAAATTAGAGAGGAGAGAAAAATAGCAATAAATATGAGTCAAAAGGAGAAGAGTGAGGTGAGAGGTGGAAAGAAGAAGGAAGGCTGGCTGTAATGAGCTCCCTGCCCATCCCTTTTCCTCTTTGAGAACCTGGAAATGAATCTAGATCTCTTGTACCCCAGGCATACCGATATCCCATGCTTGTCTGGTTCAGTGTGATGGAAAATTTCTCTTTTGAATTTTTTTTTTTAATTTTTCTTTTAACTAATGGCATATCAAATATTTGTTGAGTCAACTACTGCCTCAGCTAGGAGATAATATGTTAAGACTGCCTGGGTAAGTATTAATTTGAGTCAAGCAAGTGTGTTGTGATACAGGTGCTGCAGTTTTACACAGGAACCCTTCTGCTTATGATGCACGTAGTAGGATAGCACAGAGATAATACGAAATATGGCCTATCTGGGAGATGTTGCCTGTAAAGCTCCTGTATGTTTTACTGCAAGAAAATTAATACTGACTGGAGCAGATGACTACAGGAAGGGAATGGATTGTTCCCAGGTTGGGGCAATAGAAAGCCTATGTGAAACAGCTCTGGTTTGTTGCTGCACCTCTTCCAGACTCTTCACAGCAACCTTGTTGTCTGGTTGAAAAACATAAAACTTGACTTTCAGAAGCGTTGACTATGCATTTCTAATTTTAAAGCTTGGTCATATGTATGTTGAACACTCTTTAATTGTGTTGGGATTTTTAGCAAGCAAAATTAGGATTTCCCATCTAAAGTCATACGTTCGGGAATAAAACCTCAGTCTTTAACAGGCAGACCAGTTATCCTCAGGGTACTCGGCCCCCCGAGCTGGAAGACAGGGACGGCGAGCAGGATGAACCCCCCATAATTGAAGAGGAAGCAGTCAACGACCTGCTACGCCACCTGGACGCTCACAAGTCTATGGGGCCGGATGGGATCCACCCGAGAGTGCTGAGGGAGCTGGTGGAGGAGCTCGCCAAGCCGCTCTCCATCATTTATCAGCAGTCCTGGTTAACGGGGGAGGTCCCGGACGACTGGAGGCTTGCCAATGTGACGCCCATCTACAAGAAGGGCCGGAAGGAG
>NW_008795027.1:1939163-1939630 GCF_000699145.1 Aptenodytes forsteri | reverse complement strand
GACCTTATCGCTCTCTACAACTACCTGAAAGGTGGTTGTAGCGAGGTGGGTATCGGTCTCTTCTCCCAAGTAACTAGAGATAGGACGAAACCTCAGTGATTCTATGATTCTATGAAAACTGCGTGCGAGGATGTCTTGGCTGGTAATTCTTGTCTTCTGGGCTGTAACATCTTGATCCCATGTTCTACATGAGTGTTGTCTCCTGTCATTACTGAAGTCGCCATTCTGGAATGGGGCAAGGTGTTAAAAGCTATCCTTAAATTTTAAGTATACAAAACTAGATCTCTTTGCATATTTCTCTAGTGGGGTGTCATGGTTTAACCTCAGTCGGCAATTGAGCACCACACAGCCGCTCGCTCACTCCCCCCACCCGGTGGGATGGGGGAGAGAATTGGAAGAGCACAAGAGAAAAACTCGTGGGTTGAGATAAAAACAGTTTAATAATTGAAATAAAATGATAATAATAA
>NW_008795027.1:1929087-1939133 GCF_000699145.1 Aptenodytes forsteri | reverse complement strand
CTTCTTGTGCACCTCCAGCCTTCTCAGTTGGTAGAGCATGGAAAACTAAAAAGTCCTTGGCTAGTGTAAGCATTACCTAGCAACAACTAAAACATCGGTGAGTTACCAACTTTGTTCTCATCCTAAATCCAAAACACAGCACTGTACCAGCTACTAGGAAGGAAATTAACTCTATCCCTGCTGAAACCAGGACATGGGGCAACTTAAAATTTTTTATATCTTAAAAAGGGATGGGCAGGTTCCAAGGTTTAACTTGCAAAATTTTAAAAGGTGCATTGTTCCAGGGCATGTGTATATTGATGAAGAGTGCAATAGCTGCTATCATGTGTTTATGTACCATTTGCTTATGTAGATACTTAAATAGCATGCCTGGCTCAGGTTCATTTGACTTAAATACAAAATGAAAATCTTTTCTAAAACTGCTAGCAGAAGGCAACAATTTACCAATATATGAATGCACAAGCCACAGCAAAAGAGAGAAGATATTCCCTGCAATGCTGAGTGTTGTAATTGCATTTAGAATAATACCGAAGGAGAGAATAAATCCTTTTCAAACTGAGAAATACAAACTTTTTCTCTTTTTTTTGAAGTATATAGAGAGGTGGAATTTCAGCACTGATGGAGTCAGGATAGTGGCTGATGGAAATCAGTTATAACATCTTTTACATAGGAAATGGAAATTTCTTTCTTAAAAATAAGATGATTTGAAGGCAAATTTCTCATGCAAATCCTGGCATGAGCAGAGAAATTATTGCAAGAATGAGACATATTGTGGAAGAGATGGTTTTGATAGATTTTGCAAAAATAGAAAAATAATTTTAATGCTACCTTATGATCACCATGTTTGCCTGTGATAGCTTTATATAATCATGATAAAGATAGAGTACTGATAATGGGACTTTGAATTCAAATTCCCAATACAGTCCCCAAGGAAAAAAAGAAACTGGTGGTGCTTGGCCTGTGGCCAGATAAACCCCCTAATGTTTAGTCAGGAAAGTTGTCAGCAGAGTTAAGTTCAGCCTTCTTGCTGGCCAAAGATGCAGGTTAAAAAGATGCGGTAGAGAGAGAGGAACATGTGATAGAGACTTCTCTTATTCTGTGACACCCGTGTGGCCTCTGTCACTGGCAGTAGCTTGTCATCTTCTGGTCTTCTTACATGAGGCAGCAAGCAGCTTTGTTTCCGTCGTGCAGTCAGAAATGCAGACACAGGGAGACACTGTCTCTACACTGAGACGATACTGTGAGCTAACCAAGAACATGAATTTACAGCATACTAACTATTCCACACCAGTTCCCTATGCAGTTTTTTGGGTACAAGTAGTATTCTGTCCTCACTTTGTGTCAAGTAGGTATGAGGTAGGTCATTCCACATTCAAAATGTCCATGCAAGAGAATAATGCCAAGAAGCTAGCGGTGGAGAAATTTCATATGCAGAGTTACTTAACTAACTTTTCCTTGAAAACAAGCTCTTTTTAAATTTCATTTTTAGAAGATTAACTAAGCCCCTTTTATAGAAGAACGTTTCTGGTCACATAATCGTGGCTTATAATTAAGAATGGCATTGCCTTGGAGGACGCGATTAGGTACAGCCTAGGGATGACTTCAGTTCCTGTGCTTTGGCATATAGGAATCAGACTGTAGAAATATCGAAGCAGTGCCTTCATGTGCCTTTATAGAGTTCTCAATTGATGAACATTAATTAATTCATTGCTTTAAAAAAAAAAAGTCCAAAAATGCCAACATGGCAAATGGTAAAGTGGCTGAGGAAATTAATTGACAGCAAGAAGATATTTTTGATAGAGTGTTCAACATCTAAACATGGTAAAACTGCTTTTTCATAAATTTCTGCAATGTAATTTCATAACTGCTTTTTAGAAAAGTTAATTCCATATCTATGTTTTTAATTTGTAGGTACGTTGAAACCTTGAAGGAGCACAAACCAAAAATTGTCTGGGATGAACAAATTGCTGAACACTACTTTGAATACAAAAGGTGAGTTACGTTTATTAACTTACCATTCTGCAAATATTTTGGGGCATGGCCCAGTACACAATGAATTACCAGTTAACCATAGTATGCAACTGAATTCAGCAAATGGAAATTCTGCTGTTTGTGATCTGTATGTCAACACTGAACTGCAGCATAAAAGAGTGCTTCAGGTGAAAGAAGTAAATCAGAGAAGGATTAATGAAATAAGATAAGCTAAAACAATCTTTAGAAGATAAGTCTGATGAGTCATATCTTTAGAAGTTATTCATCAAAGTTATCTGCTGAGTGTCAGTTAATCGGAGGCTCTGAGATTAGTACTGTGAGCTGTTTGGTGATTACCAATAACTCAGCCAAAAACAGTTCTGAGAAAAATCTGTGGTACAAGAGCCTGGTTTTACAAGTCCTAGTGATAAGATTGGTCAGGCAACAGACTTCCACTAAATGCAATGGACTGTAGAGAAATGTAATGATAATAATATCAAGTGACTTCCAGATAAAGTTTTAAAAAGGACTGAGAGCATGAAGGGAAAGAGTAATAACTTTCTTTGTCCTCCCTTTTTCATCATGAAATGACATGGGGATTCCTGATGCTAGGAAAAATCCATTTAAAACAGCAACATGTTATTAAGCCTCAGTGATAATTTGCTATTTTTGTATGCAAATATACAAAAATATGGTAAAATTCTGTGAACAAAATCCTACTACTTCTACAAAACTGTGTCTTGTATATTACTCAATGCATTGGTATCGTGAAGACACACCACTGAAAACAAGAGTAAAACACATTTTAGGGTGCTTTAAGAAAAAAAAAATCAGAACTACTTTGTTATTTCCAAAGTACCTTCTCAGTTTAAATATTTTCAAATGTAAAAAACAAAAACAAAAACAAAAACCTAAAAATGTCCTACTTTCATATTTTTAGTTTAATTTTCAAGGTTTCTCTCAGCCTGTAATTTTCTCCTGACTTCTCAGCAGCATGTATTTCTTATCAGGAAAAAAAAATGTTTACCTGTTGGTCAGCAGTGTTTTAATTTATTTTCTGTGTTTGTATGAAAGGACTGGGATCTGTGTTTCTTTGTATTTAATTCTTTGGTATCATGCTGCAAAATTACTTTGTGCCAAACAACTACAAGGTTTTTCATGTTAACTAAGGAGGAATAAATCAGAAGCTTTGTTTTACTGATCTTTAATGCACAATCCAATTGGAGACACAATGACCGCTGGATGAAAACTTGCTCTCAAAAGAGTAAATCTGAGGGCTCTGTTTGAATGGCGTGCTTCTGGGATTCATTTCTGAAACACATTTCCTAAACATCTCCTTGGAAACTGAATTTGTGGGAAAGGGATAGTTTGTCAGTAGTACTACATCATTTGCCTTTGAAAGCCAGTTTTTGGAGATTCTTGTTTATGGGCTTCCTGGAGGAATTTTTGATGCATAAAGCATACTGGATCTGAAAATCACTCTAAACTTCACGGGCTGCGCTGCGCTTGGCAGGCAGCAGTGTGGCTCAGTGTGTCTGCAGTGGTTCAGCCGGCTCCAGGGGAGGGTTAAGGGCACTTTTTTTCAGTTGCCACTTTGGTTTGCAAAGGTTCAGTTACATTAGATGGGCATGGCAGCCAGGCCTGAAATATGCTTCACTGGTAAAGCATCTCACCTGGAAATCTTGCATATCTGCAGTTGCTAAGAAATCAAATCCTGAATCTTTTAAGCAAAGCACAGCTAATGATTTTCATGTAGCAGGCAGAGACTAATTATTACAAATAGTTACAGAAATCCGTTGTCTCTGAGTGCTTGTCCCAGTGCACTTTACCGGTAAGTATGCATTTACGTAAGTTGGGAGATTTTAGGAGCAATTCCTACTTGGTCTGTCCATGCACTCTGCATTTCCTCCTAGCCTAACTGGTAAAGTGGTGCTGTGAGACCACTTGTAACTCATCCTTCCAGGGATTTAAAATGCAGCCTTGGTATCTGTGCCCAGTGTAGTTTGCTCTGTCTGTATATTTTATACTGCTAGCATATAATTTAACCTGAAAGACAGTAATTTGGGGAATTGGGGAAAATCTTTCACATTTTGCATCTGACAACCAAGTATCTTCATCTTTTTCAGATGCACATTTAGTAGGCGCAACTGTCTTTTACTATCTGACAGTTTTGTAATCCAGTTACAACAAGATATCTCAGTGTGTTTACTTAGATCTAGTATCAAACCACCTCTGTTGTGAGATCTCTTCTTGGATCCTCTATTTTTGCTGTCAGCCTTTTCACCTCTTTTAAGAGTTGTCCTCCTTAAAGGCCACTAGTATAGGGTAAATAAGTATCTTGTCTGACTCTGCCTGTATTGTATTTCATTGTAACCAGTTCTTGGACAAAGTGTTACGCCCAAAGAAGTTTGGAACTTTCATCTTAATCATGATAGCTACCTGATTTCTTCCCAAACTTTGTGTTAGTTATTAGGAAACTGTGCTCTGTTCTTTAGATGTTTTGAAAGGCCTTATCCTGAAGCCTTTTAAGGAATCCTTTAGATAACTAGGGATTTTTGTTGTGGTAGTTGTGGCATGATGCAATGGCTATGCAAAGACTCCTCTAGCAGGTCTTTGACTCTCTACAGTCGTGTTTTGAACTTTCTAACTTTCCAGGTGCTAGTGTTGTCAAAGCCCATTTAAGTAGGATGATTTTGTCAGGAGGACCTTTCTGACAAATATTCCTGTAACTGATACCTGCAGGACAGTGACACAGTTGCATACTTGACTTTTAGATATGTTGTGTACCTTCTCTTAACGGCTTTTCTTTCCCCACCACTTTATATTTATGTGCTGTGATATGTTTGTATCTACAGTAGAAAAAGGGCAGGAGTAGAAGTTCTTATCTGCAGTAGGCAAGGAAGAAAAGTAGACAAGATTTTGGCCCTACCCTGCCCTCAGTAGATAGAGTAGCCAGAGTGCAAGTATGGAATGCATGGAAGTTGATGGCAAAAGTGTCCGATTTCAGAGACAGAGTGCCTCATCTTCCAGAGTAGAATGAACACTGGGTAAGAAATCTCAAAGATACGAGCTACTAAATGACAAGTAGTCTCTGTCTTTGGTATGGGTGTATTAATGCTCATGTGCTGAACATACTAGCATATCTTATTTTTAATAGCAATAACTTCTTCAAAATAAAATCAGCAGTTTTCTCCAGTGCTGTCTTTGTTTCCTTTTAGTGGGAAGGAATAAAACTGGTTTTGAATTCTAACCTCAGCTAAAAGTCCTATGGGAATCTATCAAAGCTATTGTGACTTATTTGGTTTTCCTGTTTTGCAGAAATAAAGGAGGAAAACATGCCGTCTTCTACCCAACACTGAAGGTAGGTGCCACTTTTCCACGTCAGAGGGCTGTAAGAGGAAAGAGATGTTTACTTGACTTGTTGCATTATTGAGACACTTCAGAAAATGTTGAACTGGGTTTAGGCTTTTGTGAAAGAAGTTTACCCTCATGTAATTGTTATGATTCAAAGCTTCAGCTGCCTGTACAAGAATATTGTTTTTTCTATCTCATGCATAATGGGGTTTTGGGATCTTTGAAGATTAGCCATGTCTAGAGGTAAGACACACCAGGGCAAACCAGTGCTCTGAGAGGATCTGTTCAAGTGCACAGTTCATGTGCTAACAGACATGCTGATTGTCAGACAAGAGACCGAAGAAATTTTCCTTCTGATCCTGTTGGCTGGAAGCTTGGGGAACTTTTGTCTTCCTCTGTAATGGGGTCTTGATTCTCCCTGTCAGCCTGCATCACCCTGTTTTCTTCAGTTCTGTTTCTGTGGAACATATTTTAGTTTTGAAAATTTAAGCATTTGGCCTTACTAAAGCCTTTTGGCAGGACATACAATTTCTGACTACACAATAGTCTGCAATATACCAGAATACAGGATAAAATGTTTACTTGCAGCCTTAGTTCCTAGGAAGCTATCCTTAGATTTTCTCAAATTAAACTAAAGGCAGTATGTTAAGCCTCTGCTGGCTTTTAATATTGGAAGGGAATTGCTTCTGTAGTGAAAGTATATCATATTTACAGAGAACAGAGATATTTTGTATGGTTAAACTAGTGTGAAATGATCCAAGGCTCTGTTTTTCTGAACAGGATTGTTATCTTAAGCTCCATTAGTACAAGGATATTTCCCTTCATTAATCTAATATTGGTGGAAGTACTAGCACATATGGGATATTAATTACCACGTCTAACTATGTTCTTGCTAGTAGTACCTGTCTTAGAGTTTTAGAAAGTTTCATTGCGAACCTATCAGAGAAAAGATAGATTGTGCTGCACGTTGTTATGCTGCATTCTCTTTGGCCTTGTGGAAGGATTTCACCCTGCTACTGTCGGTACTAACCAGGTTAAGAACACTCATTCCTGTACATTTCTTTCATTACTTCTTCTCTAACAGATACTCAACTGTGGTGGTTGGTGAATTTATGGAAACAGGTTTTCTTTCCAGTTCCAATAAGCTTGTAATGAAATATTTTGAGATTTGTATGCTGGGGTGAATCAAAGAGTTGTTCACATAATGGTGATCAAGATGGTCGGGGAACACTTAATTTTATTACCCCATGACAAGTGTGTTTCTTCCCCTTTTTAATGTTATAATCGCTGGCAGGTCGCTCAAAATTGGTTTGTTCATGATTAGTTAAAGGCAGTCATGAACACCAGGCCCAGTGGATCTGTTAGTGATGCCTTGATACTTTGTTGTGTTTTCTATGGAAATGAGTTTTAAACACATCCCTGGTGTGAGCAGTTTAAACATTACAGTGCTGCACTTCAAAGTAAGAAAACCTGAAAGTAAAAGATTGGAAAATAATTATTTTTATTGTCTGAACTGAAAGAAGTGCAGAACATGAATTTGTGGCATTGCTTCCCTTGTAAACCAATGGCTAAACTAACTCTAAATCAATGGCTGGAGCTCAAATAGGGATACTTTTAAATATTAATCTCCCAGAATCTCTTTAAAATAGAATTGTGATAATGAAAATTGTGACTCTGTCCTGGGAGAAGGCAAGGGTAGGTAAGAGGTCTTGATGGTATTTGGCAAGTTGTTCTCATTGTCTTCAGTGATCAAGTTTTATTTTACCCCGAGACATTTCTGGGGAGAGTTAGAATTTCTGTACATTGTGAAATGATAGCCTAAATTAGAATAATCCTTTGCATAGTTCATAAATCTGATTTATTTCTGTGGCATTTTGTCTATTTAGCTGGTTATCTTTTATTAGGTCATTGAATTAACTGGTACAATTAACTGTCTCTTACTGAATGATTGCTTGCTAACCAGAGACTATTTGAAATACAGACTAGGTTTTTCAGTATCTGGTTCAAGGATAGATGTTTTTAAAGAGTCTGACAATGGCATGAAGAGATGGCAGTGTGGAGTGTCTAATGTCTCTGACTAAAAGGTTTTATGTGTCTTTGTCTTAGTCCATCCAGTTGCGCTTAGAGCTTGCAAAAGAATTGGGCACTGGAATATCCATCTGGGAACTGGGACAAGGCCTGGACTATTTTTATGACCTGCTTTAAAATAAGAGATGATCTGGGAAAGACTTTATTTGCTTCACTGAGACTCCACCTTCAATTAATTTGGGTATCCTGGAGAGGTGATTTTTAAAACTTTTTTTGTAATTTATATCATATCTGTATTAAACTTGCATTTTTCCCAATAAAGAACCTTTTCTGGTTTGCCGCACAAATGTGATTGTTGGTATCTGATAAAATTCAGGGAAAAGAAACCCCAGAAGTTTCTTTTAAAGCTCCTGAATTCAGAGTCATTGAAAATAGACCAACATAGCTGGGATGGCGTCAGAGTTTAAAATATTTTCTGAAATGTTTTCCACAAGAAATAAAATGGACAAGTTGATGCCATCTGATCAAAGTGTAAGATGGAGACCTCTCAAACAATTGCTGGTAATAACCAAAGTAAGTGAACAAATCAATCCATCAGATTATGTCCAGCAAACTTAATATCTGCTGGACCCTCTGCATCTTGCTGTCTTCTGATAAGGTAAGTCAACGTAAAATATCGGGGGGGAGACCAGCTAGATATCTTTCCCTCAAGCTGGTAGAAAATCAAGCACTGACAAGCTAAGCTGTTAGCTCTGTTTGTTTTTTCATGTTAGTAAATTCCTTAAGTAGTTCAAAGTCACAGTAATTTAAATTTATGACTTGTTTCTAAATCGGTTTTGTTACAAGAGACGCTCTGTGATTTCTCTCTTCTGCTTAGCCTGCTTAGTGTCTTAGTTTACAGTATTTAGCACTAGTGCATGATGCATTAGTGGTTAGTTTGTGGGAACTGTAATGTTTAGCACCAAAGGCTATAATGGTAATGATGGATTACATGGATAGCCCCAATAGACAGAGCCCCAGAGCAGCTCTGACAACCCCTTGACTTAAGTAAGTGCTGTGAATGTGATCAGCATCTTTGTGCATGAAGCTGTCATTCTTTGGCTGTACACATTGGTGCTTTTGTCTCCATAATACAGAATTTTTATGAACCCAAAAGCTGTAACAACCCATCAGTTTAAAAACAAAGCCAAAAAATTGTGTCCCTGCTATTTGTTTTACAATATTTGTGTTTGTAGAAATACACAGGCTTCAAGGCAGTTTCTTCTAAGGAGCTAAGAGGTGCTGGGTATTTGATGAGGGTGTCATTGGTCACCAGCAGAGACTCAGGCAATAGCTCTGTACTGCCACTGATGTTGTTCTTGCCACTTACAGTTGTCACAAAGATAACTGCACTCCTCTGTTTGCATCCACGCTTCCCAGTAACTAATCTCAGTGGGAAATCTATCTGCTCCTGCTGTTTTCAGCAGAATAAATCCCACTGTAATCCACCATTGATTAAAGAACTATTGTTCTTCAACTCTCTGATTTAGTTCTGGCATCTCTTGACTTCTCACATTGCAAGTATCCAGCAGGGTTTACTAATCAGGCTTCTTTCTTCTGTACCATTAGTAGTAAGATAATTTGCTATGTGAATCCTTGTGTTCAATTAACTTGAACTTTCTAGTTCGTTCAAAAGCAATTTGAAGTCACTCTGGCAATGGTATCTAGAATAGCACAAGAATTAAATTCTATTACACTGTTTTTTCTACTTTTAGTGGCACTACTGAACGAGAATGTCTCAGAAAAAAATAGTCTGTAAGAAATGGAAGGGGTTGTGATCTGAAATGGCATCCATTTTTATATTAGCTAGTAGGTAGCTTTCAAAACTGGGTGTGGGGAAGAAAAGAATATTTCATTTTAGCTTGTCGTTTCCTCTCTAGAAAAGATACATGTAATTGATCACATTTTTCATAATTTTTTTATATTCCATGATGATTCTCTATGAAGTTCAAGATTCCTGTTTGTCTGTGAGTACAGCTGTTAGAAAGAAGTGTCTTTTCCATCCTTAGAGATAGAATGAATACCTCTGTGTGTCAAAAAGATCAAACTAACTCTTGTTAGATCATGAAAAATAAATACCAGATCATAGAATCATAGAATGGTTTGGGTTGGAAGGGACCTTAAAGATCATCTAGTTCCAACCCCCCCTGCCATGGGGAGGGACACCTTCCACTAGACCAGGTTGCTCAAAGCCCCATCCAACCTGGCCTTGAACACTTCCAGGGATGGGGCATCCACAACTTCTCTGGGCAGCCTGTTCCAGTGTCTCACCACCCTCATAGTGAAGAATTTCTTCCTTGTATCTAATTCTTCCTTATATCTGATGTACTTCAGATGAGAAGTAAATTGTGATTTTGAGCCATCCATGGTATATAGGTGCTTGAGGCCAAGGATGTTGCCTTTTGTCTCTAAAGGCAAAACGTGTTTGTTGCTTTAGAAATAATTTAGAAATAATATGGAGAACAAGTCTTATGAGGAGCAGCTGAGGGAACTGGGGTTGTTTAGCCTGGAGAAAAGGAGGCTGAGGGGAGACCTTATTGCCCTCTACAACTACCTGAAAGGAGGTTGTAGCGAGGTGGGTGTCGGTCTCTTCTCCCAAGTAACAAGCGACAGGACGAGAGGAAATGGCCTCAAGTTGCGCCAGGGGAGGTTTA
>NW_008795027.1:1832958-1928930 GCF_000699145.1 Aptenodytes forsteri | reverse complement strand
GGGTTGACGGTTGGACTCGATGATCTTAGAGGTCTTTTCCAACCTCAATGATTCTATGATTCTATGATTCTATGAATATTCCAAAAGAAACAACGTTGGCATAATTCTTTATTGTGAAGTTCTCCGTTAAAAAAAAAAAGTGAGCACCAGAAGGCATGTGAGCTCCAGAATGAATGAAGATCGGCTTCTGATGGATTGGTCTTGTGTTCGCTTAATTTTTCAATGTGTGGGAATGTCAGGTTATCTTTTATTAGATACCAGAAAATCCATAAAGCAGTGTGCCATCAGCGAGCCACCATGAAAACAGGTTTCTTTTGAAATTTGCACCTCACCGCATGTATGAAAAGATGACACAGGAGAGAGATGCTGGTATGAAATCGGGTTCTGCAGAGCATCTGTTTTTATGACTTTCCCTCAGACATGTGGGGAAAACTGAGCAAAGGGCAGAAGATGGGTGGGAGTGCTGGAGTGGCACTGCTGTAAGGACCATGGCAGGTGACTTTCTTTCCCTCATTTCAAAAAGAAGAGAAAGCACTGTTTTACAATGCAAAGAAACATTTTTCTGTAAAGCAAAAAAAAAAAAAGTATGTGTGTTTGTTTTTCCATAGAAGCAAGTACTCCTTAAATGAGGTACTTGCAGGGCAAGGCCAAAGATATTGGACTTAAAGAATCGAGAGTATGATGGGGAGAAATACCTAGTGTTCCTATTAAAACAGCTTACATCTAGTATAGCTAGTGGTGAAATGGAAGTGTGTTTATTTCAACAGAATATTTCATCATTCAGTTTTCTGAGATACGTTTAAGAAAAAAAAGCTGTGCTCTATAATCTCGTTCTGTTGCAAGAAAAAATTTCTGTATATTAGGGTAAGATCTCAGGTGCTATGAATGTAAAGGTATCTTTTAGCTACCTGATGCCAAGTGGCATTTCTTCCAACTGACCTTTGCTCTTGTGTTTCCCGGTGTTTTACTTTTTTGGGTTAGACTCATGCAGGGTTAAGATAAATACATTTTTCTGCACAATTTTTATTGCATTCACTGAGAAAAAGAAATAGCAGCTGATTCTGTTGCAGCTGGCCTTCAATATGAAGATAGTATTTTTATCATCAATTATCGTCATGCACATCATTTTAATAGTTAGCAAAGGGGTTCTTTTATATCTGTATACAACTACGTATCTTATCGAGACAGAGAAGAGGACTTATCTGACTACTTGCAGGATCACATGGACCATACTCCTGGGATAACAGCATCTCATCTTCTCTCAGGAAATGTGTCTCTTGTGGTAAGTGTATCTGTCTTGAAAACCAGAGCTGCCGTAGAGTCTTTGTAATCAGAAACAGTTTTAACAGAGAATTGTGGAAAATAAATTGTTTAGCTTGTCTCATTGTGAGATGCTACTTTTTCAAGGAAAATTGCTTTGGTACCTTGTTTTATAGTTCCTTTTTGTTATCATATGTAGGTGTCAAACTCCAGAATTGACTGTAGCTTCCAGGTAAGAAAATTGGGAGTGAGAGAGAAGAGGTAAGGTAGACTGAAGGATGACAATAGGAGAACAGCTTCTTTAACCACTTCTTTGTTATAAAGAATTGTTGAGCGAGTTGTAACAATTTAGTGGTTTTTATGGGCTTGGGTGAAAATATAAAATACCTTTTCCATTTCTACTATGAGCTACTAGTGGTAATTATTTTTAAGAGTGAGGGTGGTGTTTTGTGCATACTTCTCTGTGGAGACTGCAAAGTTAATGGATGTTCATAGGAACTGTAATTACAGTCTCTCTTGAATTTGGGACATGTCTTTTGAAGTTTACTTTTTGATTAATACACAGTGCAGCTGTTTGACTTCAGTTAAACAAATGGCAGCACAAAGCAGATGGATTCTACCTCTGCAGCTTGAAGAGGTTGTATGTAGCTATTTCCTGAAAATCCCATTCCCTCAGTGATCTCTTTTTTATGTAGTAAGTGCAAATTAACTAAGCCTGAATTGGTGTTTTGTAGTCTACCAGGCAATCACTTGATACTTTGTGTTGGGGAAAAATGTATCTTCTCTTTAGAAAAAAAAAATCTTTAATATGAAAAATAACTGGAATAGAATTTGATTAACACTGCTAATTCAAACAGTTGCAAAAATAAATAACATTATTTTTTTTAGCATTTGAGATTAAAAGCTGAAATATGCCTTTAAAAGTATTCTGTTGGAATGAGAACACTAACAAAATGTTATTTTGCAAAAAATGTGGATGAATGGAATCTAGAACTCAAAATTGAAAACAATCGTTTTACATTCCTACTTATATCAGTTACCTTTTCTGGATATATTTTAATGTTTATTTCGTTACAATGTAACTTAATTATTTTAGAAAAAATACTGTAGAAAAACCTGTACAGTATTTTCATAGAAGCAAACAAAAAAAAATGTTTCTTATAAGCTTTTAATGAAATAAGCTCTTACTCTGACTTCCAACACATTAGAACTAATTCTCCAGTCAACTGCTGAGAGCAAAGCAGAGGGGCACTTTTGAGTTGCCTTTACGTGGCACATAGATTATCATATTTTGTGTGGAGTTTAAATAAGGTAAAATTTAGCAATTGTCTAGTGTGGGAGGGCAAAACATAAAATAAACTAAAAAGCTGCCCCCCTGTGTATGAATTCTCAGCTGGCTGCCCAGGTGGGAGTAGAACTTAATCACAGGGCATTACCTTGCCCACCTGTTTTTTCAAAGAAGGGTAACGAAACTCATGTGAAAATGTTCAGTGTAGATAAGCAGCATATTGACTTTCTAGAGACTTCCTAACTCTCCTAATTTCATTTACCAGAAACCACTAATCACAACAGATATCCACGTGGTGGTAGAAGGGCATAGACCCTCCAATTTCTAGATTACGTGCCATGTGTTTTTTGCATAAGTGACTTGCTGTAAGGCTTGCAGGATTGTTGCATTTTTCTGCAAATCCAGGCACAGTTTCTTGGAGCAGGGCTATCTAATGTTCCAGCTCTGTCATCTTTTGCTGTGAAGCTCCTGCTATGTGTATGGCTGCAGCAGGGATTGCCTGAGTGATATACCTCACCTTCCTCAAAGGTCAGCGTGCATGGAATAGAAGTCAGAAGATTATGGTGTTTCACCAGTTTCCTCCAATACGTAAAGTCTGTACGTTATGGTTACCTCTGCTGCTCATCCTACTCAAAAAGTAAGACTGAATTATGTTTTCCTTTGTTCATTGCATACATTTGTAAGTGTTAAAGCAGCTCAAAAAAACCTTACAGATATCACCAATTTTCACTAAACATTACTTTTCTCTTCTTCCTTACGGAAGGAATGGTCTAGGTAGGTCTTTTGATATATTTCAGTGAGTTTTCTTCCAGTGCACCAGTGGAGAGCATATACTCCACTATATGTTCTCTTTGCTTGCAGTTGTGGAGGATAGGACTGTGACTAAAAATAGCCAGCAGGCAGTTACTGCCCAGTGTAGGAAACTATTTAGGACTGTGTATATCCATTTTCACCCAATCTTTAATGTTTCTTCTCTGATGAGTTAGAAGTTCACCTGAGTCTTCAGGTGAACTCATGTGGGGCAGAAAAGTTAAGTTGCTATAGATTATTTGACTATTATTACAGTTTTTGCAACCTTTTTGTGTTTTCCTTTGCTCCTTTTGGGGGCTGAACAAAACAAATGCTCTGAGCAGACACACTTGTATATCATGAGTAGATGAAGGCCCAGCAGTAGCTGTGTCAGCATTCTTGTGCTGTGGAAGTTAGGGAAAAGATGCCTGGGAGTGTTGTGTGACTACACTGAGAGAGAAGAGTAATTTATGTCACTTGCAAAGCTGGGTCCCTAGTCCCTATAGTTACTACAGTGATACTGTGGTAGGGTAGCAAAGCTCAGCTCTGTTCATAGCAGCCACCTCTGGGCTGATTTCCCCCTAGTATCTAATGCTGTTTCAGTTGCTGTGCTGGGAGCTTTTGTGTAAAACAAGCGTTGTGTTATTTTTGCTCTGCTATTTCATGTCCTTATGTGAAAAACCTCTGTGCTAATAATCTTTTTCATTTTAGTCTCATTAAAACAACTGATAAATCTGCTAAGTGAAAGCCAAAGTGCCTTTGTTTTGCACTAGAGCTGGAGCTATTGATGAACCAGGTGGAGGTGTTTGGAATAATTAATGCAGACCAGTTCTGCTAATGCAAGTAGACAAATAGTTTCTTCATAAATGGCAAGTACCCCTCTTCACAAATATATTGTCTCATGTGTTGCAACTGTAGATACAACTTAAAATCAGTCAATTTTTTATTTTTTTTAGTCCAGGTAGCTTGCTGGTATCATTAGCTGGAATTAACATTAGAAAGTGTTTTATTCAACGATGCCTTTAGAATCACAGTGCTAAATGGTTGTCTGCTGTATCAGGCCTTTGCATGCTGCTTCTGCTTTTTAACTCAGGACTTTCTATTAAATTGCTTCTGCTGTTAGCTCAGAATTGTTTTAGATGGACTTTCTGTGTCAAACAATGGGCCAGGATTTTAAATTCCATCTAATTCCTTCTTTCTTCATTCACATCAATCCTGAAATTGTGGTTGACGCAAGGATGCAATTGCACACAGGCGCCTGGCTGAGCTCATGTCTTGAAAGCCCGGTTTAGAAGTTTATTGACTATTTCAAAGCACTGAGAGTTAAATTATACCTTTAGTATTTGCTTTAGGATTTGGGATTACTGGCTTTGATACAAGAGGGAATGGGCAGTAAGTTTTAAGCGTTTTGGTTTTTACTGAACCAGATTTTTCAGTTATTTTATTAACTCTCTTATTAAAACATATAAATAAAGTGGCAGGGAGAATATTCATCGTCCCCAGAACAAAGACTTTCCTGTTCTCTCTAATATAGGGTGGTTAAACCTTTGGCATGAGCAAGGTCCCAGTTTTGTGTTCAGATTTCATCTTCTCCCCTTGGCAGTAGCTATTGAGCTTATCTGCCTGTGTCTCTTAAGGTGATGGGCAGGGCAGGAAAGGGAAACAGAGTGCTTGCCGCTGCCTGAGGGAGATGAGAGAGAGGGAATGGGCTGAAACAACTGCTTTCAGAAAAAACGCACTTTCTCCTTTTCTCCCTCTTGTAGGAGCAGCAGAGAGCTAGACTTAGCAAAACGAAACCCAAAACCCTGTGTTCCCAAGATCGTCCCTGTGCGTTTTTGAGCCTTGTCTGTCTTGGAGCCAAGGAATATGAAATATTTTGGCAGAGTCAATGCTGTATCCTTGGCATATATATTTGTAAACACTAAGGTTACTGTTCTGATGGCTTCTCCCAGTGCTCTTTAGCAGAGAATTAAGTTATTGAGTGAATTTTGCAGGTGACAACATGAATATTGTAAATACTCATTGCCTTCTCAGGTGTGCATATTGGCGTATAATTTGAATTTCAAGTGTGTGCAGTATTAAACTAATTTATCAGGTATATGAGAAGCCTTTTCTCTCTCCCTCTCAGGAGCTCATGGTTGTTAGGGATAATAACTGCATTGAAAAAACAGGTAGGCTTCCCAGAGTAAAGAGTTAGAAGAGGACAGTGTTCCAAAGAGCACACAGCCTTAAACAGACCTGGCAGACAAAGGATGAAGGGGAAACGAAAGAGAAAATTACTTTTTCAGTGTCGGGTAGTAAGTCTGTCACAAAGTCAAACAGGAGCCAAGTTTTCTGACTGACTCTCCCATCACCTGGTGGCTAGACGCTGCTGCTGAGTCATCAGAAACCAGAACAGGCCAGAGCAAAGTAGGGTCCCTTCCTCACTGACACTGTGAGGGTCTTCTCAAAATCATTCGCTGCAGAACAATCTGTTGACAACAAGTTGCGGTTGTGTGCGTGTGAAGTGAACAGAACATGCTGCCGTTCTGAGCAATACTGTGAGAAGTGATGAGTCCCTCCCCTCTCCACCACAGATTAAGGGAAAATGACTTTGCTTGTAGATACGGAGACAAATAATTCTACAAAGGATAAATGGAAGTAGTTATTTGCACAGCATGCAATCAGGTGGAGGAATTAACTACTGCAATAAGTCAGAAAGCCACAGACAGTAGCTGGATCTTTAAAAGGCCTGAATATTTTCCTAGTCATGAAATCACTGATGATATACTTTAAAGGGAGAATAATGGTGGTTTAGTCCTCCAGCCATTAGCTAAATTGTTAGTCCTGTGAGGCATCTTCTCTCCACCCCACCCCCCCCAATATTTGTAAATTTTTTCCAGGACTGTGGTACTTCTGGCATTTTCTGCATGTTACCTGGATAAGCTGAAAAAAAAAAAGGCGGCTCTGTAGCGGATCACATTCGCATGGCTAACCTTGTGCTTTTTAATCTTGCTACGCACTTCAGGGGATATACTTCTCTCCTTTGACAGTGACTGTGTGGTCTCTGTGTGTGTGATGTCTGAGTCAAACTGCTGCTCAGCTTTCATTTCCAAGCTGTTTTCTTTGTAAGTGAAAGCATTTTTTTTGCTGGCATTCAAGTGCTGTTGGTGTTCAGGCACCATTGCTGCTTAAAGATTCCACAGGCCCCATTTTGCCACTGACTTGCATGTCTGGGAGCCCGTTTGTTTTCTAGGATTTTTGTTGTTGTTTATAATTAAAACAGAATTTAGCAGTGCAGCTGCAACTTGATTGCAGTTCTTTTAATGAATCTCAAATGAAAACATAATCCTGCTTCATCTCCTACAGTTGTGTTGACTCAGTGAGAATGGGAGGAATCAAAAGAAGTAATAATGCCTTTCCCCTGTCCTGCAGAAAATTTAAAACCATTATTTGGAAGGGCAGAGTAGACGGTGGTTCTGAATGATGAGAAGGAGAACGCTTCTGAGAACAGAGCTGTGCTGTGAAGTTGTATAGCTCAGCAAGTTTTTATTGATAATGCTACTTTTGTAATAATAACCCTTTTGCTTTTTAAGATATTTCCACTGGCAGCATCAAATAACTCACTTGGGGCTCTTCTGGAAGTAAACGGTTGCATCTGAAAGAATTTACTTCTAATTTCAGAGCAAACCCAAAATAACAAAATCTTTGCTTAGTGAGAAGCATTCTACAGTGCAGGTGTCAGGCACTTAAATTTGGGCAGTTTCTTCATGATGATGGGGAGATGTCACCCCGACTGACTGCAGCTGCTAACAAAGCAGGAGGATAATGGCAGGACTCACTGCACATGAAAATGTTTTTTAATTTCTGATTGTATTGGAGTGGTCTGGAAATGCAGTGCTGAAAATGAGCAGCACCTGGTAAGCCCTCTTGAGTTCTCTAATGGCATCTCTCTATCCAGTGCTTTTCTTTCACTGTAAAACTTTGCTTTCTGTCAGACAGTAAAACTTGTGATGCTCAGCTGAAAGGCAGGATTTCATAAGTAGCCCCTCAAATGTGCATCACCCTGAGGAACGATGTTTGGTTTAGTTTCAAAATTATCTGTGTCCTGATAAATGTCTCATCCTTTTGCCATTACTATTGGAAAAGAATAGTTACAGTTGGAAGGGACCTACAATGATCATCTAGTCCAACTGCCTGACCACTATTGAAAATGTGCATCAGAAGTTATTGAGGAAAGTGAAGCTGAGGTTAATTATTCACACAAAATTAAAGATCCCTACAGTGCTGTGTTGATTTGCCTTTAAAAGTACCTGTGGTTTTGAGTCTCCATCCTGGGCTGTCCCCCATATATGGTCTATCTCGAAATGTAAATTAGGTGCTAATAGATCTGTCTGCACGATCTTGGTCTGAGGACTGGTAACTCTTTGGAAAATAAATCCCTTTTATTTCCAGTATTTGGAATTGGCTGGTAAAATGTGCATTCATAAGAATGGCTGTTCTCCACTTAATTTGAACTATTTCAGCTCATTTCTGTCAATGTTAAATTAAACTTTAAGAATTAAGAAGGATCAGGAAAGAAATTAAATTATGATGAGATAGGTGTGCCAAGCTTTATACTAGGGCACGTAGAATTTATGGCAAGGCAAACTTGGCTTACCTATTAAGAGGGGAGATTATAAAAGAATTGATTTAGAAAGAAGCTGAAATGCTTATTTTTATTTAATGTTTTGTGGATTGTTCTGCACGTTATCAGAATAATTACTTCCTGTGCTTAGGTAAGTAACACATTGTTTTTCTTCAAGCTATTTTGCACCTCAAGTGTTTTATCCATTAAAATGATTGTGTCTTCCTTTTGTTACTTCTGCATAAAGAATCATTTGTAAGCATGTATAGTGAGTATTTCTAAAGACTGTTCGTACAAAATAGGTGTTCAAGTATGGAATAAATCATGCACAAACTAAGCTAGTGCACACGCAAAAAGAACTGATAAGTGGAAGATCATTTTATTACCAAATCTGCAATTGTTTCAAGGACTGGCCTGTAGGCCTTACAACAGACTTTGAATATTGTTTGTTTGTTTGTTTTTTAAACTAGTCACTTTGCAGACCTTACCATTTCCATGGTATGGTCATATGGGCCACTAATGGAAGAAGGACAGATTCATAGAATTCTGGGTAAATGTAGAAACCGCATTCCTCTGGGCTCTTGTGAAGGACCATGCTCTGCAGTAACCTGGGACAGCTTTAGAAATTTAAATCTGAGGTACTGACATTCTTATAGGTAAAAAGCTTGGAGGAGGGGAAGAGTACACTGCAGGAGTATATCACTGAATTGAGTTTTGCATATATAGGAGTTAATACATGGGTTATGTGTGTGTGAATGATACCAAATGCTGTGACTGTTGTAATCCCCTGTTGATAAAGGGATTGACTTGCAGTACAAAACAACTTGCATAATTCTGCATGCTGTATTATCCCTTCCAAGGGTTTTGAAGCCTTATGTGTTTTCTAGCCCTCAGTACCTCCTTACTTTATTGCAGTACCTGCAGAACTTGTTTTTATGAAATGTTAATCATGGTCCTCAAACATGAAGTAATTTGTTCCATACTGATGGGCCTGTAGATGACATGGGTCAGGGAAACGTGAGGCTGAGCCTCAGCTAAACCTCTAGCCTACATCCAAATGGTAACTTTGCATTTTGAGATCTGACAAAATCATGGAAAATTTTTGTGAGTATATTGGTTTTGCAACTACTCTTTTGCGTCCACGTATGAATAGTGTAACGGGAATGGCAGTGCCCATGTGCTACCCATGTCAAAGTGGTGTTGCCTAGCACAGAGCAGGGCAGGGCAGTGCCTCCACCAGCCTGTGCTGAGGTCCCTGGCATAGGCATGTTTGGAAGAACCTCAGGCAGCTGCTTCATGTTTTGCTTCATCGTGTTTTACCTCAGCACTAAATCCAGTATTCTAGTTTTGATTCATCTCTAGGTTTGCATGTGTACACACAGACCCTAAGGTCCTGATTTCTTTCACTTTTTGGCAACATCTAAGTTTTGCCCCTGTGGGTGTAATGCCATTGTTTGATATATGAACCTGTCTAGAGTCTAGAAAGGGAAACTCAAGTTTGTATTTCTGTTTGTAGAGAAGCTGCTGTGCCTCTGATTCCTGGCAGAGAGGTTTCAGCATGCCAGCCCACAGGGGAATGGTGATGCTGTGCAGAGAGGAGCGGATTTGGCTGTAGTAGAAAACTTGGGTTGGAGAGAAGGGCACAGAGAAAGAAGACAAAAGAATTATCTAATCTGGGAAGGTCTTAGTTCCTCAGACAGTATAATAAGCCACACTCCCCATGAACCCACAGGGCTGCTTCAGGGGGCAGCAGGACTGCTTGCACTACAGATCTTCCATCTAAGAGGCAAGTGGGGTTTCGGCACCCTTGTGGGTACTCCCCGGCCCCTTTCTACAGGAGAGGTCTCAAACAGGACCCTCATTTGCTGCTGACTGTTTTCCTGGTGACCATCTGTCTTACTGTTGGGTCCAGTGGAATGCCTTAAGAGTATGAAAAGCTAAAAGCTTTCCTGGTTTCCCCCACCCCAAGTTGTGCTAGATCTGAAGTGAACCAACTGAAATACAAGAGGAAAGTAATCCATCTGACTATATGTCCCCCCCCTTCCCTATTAGGTAGAAAATGATTTTTCAGAAAACCGTGTATTGGATATATATCCAGCTTATGCATTTTAGCCTAATTTTAAGCAAAAGCTCTTGAATGCCTTTTAAAATAATACAATGGACAGTAGCAGAGATCAAATATGAGGTGTGCTGCTGGTCCTGCTACCTTTAACCAACTGTTTATCCATCTGTCTCTTTACCTGTAGTGTAATCATCAGCATTATCAGAGTAGTGTGAATCCTGCCGTGCACCTCTTTCTAATTGCTAAGCTGGCATTTCAAGGCAGGAGAAAAGTGACCTTTTGTCCTTCAGAGGTAAGCCTGTGAACCCTGGGTCTAGACAAGTGGGGGAGCATGTGACTGCGGGAACACATGGGCTGCTTTAAAATGAATGGATTTATTACACAATTCTCCTGCTAGCGTGGGGACATTTGCCTTTATCTAATACCACCCTGTGTGTGTGTCTGTGTGTGTGCATATTTAGTGGGGAAATGTTTATCTTCTGTGCACTGTTTAGGATTTCTCAGTCATACAGAAGTAGTTAAGATTAAGACCTTAATATTTAATAAGCTCTCTATTGTTAGAGAGCAAGTGAGCCTGCCCATGTGAGATTGGGCTGGCAGCTCAGTGGATTAATGGAAACATAGAGCTGGATTTAAAAGCCCTGAATGATAATCTTTAAATATGCTTAGGCATTGTGGTTGTGCAGTTTCCCTGGGGAATCATCATATTCACTGCTTCAGAAATTGCACTGAAGACGTAACTGAAACTATGGCACAACCTTGCCTACTGGCAAATCTGCTTTCATTCCCAGGGCTTAAATTCCTTCTGTGTACATCTGTACATCCAGAGTGTAATTTCTTGTGGGTTTTCACTTATTATATTGTTGCCACAGGAACATTTTTACGCAGACCTGAAAACCAAGAGTTGCAGAGCTGAGCAACTTTCCTGCCTGAACAGAGATCTTGCTTAGGCTTTCAAATAAGCAATTGTTGCTATTTGAAAATACTGAAGTGAAAATGATGTTGAGGCTTGTGATATGTGCTCTCAGTAAGGTAGCCAGAGGAAATTTGAAAAAGACTGGCTTGACTGGCTGCCTGACTTTTTAAAACTCCTGTCTTGGAAATTCTGTGGTGCTTCTGGTTCATGTAACCCATTTCAATAGTACTTCATTCTCTGATGGAGATCTGAGTAGTTCTGCTGCAATGATAGTGTAGACACAACGTGATGCATTCTGGGTTGTCTTCAGACAAATTGAAAGGCTTGAGAATATTTTCATTGTAGGAGATTGCTTTTTCTTATTTATGTAAGAACTTACCAGTCTGAAAGGTGTCTGGACTTAGAGTTGCTTTACTTGTGTACACATTTCTGGGGATTATCTCAATTTCAGTTTAATTTGGCACTTCACTTCATGCCATAAAGCTCTCAGGGAATCTTTAATTTTTGGGGAGAGCTCGCTAAATTAAAATGAAAATGAAATAAGCTTGCATCGTCAGCACTGAGAATGGCAGTGTTGTCCCAAATTTCTGTTTATACCTCACCAGAGCTGCTTGTGCAAATAAGGCACGAGGGCACTCAGTTGTTCGGTTCTAGATCTGATTGTGTAACTGAACACCCTTACATTCTGTGTAATTGCACTGATGTTAAGAAAGCTTTTTAACTTGCAGGACACTGTGCTCCATGTGACCAGTGACACATCAGCTGTGACATGCTGAGTTCTTTTAAATGTCATGGATCTCAGCAGTTTTCAGTAATGTTTAAATTGCATATAAATTCACCCCCACTGCTCCCTGGAAATTGATCTCCTGTGAGGCTGGAAGTACTAAAGGTTGGAGGGTATAAGACAAATTAGTGTCTGTACCCCTTGTAACTGTTTTCATCATCTGAGTATTCCAGTGTCCTTCAGTAGCGCTGTGAACCTGCAGCACCTAGGAGGGGAGTAGATGGGATTGCAGTCTGAAGAGGACAGGAAAGCAGTTGGAACAGGATGAAAGCAGGATCAAGGGAAAAAAAGGTAACAAAATTGCACTGAACATTTATATGCATACTTTTGACCGTGGATACGCTAGATGGGGTTGGTGACTTCCCCCCTTCTCCTGGTGACAGTATCAGCTGCAGTGCCTCTGCTAGGAAGTTACCTGTATGACTGCCAGGGGTGGCCAAGATGAAGATTCTATCGAAGGGGTGGACTGATTGCCCCCAGCTGCACTACCAGTAGGGCATCCCAGCTTTTGTCACACAGATCTGAATCACAGCGTGCTACAGAGAAGGACTGCTTTAGTCCTAGAACTGAGAGAACCACCATCTACACAAGACTCAAAAACCCCAAATCTGCCAAATCACAGGGACTAGGAGGAACAGTTTACAGAGGCTTTATACACGCTGCAGCCCTGATTCAGTTCTGGGAGCATCTTTCTAAAATAACAGTGTGTCTGCTGTGAATGAGCTGACTATGTATTTCATGGGATACTGCTCTATTTTTTTACCTTACAGTGGGGAAAAACAGCCTGCTCGCGTGCGAAGTGTTGTCTGCCCAGGTCTCTTGTCAGTTTCCAACCTTCTCCCATATCTTTCATCTATGTTTTTTCATACCTGTCATTTTTTGTTTCCCTTTTCTTCCTCACCTTTCCTGATGCAGAAGTCTGGATAAACTGGAGTCCTGTGTCATCCATAGTAAAGATTGCTTGCATTGGAATATTCTCATTCTGAGAAGATCATGTACATTCAAAAATCGATGTACATAACTTTTGATTCCATCAGGAACAAGAGAGTGTGATTTGCAGCAAGCTTTTAATTGTGCCAGTTTTTCATGTGATGATGATGATTCTTTTAAATCTGCGAGCACTTATTTCAAAGGACCTTTTGATAATGAAGATTGTATTGTAGGGTAACCAGCTGTGGTGCACAGTTAGGAATAAGAAGGTGTTTAATAGGGAAGAACTTTAATGCATGGACTTCACAGGAAGAAGATTTAAAACTTCAATTTTTATTAGCACCAAATATCAAGCAAGTTCCATGACAACAAGCTGTACTTCCAAGCTGGTGAGTTATTTTGTTTAGGGAAAGTGCATTGGTAATTATATGACACGTCAATTCAGTCTGTGTAGTCTCTTGTGTTTGCATTTGTAAATCCGTAATTCCTTCAGTTGGGCACAGGTCTGAGTTCACAATTTCTGTTCTTCCCCCAAAAGTAGGAGTATTTTCAACCATGAGGTTTCAAGACATTTCTGTTCTTGAGAGACCATGTAGTATAACTTAGCTGCTCACCAGGAGAATAGTCAAAGCACCTCTGGCTTCTAGAGAGAAATATTCCCGTTTCTCTTTCTAACATAGTGTGAAGAATTTTCCCAAAGAGCTTCACTTGTAGCTCCGTGCAACCTGCCTATTCAACTAATGCCAATGTGACTTTCAAATGGAATTAATATTGGTGCGAAGACAGTGGCCATTGGTGGGGAGGGAGGAGGGCTGTGCAGTGCTCTGAGGATTATAAAGAAGCTTTAGTGACTTTGACTGTCGTGAGCTATCTGTTATAGGCTCATAGAGTGAGAGGAGGGGTTCCAAGAAAGCACTAGAAGCAGCGCAGTGGTGAAGTGCTCTTTTCCTGGAGTACTTGCGAATGCTTCATCTTAACCGAGTTTGTAAGCAGCTTCAACTCCCTTGGGGGGAGGGTTCAATTCCTTGAGAAATGAGGGCCTGAAAATGAGAGAACTGAGAATTGCCTTTTTTTTTTCTTTTTGGTAGAAGTTATCTTGGACATTTAGGCTGCCACAGTACAAAATGCGGGGATGCATATGCTGCTCCAGTCACCTCAATAGCATGTGGATGCACTTGAGCATTTCAAAAGAACAGCAATGGCAACATTTCTCGGCTGAGGCATTTTTTTAGCTCAGTATTCTGGGTGCTTATTATCCAAGCTGAGATATAATATCAGAATCAGTTAATTGCATCTGTGGATGACACACTAACACTAAACAAGTTTCCAAGGTAAATTGGGTTAAAAGGAAAAAAAAATAATCCCCGCAGCATTAGTCTCTCTGGAGAATGCTAAACAACTAGTGACAGTTCTGCGTGATAACAGTGCTCATCTAGCCATTTGCAGGCTTGCATCAGGGAACTGAGGACACCGAGAGCAATTCAGATTTAGTCGCTAGTTAGGTCTATAACTAGGCTGACATGAGTTACTTGGTTACAGTACTCACTTTTCTCTGCTATGTAGGGACTATGGTCTCCTAACTCAGTGTCAAACCTGAACTTCCTAAAGCCATGTAAGATGTCTATCCTTGGGTACTTAAAGTTATAAAATACAAATAACTGAATCCCCTCTGCATTTGGCAGACTGGGACCTTGATTAACCAGGTATTCCTGTGTGCAGAACAGCAGATTTAAATGGTACAGTAGATGTGGAAGGGCTGGAACAGTGATGGGCTTAAGCTTTAGAGCCAAGGAAAGGTATTTGTGGAGGAGGGAGATGATGAGGTGCATCTGAACAGACTTTCACAAACCAGTTCCTGAAATCCCTTTATTTCTATAGTAATTTTTAGTATCTTCAGGATGAATGCTTTACACCTGAAACTCTTGTTGCTGTCCATATGGAAAAATAAACACATAAGCAATACACATTAACAGTTGGTTTTTATGCTATACTTTGTTTTATATAGATTTAATTATATACAGTTATATATTTTATTTTGTTGGCTGTGATTTGAACCATATTCTGTAATAGCAGTGCCATGTGAATGTAAGGGGAGGCTTATAGTGGATAAGGATCCCATCCTTTCAAGTTATTCTTGTAACCAAAAGTATGGGGAAGTCTCTCTTAAGCAATTCTGTAGTAACAAAGTGTTCTGCCTAAACAATTTCTGCATAGATACCAGGAAGTTATTTGAGAAAGCAGTTTAACTGATCAGCCATTTCTTCATTAAAAAACCATGTATTGCAAGATGACTTATAGGCCCTCTATGTAGCCATCTAACATGCACTGGTGTAGATTTGGTAGTGAATGCTTTCTGGCTGTTGGAGGGAGGAATGTAAACTAAGCTGTTCTTGCAGGTCAACAAAACCCATGATTTCTAGTGAACAGAATAACAGACAGTATTTCTATGGGGAAACAATTATTTCTATGGGGAAACAATTTTTTTTTTTTTTTTTTTTTTTTTTTTTTTTTTTTTTTTTTTTTTTTTTTTTTTTTTTTTTTTTTTTTTTTTTTTTTTTTTTTTTTAAAAAGAAAGCAAAGCCTAGGGTAAAATGACTTACAACTGATGGGATTTCAGAAAAACAGCCTTTCCAATAGCACTTGCCGGGTGAGTTAATAATGATAGATTCTTTATTTGTTTGGGTTTTTTAACATACGGGAAGGTAAAGAAACATAGGGCTCTGTACTTTGCACTTTTGATGTGTCAAGACAAAACTTTGGATGAAGTTTCATAGGCTACCCTTAAGTCTCTTTGAAAATATCGCCGTGTGGACAGAAAGTACTTTGTATTACACAGCTAGTATAATCAGCTAAGCCTGATATTCCCAGGTTGTGTTAAGTACATTTGAGAAAAATAGCAGGATGTCAGCTGAAATGCTAGGCTAGTTGTTGATTAAAATAGAAACACCTCTGTCTATGCCAACATGTAGTTCAAAAAGCAAAGACAACTGAACTAGGATAGCTGCTGGGTGAAGGTACACTGGGCTTAGTTTTTTGAAGCAATGGGATCTTGAAAATCAATA
The DNA here is from genome assembly GCF_000699145.1 of Aptenodytes forsteri. Lineage (NCBI taxonomy): Eukaryota > Metazoa > Chordata > Aves > Sphenisciformes > Spheniscidae > Aptenodytes > Aptenodytes forsteri. The sequence goes on along the minus strand of NW_008795027.1, from coordinate 1,913,233 downwards.
GCGTACTCTGTTACCTGGGTTTAAGCTTCATTATTAGTATTAGAAAGACAAATTAGGCTGTACAGTTAATACAGCTGCTCTGTGTCCATATATTTCTGTAAGAATCATTAAGTTGGCATTCCTGAAGTATAGAACCAATGGTGAATAAATGAAATTGAAAGGCAACATGTTAAAATCCATATAAGAAGGGTTCTTTTAAATGTATACAGCATGATGAAATTGTGAAATTCACTGGTACAATATAAGACTGAAGTGGAAAGTTTCACAAAGTCAGAAAGGGATTAAAGATAGATGTGGTTAATGAGACCATCTAGTGGTACACTTAACAGGATGAAGAAAATTCAAGTAAAATAAACGTGCCTACTGAATTGAGGGAGTTGTAAGAAACTTCCACCAAAGGTTTGGGTTATCCTTTATGAGGTTTCCTGCAACAACCTCTAAAACCTCTGGGTCTCCATTTTCAGGCCACGTCTACCCTTACACTTTCAACAGTATGCCTGTGGTAGTGTTTAGAATGCACCCAGTTTAGAGGCAATTTCACTTGCGAAGCTGTTTGACCTGGAGGGTACAATAAATTCTATTGAAAAAGGCAGGGTTAGACATGACTTCAGACAAGATACCTGGCTAACCAGACCTTTTTCTGATCTGACATAGTAGGCGTTCCTAGTTTTTCCATTTTAACGCAGTCTGGTGTTAATTTTATAAGCTTTTCTATGTAATTTCTGAATCTAAGCAATTACCTCAGAAAAAGAAAGTCCTTTTGTTTCAAAAATATCAGTAACAGACAAGTTCTAAACAGAAAATAATTGGTTTTGGGTCTAAGTATTTTGTTACACTGTAAACCTGATCTCCCAGTATTTTCTGAATTGTTATCAACTATCACATAATTTCAGGTTGCCCTTAAGAGGAAACAGAAAGGGGTGTAAATTTACCTGGGAATGGATAAGCCACTTATAGATTTATTTTGGGGGTTTTAAGGAAGGATGGGTCAAATCAAAGATAAGTAATGAGAAATGACAAAAAAGTATGCTGTGTATTTTTTTGTATTGCGTACTTACTGTGTGTGTGCACTTGCACACACACATCTTTGGGTTTGTATATACTCACTGTAGAGCTTGTAGTGTAGATGATTATAAAGAATACAAAAGACATTCTGTTGTAAACTTTAAAGAATATTTAATAACTTTTAAAAAATAAAATGTATATTTTTAAATTTTGTTCTTTATATGAATGCACAAAAATGTATCATTGTAGTTGCAGCAACAAAATCCAAAGAACTGAGGAGACCTGCCCACTGTGGTAAGATACCAGTGACAATCTAGGAGAATTCACAATGGAATCAAACAAGATTTCCCATGGCGAGTCCTGGCTTGTTTTCTTACTGTGAATTGTCTAACTCAGTATCTATGAGGATCATTCACACTTAGCAAGAATCCTTGCAGACAAAGTTAATAAAGAGTCTGGTTTTAAAATAAATGCCACAATCAACTGCTGGTTTCTGTTGCTTACCTTTGGTGCCACGTTTATAGCACAACAATGAAGCAAGGGCTAAGTGAATGGCTTCAACTTTCTCCATGCTAACAACCTCCTGTCCTGTCCTGTCTATGAACGGGGGAAGAGGCAGCGGGGAGCCACGTGCACTGAAAGACGTAACCAGTTCTTAATTAGTTTGTGAGAAGTGAGGCTTGGGTGGATTCGCACCCCAGCCATATTGCTGATGCAAGATAAAATATTTTTACAGCTTCTATGCGGTTCCTTCCTCTCCATATTATAAATAGCACAATGCTGCATTCAAATGGTAATTACTAAATGGAAGAATAAACCTTTAAGAGTTTATATTATTTGAGGGAACAAAGAAGTATTCATAGAACAGAAACTGGAGTGAATTTCAGTGATTGTGCGCTATAAGATGTGGAGCTAAATCTGTTGTACAAGCAATAAGATTTGGCTGCTACTGACAGTTACTGTACAGGAAAATAAACCATATTCTAATAAATATATATATACACATATATATATTATTATAATTGTGAAGATGAAAAGCCAGCAGTATACTGGACTGAATCCAAAAGCTAAATCCTGATGTTGCTGAATGCAGTAGGTCCAGCCATGTGCCCTGTGCCTTCACATCTTGTTATGAAGCAGAAAGAGCAAGGAATATAAATAAGGAGGGCTCTCCTTCAATGTCTTTTTTTCCTTTGGGTCTGTCTTTTGTTGAGTCCTTTAAATGTATTGAGTCCTCCTTCATGTTTAAAGATAAGAAGTGAAAATAATATAAAAGACTTTACTAAAAGTGACAAAACACTAATGGAAGCAATTGGAATGACTTCTGTGTTGCTCTGCATACATACGATATAAGCAGCCTTTTAAATGGGTATTATGTACTACAGGGTATTTATTTATAATCAACCAGCTCAACATGTAGTTTTATGCATAATATGGAACTTTTTTTTTAAAAAAAAAAGATTGTTGCTGTTACATATCACAAAATATTCTGACCTCGTCAGCAGAGAAAGGATGCAATGCTTTTAAAAAGAAAATATGGTAAGTCTGAGGCTTGTTATACATAGTGTGTTCAGAGGTTTGAAATTGGATTGTGCTGGTAATGCTTTAGGCACCATAACATCTGTTTGGCCTGTGTGAAGAGAGTTAATAACATCAAATATAGAAAATAGTCCAGTTCAAATTATAAACAAGTTGCAGTAGCACCTCAGTTGGTGGTGTAAGGGTAGTGTTTAAAAAAAGAATTATTAGCAGTAATGTGTGGTCTGGTGTGGGGGTGGGTTTTTTTTTTCCCTTTCTTTCTTTTCAGCAGTTAGTGCCATATGTTTCTGTTGCAGTGACTGGGATTTACAAAGTGAGTATTGCTTATACTCCCTATAGATATGTGTGTTTGAAAAGTGAGGCAGTTTATCTTGTTGTAAAGACACCTAAACTGTGGAAAATGTTTAGAGGGAACCACAAAGTGTGACTTGTCTTCAGTCTCTGTTTCTCATTTGTTTCTTTTGTAGGTTTAGCTGAAGTCTAGCAGTCTTCTCTAAGAGCTCAGCACATATTATTGGGAGACTCACAGAATGAGAATTTGTGATCTCTCCTCCCTATGCCACCATCAGGCAAATTGATGAGAGTTGCCCTCTGTGGGAGCTCTGTTGCACAATGGTTTGCTCTTATCAACTGAGCTATCATCAGCCTGCTGTCTCTGTTAATTTTTAATGGCAGGGATCACTACAAATAGACTTGTCTACCTTTTATCTTTCTTAAAAATCAATGTTTTAGTAATGTATTCATCACTCTGTTATGCTGCTTTTCAGCAGTGGAAACTCTGAGCTGTCAGCAGGAGCAGCTGTGTGTACAAACTATAAACCATGGCAAGAACTAATGGTACATCTAACCTGGAATCGTGTCTATGCAGGTGAGAAAGGAACAGAGTGGAGAGAAGGAAGGAACGAACTTACACCATCTTTCAAAGAGCAGGACTATTGACAGGTCAGCTGGGCTCAGGAAGCAGAGAGCATTGAGACCGTGGTGGTTGTAACACCAAGAGTAAGTCTCTTGCTTAGGCTACAGGGTGCCTGTGTGTGGACTACTCACTCAGTTTAACCTCTCTGTCTTGGGTCGAAGTCTGTTAACATTTGCCAAGGTTTGTTAGTGTGGCAGTAAAATCCTTTAGTGGTGGTGAGGTCGCTGTGATAGTGAGTGGGAATCCACATAAAATGCACACAAGTAATACATTACTTTGAACTTAGCCTGCACAGCTAAATGCCCCATGCTACAGAGGTTGATGCGTAAAGGTGGGGGGTAAGATTTTGGAAGATAATTGCTCTTTCACACACCAGACTGTCCTAAGCACTTCCCCACAAAACATGGAGTAGTTCGGGCCTGAGGGTGAGTAGACTGCAGGAAATTGGCAAAGAGGAGAAAAAAAAAAACAAAAACCCAAAACCTAAGCAGTGAGAGTGGTATTTGTCAATGGTGCAGGTCCAGGAAAAAAGTTATTTACAGGTGTTAAGGAGGTTGTTCAAGGCTGTGGGTTGGTGAGTCCAGCTTTACTGCTGGAAATTGCCTTTAAATCAAAGTAAGCAAAATGTCACTCAGCTGAGACCTGCTGTTGTAAGTACTAAAGGTACAGGGTAACTTTTTTTGCCTGAACTTGATGCATGCTTCTAGTCTGTCACAGTAGGATTGGCTGCATTGAGCTTTCTGGGAAAACAGGGCACCATGGTTGTGCCTCTGGTGTATTGTCAGTGGCTGAGAGGTCCTCAAAGGCTGGCTGCACGGAGCAGGCCAGCTGCACTGCTCTGTTTGCCTGTTCCCTGCTGTGTCCTTTCCATGGGGTGCTTCAGCTTCTCACTGTCACATGTGTGTTATCTGGGGCTGCTTGCTGATGGGGAATTGTTTGTTTGAATAATAGGAAACACCTGATTCTTAACCTCATCACTAGAAGCTATGCACAGAAGGGTACTACATAAATTACTTCAGTTACCAATGCAGGGTGGGGAAATGGGACAACTGGTGGTTGTTCTCTGGCTAAGGAGAGTTATGATTTTGATTTCTGCAAATTCCAGAAAGTGTGGGGCATATTCTAGCCAACAGCCAGGTGGAGGGAGATGGGTCTGAAAAACAGAACTGAGAGGTGACTCCCATTCTAACAAAGACTGATGTGTCTTGGCTGTTGTAAGCATGCAGCTGGAAAAAAAAAAAAAGCTAAGCATAAAAACATCTGAAGTCTTAACTCTGAGAAAAATAAGCAATGTGCAAAAGATTTTTCCTCAGCAAGGCAAACTCTATCATACTGGCAGATGATGATATCCCAAAGTAAATTAATGAAATGGTGACATTCAGGGAAGGAACAGCTGACAGCTTTGTACGGATCTTCAAGTGTGGAAATGAGTGATATTTTTTTGGCAGACTAACTTGAAACAGGGATGATAAATAAAACCATAGTAGAATGACAGAGAGAGCCCACTCACAAGTTGTTTACTGAAATGAAGATACAGCTGAAAGTAATTACTTGTTTCCCAGAGGTATAAGTGATAGTGCCTCCTACAAGAAATAATACTGGATTATTTCAGTTGGAATGTAAAATGGGATCGAAAGGTTCCCTCTTTCTGAGGTTAGATGCTGGGTATTTTCACCTCCTTTCAGACCAGTATGTGTATATGAATGTAATATATATTACATATACAGTCAACCATCTGTATGCCACTGGCAATTAGTAAGTGAGACAATGTCCAATATTGTTTTCCCTTAATAGCCAGATCTCACTGTACAGATTCAGATTAAAAGCCCGACTTTGCAGCGCATAAGATTAAAAATACTCCTTTAAAATAACATATTTCTGAAGATGATCCTCTCCTGGCTACAAAATCATCAAGACGCTTGGAGGCAGGGCTGCTTGATCTTGACATTTTAGCTGTGTACAAACTGTAGTAAAACTACAATTGCATTCAGTGCTAGCTACTCTGTACCTTCTTTCCATGCTGAAGAATACTCATTTTCTACACCCTCTCTTCCAGACCGTGAAATGCAGGAAGGCAACCTGGCAGGTTTTGCAGAGGTTGCCTCAGTGCAATCTTTTCCTAACATCGGTTTGCAGATCAGCCCCTCATAAGCAGCCTCCTTTGCCTTGCCATAGGCCATGGAAAAGGAACCATTGCTCTTTGGAGGTTTTCTTCTGTTTAAAGACAAGGCTGCTTCTTACCTGTGCCAGTTCAAGTACTGACTTTTTCTTTTCTTCCTCCTTCAGTAAAGTGGGGTGATTCACAAAATCTTCAGAAAGATAGCATTATACACAGGTTATAGTACAAAGGGGGGGTGGGGGCGGAGACATGAATGAGCATGAAGGAGATTTCTCCTGTGTCCTTTGGAGGAGGAGCAGAAAGATTGGGAATGGTATCCTATGCACAGTAGGTGTCTGCCTTGACTACCTGACAGTACATGGTCATTGCAAAGGTGAGTCCGAGAATCTAAAAGAAAAAACAAAAACCCAATCAATCGTTTTTCAGTAAGTAAAAAAAAAACCCTATTTATTGGGGGGGGAAAAAAAAGAGAGAAAAGCATGCTTACACTGGTTTTGTTCACACACAGGAAGACACACCACATACTGCTTTTCCTGCCGGTTCATGTCCTTGTTGTGTTCCTAGTTTCTGTCTGTCTTTTGTCCTTATCTGTATTGCTGTTCTACAGAATGAACAATGAGAGCACGGGAGAGTTGATTTCTCCACGAAAAGCAGCCACCAGATACTCGGAAGAGGTATATTGAAAAGAAATGTTTGGATGTCTTTTGCTTGAAAATATTTTATAGTAGCAACCCACAGCTGTGGGGCTATCTCTGTAGCTATTGCTTTGAAAGACAATCAGGTTCATCCTTGACCCAAAGGATGCTGTGGTTTGCTTGACTGTACATTACTTTTCCAAGCGTATGTGTGCAGAGATTCCTGTGGGGGAATCACTGGAGCCTGTCCATGCATTAATCATAACCATCAATGCCTCATCAACAATGTATGTGTCTTTCTAGTCAGCCTATTCAAGAGAAGCAGCAGGGAGGTGGTGGTTCTTCTCCCAGCCCAACTACTGACCTGCTGTGCTGCCTCTGGTACATTACTTGATCAGAAAAGGGGATGGGGAAGAAAGTCTTATTTTCCTTGCAGTTGAAGTACTTACATGAACGTACTAAGTGGTTGTTACTATTCCTTTGCAACACCATTGTAAAAATTGTCATTGAAATAAAGGTTTGCCAGGTAGAATTCATACAAAAAAAATTCTATTTTAAGCACTTAATTTGACCATTTCAAATTTAGTCTTTACATGAAGAGTAGTTCCTGTTAATGAGCATTTTGAAAGAGTATGTGAGTAACACACATACTACTTTATAAATAACAGCTTTACAAACATTGTTTTTTCTTTATCTTCATTTCCCATTCTTCCATGGTGAAATAAGATTGTTAGGCTTTAGTGTGCTGTTTTATAGTAAGCATGTGCCTTTTGGAAGTATCCCCTGAACACTGCCTTCTACTTCCTAGCAAAGGAACACCTTCAGGGACACTGCATAATAAAACCTCAGTGGCTGAATTTGTTTTATAATTTCAAGCATGCATGATGAAGATTCTTCTGCCACGTGTGCTGTATGTCTTTCAAGTTGTGTCACTGTATGATTCTAACGATAAGATTTTTAACATGAAAAACAAGCTGTCACATGCTTAGGGCTGGAACAACACTGTAACAGCAACAACAGAGGGAGCCCAGTTCATTTCAGGTGACAGTGCGTCAAAAGTTTTCTCATCAATTAAATTCAGTCACATAGTGCAGCTGGAAGACAGACTAAAGATGTTTTGTGTTCTGAGGTGTTTTCTCTGTATTTCACAGCATTTACTGGGAATATTACATTGTCTGAAGTGTTTTCTCCCATGCAAACTAGTAATTTCTTTCTGTCAGAAAGATAGTAGTCTCTTAAATACCCTCTGTATAATCAAAGTCTGTGAGAAGGACTCTGACATGGGCTGCTGGTTTTTAATGTATCTTTTAAAGACTCCCTGAATGCTGAATAGATGTTCAGAAGCTGTTTTTTTAAATATGGTAATATATTAACAACAGTCTTTCTTACATTGTCTCTCTGTCATATGATCTTGTTGTGCTTATCTTTTTTCCTAAGCATATCCGCTTACTATACTGGAAAACAAAAACCAAAACTCTACTGAATTTGGGCCCACAAGGAGTCAGGCGTTTGCATTAATAAGTTGCAGCCAATATGTGACATATGAGAGAGTAAGATACATGCCATTCTGCCTGATCTGACATTAGTGTGAATATGAGTGGAATTCTGATCCCAGGCTCTCTCTTGCTGCTGGTAGTGGTACATCATGCAAAATTAAAAAAAAAAACGGTTAAGCTGGAGTTACATGGTATTAATTAGCTTAGTGATGCCATCCTTTGCTTATATGTTGAGTGTGAGAGAGCGGTGGAGCTGGAAATTAAAGCTCCATCTTCACTGCATTCAGGAATGTGACTTTGGGCCATAAATGGAGGGCTGACATACAGCTGAAACAGCCTGAGCTCCAGCACAGCTTTCACCTGTGTATCCTCAGGCTAAGGTTTGTGCCATTGGGGCTATGCTATGGCCACAACCATGGCAAGCCGGATTAAAGACACAGGTATGTAAGAGACAAGGTACTACACTGATGACTGATTCTTCTCTGACCAAAGTTATGCTGGAAATAACTGCAGGTCAAAAATCTGATAGGCAAGTCTATGCTAATCTTACCTACCTCGTTTCCCTGCAATTAATAGAAAAGCAGCATGGTTTTATTGGCAAGGCTGAGTAGTGGTAACAACATGCCAACTTGTAACTTACCCTAGGACTGAGGATAGGGTTGAAGACTTAAGCTACCTTTAGGCTAGTCTGAAGGTAGATACTTAGCCTAAGTGGATGGTCCTCTCTGGAGAATTACTGGACAAACACAGGTACCCTAAAAGGCAAAATTCACCCTACCCTGACTAGGCTTCCGTCTTTGGATGACGAGAACTACCTCTCTACTGAGTCTAGTCTAAGCCTTAGATAAACCAGTTGGTAAAGCGCCTGTTCTTTGCAGTGCATCATAAAACAGAAAATGTGTGCAGTATTTTAACTAAATTAAACATAAAAGACAAATCCTGCAGAGTTTTACTCTAACATGCAAAATTTTGAATTATTAAAACAGCCTGGGGCAGAGTATATCTGGATCTATGGTTACTTGTTATGATTAATTAGGATTTGAAAACTGATATTAAACTGTACCTGCACCATAGCTGTGCACAATCCAAAGATTCCCACTGCTAGTAAGTTTTCCTGGAGCCATATTTTCACTGTTTCATAGCAAGGCTGGAAAAAACCCAGAATATTGTATTAGCCATAAACACACAGCTCTACGCCCCGGGAATATACAGACAGAAAAGAGCCAGATCAGACTAAGCTGCTTGGTAGCCTGGACTATCATTTCAGCATTGGAGCAACTACCGTGTATTTCTGGGTTGAAGCTTGAACATAGAGTACTAATTGTAATGACACAAAAAAAGTGCACCTGCAAAATGCTGCATGAGCACTGCTCCATATAAATTGGGCCAGTAAATTTAAAACAAGTAGTGGATCTGGGTCCTCATTGACTTCTAGAAACCAACTAGAAGCAGTTAGAAGTTCAGAATGAGCCTTTAATTTTCTCCATGTTTCAGGAAAACAAATATTTATTATATATAGGTATATCAAACCCAAAAGTTCTAGTGAGAGCTGGTCAGTAGCCACTCCTGCTGCACATGGGCCCATTTCATACCATTTTTCCATCATTTCAAATTGCAGTATGGACGCTTCTCCATTATTTTCTTCGTGTTTTAAATTCTGCAGTAGCTGTAACCTCATGCTCCTGGCCCAGCTTTGGGGAGGGTGGAATTGGCCCAAGTGAAACCTTTCTTTAAATAATGTGTAAATAATAAATAATGTCTGTAAGACAACCTTGTGCAGAAATTGTGCCCTCTGTCTTGTAAATGTACATGGCCAAGAATCATTCAGTCTTCAGTTAGTGGCTTTCACATATGTATAAAGGAAAAACTATTAATGCCCACCAGAAGACATGGTGTTAACCTGCACTGATCTTCTTTAAATAAGTCCTTAAATTCAAAATTTGACTTGGAGCTACTCAAGAGGTAGAAGGGTTGGATTTTGAATGTTTGGTTGGAACTCAGCCTCTGCCAGTGCCAGTCCATGCATATCAAATCTCACTAGAAAGTGGCCAAGAGAGCTTTACTCATTGTCTTCACAAACCATTAGAACAGCAAAACTTTCTTATAATTCCACTTCATCAAATGGCCTTACTCCACACCTCTCCTGGGTAATTGCAGTACCTGTAATTAGCACAAAGAATTGCTGAGCTAATTTCATTGAAGAATTTAAGCTCTGACTATCTGCTCTGGAAAGATCTTGCTGAGGACATTGTAGGGAAATTAGCCCATGGAGTTTTGAATTTGGTTACAGGCAAGCGCAGAAACTCATTGCAAAAAAAAAAATGCTACTAGCAATTCAGTGGAACAGTTCCCACTCTCCTACTGTGCAGTGGAAGCCCCTGAACTAGGGTTCCTGGCAGGAGCAGAGCAGTCCAGGCTCACACAGTCCTCTTGCCTCATGACTGCCTGGGCCACGATAAGCTATGGCTGCTGCTCCAGGGCTTGTGCTATGTGTGTGGATAAGCCATTTGCCTTTATCTCTACCTGACTCCAGTAGGTGGGACATTAAAAGGATAATCCTGTTACTTCCTAGCTAGGTCTAGCTAGACTGTGCTCCAGATCAGTGTTGGAAGGTACTTTTGTCTGCAATGTGAAACAACAGCTTGGAGCCTACTGAAAGGAAAGCCTTCAGCTCGTAAAAATAATTAAATTGGTAGTTTCATTGGAGGTCAAAAGCCACAGCTCAACATGAGCCTTCTGAAACTACCTGATTAAAGATGAGTAAGGGTACAAAACACCTTATCATCTATATATAGCCCTGCAAATGACTAGCTGCCGGCCCTTCACCTGGGTTGCAAGGCAGCTGCTGAGCTACTCACTGCTTTCCACCAGGTCCCTGGGGAATGGAGTCCACAGTTCTCACTGAATTCTAAGCAGCAGGAGTCTGGCACCCGGGTTGTATTGTACACCTCAAACCAGTCAGTGTAGTTGGAGACTCCACAGCATCTGAACTGGAAAAAGAAGAGCCGAGACGATACCGTAAGTATGATCTGTCACTGACTTCTGTGCATTCTGACTTCTGCCTCTGAGTTGGACATTCAGTACATTTCGATTACACCAGCAGAGGCTTGAAATTTTAAAGAAATACAGTATTATTTCCTGAGCTTTACCCAAATAGATCCTCCACACACACTCTTTTATTATGTTTAAATATGGTCTTGCATGTAGCTATGTTGATACAAGAAGCAAAGGCACCTACTTGCAGTGGCAGGACACTGCAGGAGCTGAAGCAGGACAACCCCAGCCAAGTACTGAGGTTAAGAGTTGATGTGATTGAGCAGGATTATAACAATCGTTTGCAGCTTGTTGCCAGGAAAAAAAAAAATATTTAAGACACAGATACAGCACCCAGGAGATGAAGCTACTGGGATCTCTACCGCACACTACTTCTGAAATCATGATTGAAGTTAACAAGGCAAATTTCTCTCTAACCTGTTAATTACTGATCACCTTTGAAAGTCTTAGTAAAAGATGGATTTCCTCCTCTTCTCTCTTTGGTGCAGTTCCTTAATGTCATCATCTGATGCTGCTAAACAGCGGTGCTTTAAGTGTCTGCATTAACTGTCTGCATATGACGACATATGTTAATGACTAACATTGCTAAACATATTTAGCAATGTTAGTGCTAAATCAGAAGGTTTGACTTTGGTAGCGGGATGAAAGGTATAGGAAATATACATAGTACAAGGAATGGCTCTGTGACCATCTTCCCCCTCTGGGAACTCGTATATTCCTGTGATACAAAATAAGCTAAGACTCATTACCATATAGATGTATACACCATCTGCCACTCCTATGTGAACTCACAAGTATGAATTCGTCGGTATTTAGACAGTTTACCACTAATGAGTAAAACAAGATGACATTGGGCTGCAGAACTGCTCTCTGCTATTGCCAGTACTTCACGCTTTTTCAAGGCTATGCCAGCCTACTTAGCCCCAAAATAATGACTTGCCAAGATCTTATTTTTTAAGTGTGATTTTATATAAGCCTGTACAGTATTTTTTGCATCCCTATAGAGACCGTTCCTCTTGTTTCTGATAGACTCATAATCATGCAGATGTCTGCATCACCAGGACCAAGGACCTAATTCAGATCCCGATGTTTACACTGGGCTAAGGGAGAGTTTTCCATATATATATATAATAGTTGTAGAGTCTATGGGCACAGAGGGCTGAGTGTTGAAGTCTTGCTGCACACACAAGATCTGCCATTCGAGACCAATAGAGGGCAGAGGTGTCACGCATTGCCTCACACATCATACAATGCTTCAAGCACACACATAAAAGTAGTCCATGATAGAGAGGTTTCAGTGCTCACAGCACTGGTTTTCTTCTGCCAAGCAAAAGTCAGAAATCTTTCCCAGACTAACATCTATCCCCCCAAGGTTCTGCTCAGAATTCTGATTTGGCTCATGGCAGGAATCAATCCTTAGCTTGCAACTGTTTGATTTGTGAGTTTACAGGCTTCATTTTGTACAAACCAACTTGAAAGTAAAAAAAGTTTGTGACTTTCTTTTTTTCCTCTGTGTTCCTTAACATAAGACAGGAGCTCTGTGCGTAACAGGTCCCAAAAGCGGATAGGAGCGGCATGGAACACATGGCATGTATTTGAGGAAAGCTGGTTTATCTGGAAATCTAACAAGAAGGTCTTGCAGGCTGTCATCGTTAGAGTCAGGAGGCAGCTCTTTGATAGACAGTGAGAAATGACAGCTTGTAAATAGCAAGCCTTGAAAACGTGGCTCATCTGTGATGTAGAAAGTGCAACAGTAAGGGCTGACATTTGAGTGATGTTCTGGCCAAACACAAGTGACACAAGTTTGCATAAATTGGGACTAGACCCCTTTTCCCCATAATATTGCATGTCTGAGGGTGTCAAAGTCTGACAGAATAAGGAGATGAAGTACACGTTTTGTAGTTAAGGGCTCACTAACAGGTTGAGGACAGCTGTTCCTATGGAGCCTGTGAAGCAGAAGGTAGCTAGGCCATGATCTAGGGTTGGGACTCCAAAGAGTAAAAACTTCCTGGTAAGCCAGAAGGTAGAAATAGGAGGACATGCAGTTGCAAAGACAAGCTGCAGTTGGACACACATTGCGTGCCCACGCAGATCCTCTGTGTATCATACAAGAGCAGAGGATTAAATATTGATACTTGCCTGCCACTGCTGGCAGACAAGGCAGTCCCAGCAATGGGAGAAAGGGCTAAGAAAAGATCAAGGGTAAAAAAAGACTGAAGTAGCATGAGGATCAATAGTCTTGGGACTGGAAGAAATAATGTCTGGAACTATAACTGGAAGAGATGTCATGTCTTTGGAAGACAAATGAAAGATGAGCAATGGTATTAAGCAGTGGATTATGCACAATCCTAAAGGAGAGGAGGTGACGAACACAGAAGAGTACTAACTCCACAGAGACCAGAGAGTGCACGAGCAAGTGAGCGAGCAGTGTTCAATGAAGACCAAGTCCAGTGAATGGTATCTCTAGGGAGCAGAGACACTGACCCATGGCAGTAGGTCAAAGAGGCAAGAACAGGGAAACAGGCAGCAGTGGGATTGAATGGGTCACTAGTATAGATTCAGCAAAGGAGTCCAGGTAGTAGCCAAAAAGCTACAATAAGCTGAGAGCTCAGTACATTCAGAGACTTCATTATGGAGGCTCAAGTAGAGAAGAGAGAGCGGGGGAGTGATTTGGGATCATGTGACAAGTGACTGATTTATCCTGTGTGCATGAAGCTGAATGATAAGTAGCCAAATTGTTGAGGGAGATGAGGGACTATTAGAAGAAAGGGGAATATTGAGAACAAAGAGCAAAATAAGATTTTTTTAGAGTCCTCTTAGATTTGAGATCAATGTTCTCTTTTTTAAAATTTACAAGGTTTCTGAGCAAGGATAGTTGGAGACAGTCCTACACTTGGAGGATGGAGAAAGCTCAGGTCACACAAAGGATAATTTCTGTCACCAGCAGTTTGTTGTAGCCAGTTACACCAGACTTCATGTTCTTCCACAAAGGCTGATGTTCTGTCAATGCCAGAAAGTAAAACTGCCTGACTGTCATGAAGCAATTGCAGCCTTGATTCTTGCTACAACCACATTCATTTTTTGGTCATATTTACAGTCCTGTCTTGTTCCCTTCAGTAGTGAAGTGATAAAATTAGATGAGGTTGCCTAATTGATTAGTTCTGTTCCTAGTTTCAACAGGGAACAATACACATGTTTTTTAGAAACAAATACAAACTAACAGTGCTTATTTTGGGGTACCCAGACTGAACACACTTTAAAAGGGGGTAATATCTGTTAAAAATGTCAGCTACTGTCTTGAATAGCAGTAACTTTAAGACACCTTGACTTGGACACCTCAGGTCACTTGATTCTAGGGCTTGCAGGTGTGAAGCAGCATGCATGATTAGATGCAATTGTACCTGCCCACACGAACAAATGCATAAGGTGACAATTGGGTAGTAGTTCTGGGGACACTCGTACAGTGTTAGGCAGAGTTGCTGAAAGAAGCAAAAGGTTGTCAAATGCCTCTGAGTATCTAAGCTCCTGCTGCTGAACTTTTCCAGGAATACTGACAATACGCTGCTGTTTGCTTCACATGTTTCATGTGGGAGGCTCTGTCTCCTGAGATGTCAAAACACATTTTTTCCTTCCTTTGTTAGAGACTTATATCACTCCCCTGTTGATTACCCGTGGGGTTCTGAAGCGGTTTGTCAGTTCCCAAGAGCTCAGGACACGCAGGGGCTGCTCAACACAGTGATGCAGTCAAAGGTCATACTGCTGAGGAGTGCTTTTCCCAGCCAAGCAGCACCGAACAGCACTGAGGTCTCTCTGCTGTATTTATGGAACGCAACGCTGCTTGCAAATAGCTTAATTTTTGTGTTAACATGGGGTATCTAGGGCTGGTAATTAATGTTAAACACGAAGTTTCTATCTTAAATAGAAATGTTAAGGAATTAGATTCTTGTATGTACTTTACAGGCAATCCCAGTATTGAAGGCTAAGTAGGCCTTACTTTCTTTGCCAAATTCCTGCAAAATCACCCAGGCTGGGATAGGGTTCATGAAGATAAACAGACACCCAATCCTTGTTGCAGACATTCCTGGTTTTCTGGGTTTGTGAATGTGACAAGAGCTAGGGACAAGGTAGGGTGCCTTTTATATGCCTTTTTCCTCCATCACTGTAAAAAGTGGTGAATAAGATAGTTTTACTCTAAAATCATGTTTAATGGGTGGTTTGGATTACTTCAGCAGTAATCCTGAAGCATGGTTTGATCTAACAGAATCAGTGACTGGGGTAGAGGGAGGTGGGTCAAATTTTGTTCTCAGTTACAGTGGTCTAAATAGACATGAAAGGCATTACACAGCAGTAAAAGTGAGCTGAATTTGCTCACTTTAGTGAAGCTAATGCATTTTCTGCATGCCTCTCAAATTACTGCCGGTTAGTTAAAAGGAGAAGTGTTCAAATATTGATCACAAAGATGTTGGGGATAAAGCAACATTTTAAAAATTAATGCCTATTTCTCATTTCCTTATGATCTCCACCTTTAACGTTAACCAGTCCTGGTTGATAAGGAGTGTAATGCAGTTCAGGGTAACTTACATCCTAAACTATTAGAATTTTAGTCATGTTTAAAATCAGTTTGTAAGCTTTCGTGGTCTTCAGTCACAACACACAAAAGTCACCTGCTTGTGTTTCTGATCCTTTTAAGGTTTGAAACTCTATTGAGAAAGTCTGTGAGTATGGTTAGCTGAAGATATTAAAAAGAAATCAATAAAATGTTCTAATTTGAAACAGCTCCCTGACCTAGGGGCTTAATACGACTGCAGAATGAGTCTAGTGCTTTTCCTCTAACATGTGTTGCACGTATGCAGCTCAACCCAACTCCTTTATCGGTAATCTGAACAGATCAGTCATGGACCAAAACTGCAACTTCCTCCTTAAAGACGGGCCTGATGGACCCTGCTTTTTCCTTGTTCCTAGTTACTTAGGAATTGTATGCTTCTGTTAAAAAGAGGAAAACCATTTCTTAAGGCACAAAGGCTTCAGAGGAGAAAGCCCCCCAAAAAAGGTGCTCAGGCCTTTCACACTTGAAGAAGAAATACAGTAATCACCACTCACAAGTCACTGTATGCGCACTGGGTATCCATACTCTCAGTCAAAACTCCCCTCTGATTTGTGATTGGCCAGGCCCACAGAAATCAAATGCCATCTAAATGTGGTTCTGTTTCTGGAAACACTTTTTTTCCCCTTCTTTAAGCAAAAGTTGCCATACACAGTCGTACTTAGTGAACTCAGGGTGGGGATGGTCTCTATCTAAGCTAATAGCAGGAGAAATTAAGAACTATGCCAGAGCTTAGATCCCTCGTGTCTGAGCCTACTACTTTAACCACGGTGCCATCCTTCTGCTCAAGCTCTGAAAAATACTTTTGCAAAGAAAGGAGTGTGAATGCAGAGAGGACAAGGTAGAAGGACTCATTATTTCTGTTACTGTCATGTTTTTTACCTGTCATGCTTTCTTCTGAGGCTGCTGTTCTCCATCCATGTACAGACATGGCCCATAGCTCAACTGATGACTGATGTCTACTGGCCCCATTAGAAAAGTCAGTGCTGAGACATTGTCCTATATGGTAACGTGGTTAGCTCTAATGTGGGGTTTTTTTGAGAGCTGTCTCTTAGGAACCAGAATGCAAACAGCAAGCCTGGGCTGGGACTTCCCTTTCAGAAAGTCCCCTGTATTGCCCTAATCCTCCTATCAGTGATTACACTCTACTGATTAGGGATGTAAGGGATAACGATTATTACTGAACACAAAAAGTAATACTTGGCATTTACATAGCGCTATTCAAATGCAAAGTGTTTTACATAATTAACCATGCTGGGATTGCCTTCGCTGCACCACTGCAATAGTCTATTCCTAAATAGTTTTGAAAGATACATGTGAAAACCAATTATGCAGAGCAGTAAAAATGGATCTGTGGGAGCTCTTTGCTTTTCTCCTCAGTGCCCAGCATGGGGAGCATGGAGACTTTAACACTATGGTACTGTCAAGACAGTGCATGGTAATTTCATAGTTGCCATGTTAGAAAAGAGAGTGATGTAACATGACTGTACATGGCTTGCGAGATGGCACTTTCCTATTACCTTTTAGGCCCCTAAGACCTAGCTAACATTAGTTTCATCTGAAACTTATAAGACACTCTTTAAACTGTAATAAGCTTCAAGGCCAAAGGAATCATTAAGACAATTGAGCATGATCTGTAGCACTACACAGACCACAGACTATTGTGTCCTGCCTCAAACCCAAGCTTGTCACTGAACAAGACCATTTCTTTTAGACAAAAAACCCTGTCGAGTTCAGAGAAAAAGACTGCACCATCCTGCTGTACAATGGCATCCTACCATCAGATATCTGTATCTTGAGTTTTTAGCTCTTGGATCAATTATAGAGCCCTTTTCTTCCAAAAGCCTCTTCCCTTCCTGCTCTCTTTTTAACGACTGCAATCACATCACTACTTCATCTTTTCCCGGTTATATAAAGCTTTTAAAATTTCTCACCATAATGTAAATTCTCATTATTCTTTTACATCTTTTCTGAATCCAATCCAACTTGTGAACATCTTGAAAAAATGTGACTAGGTGAACTAGACATAGTATGTATTGTTACACTTATTTTACAGAAAGGGGAGCAGAAGCATGGGGTTTATATCCCATAAGTCCTCCAAATAATGCTTTTTCCCCCACCTTTGCTATATGCTTTTAACAGTTCTTGGTGTGTCACTGAAACCAGATTAATATTTACTGCAAACATATTATTAGTAATTTTTACTACACTTTTAATAAGCAGAGTTAAGTTAGTGTAAAAGAGTAAAACTTCTAATATTGTTTGATATAAGCAATGATATTAAAAATTTTATCTGTTTTTCACATGGCTTACTCTTGGGCTAGCACCACAAAATGCATTTCTCTTGTCAGTAATTGATGCCTTCTCATATTTGATCATAGTATTGGAAGAGAAAAATATTAAAAATATTGCAAGATGCTGAGGCCTTTTAAAGGTAACCGAAAGTACCTTCCACATGCAGTTTTTAGGGTGCAGGACTGGAAAGCTTATTAGCTTGTTTGCTGGACCTGAGCTGTTTGTCTTTCACACACAGTACCGTTGCTGTCAACCTACTGCACTCAATACAGACAGCTCCCGCAGCCCCAAAGATGCACATGGAATTTGGCCAACCAGTTCTTTTGCTCTGCTAGTGACCCAAAATTTTTAATTTCTCAGACCTTTTCCCTTAGTAGCCTGCCGCTCCTGTTATCTTATATTGTACAGAAGAGTTACATGTGAATCTTGACACTACCAGACTGAAAGATGTTCGGGATTTCAGCCTAAATGGCAACAGAGGAAGTAAAAGCTAAATGAGCAGGTTTATCGTATCAGAATGTGGTAGGTAGCCCATTCATCATCTCAAATAGTTCATGTAACCTTGGAAGCATTGGGAGAGGTTATCATCTTTGGCCGATTTAAGACATCAGCGGCAAGACTAAAGCCCTGCCTGTCTGTACCATGCTAGCACCTCTGAAGGAGAAATTGAGAAAGCTATACAAGATTTTTTGAGTGAAGCCGAGGCAGTACAAGTGTTTCTTCCTAAAGCAGAATAAAAGTTTCCTGATTCAAGAAGCAGAGAAAATCAAATCAGAAAGATCACCCCCAAGAGAACTGATTGAACTGAATATGAAAAGAGAAGGACAGAGCTAATAAACCTGAACTGTTAGTGATGGTGTTTCCTCAGCAAGCCAGACAAGGACAAAAGGAGGGAGCCAGCTATAGTGTTCACTAGTCTTTATGAGACAAACACTGGCAGAGTGCTGTCAGAGTGTCAGAAGGATGCAACAGCGGTGGCAACACAGCAAAAAGCATTCCCAGCCCATCTGTGATGGAGAATGATTGAATTCTGCTGGGAAAAATGTACTGACTGCAGGAGGAGGTTGTAAATACCATGGCCAGTTTCCATTTTGACTACACTAGTGGAAACCAACAATAGCAACGAAAGGAGACAGGACAAAAATGAAAAGGGGTTGGAAGTGGTTCTTTGTTATTAACGCTATTACTCTTCATTCCAACATAAGCTGTCCCTTTGACTTTAAAGAGAAGGTACTGCTTGTTTCCTGTCTGACCATCTCCTTCACTCTCTGCACAGCACAGAACTATATGATATCTAGGCATCAACACAATATAAATTTTTAAAAGAAATAAGCTATCCTGGTCAAAGGAGAAATAAATAAAAAATACCATTTGTTACAAAAAGCAGAGAATTTGGTTGCTAATGTGCTGACTAGGTGGGAGGAAGAGATTGGCTTGGGATCTGGAGGTTTAATTAGGTTCACACCCACAACATGCTGTAACAGAACCCAGAGGGTAGAGAGGAAGAAAAAAAAAGCAGCTCAGACTTACATCTGTTTGAATGATGCTCCATGCATTAGTTAGGCCAATATTTCCATCTGTCCCATACAAATGAAGCCCTTTCTTCAGATCCCGCTGAGCATACTTGTCAATCTAAAACCAACAACAAAAGACACAAAACTCAAAATTTTCTGAGTACCACATTTCAGAATGAAAGTGCACGGAGCAGGGAGATGTTGGACAACAGTCCTATACTGAAATGAATAAAAAGTTAACCAACATTTCCTAAAGCCTTTCGCCAGTAGAGCTGGTATCTATTACAGGTATCTGCATTTTGTAAAGAACATGAGGAGTTCCTGTTCTGAGTTAATGTTCATGTTTTCCATCACAGACTTCCAGAACATCTTTTCCCTTCTCACTTAACCACCAAAGTACTATAGAGAGACTGGATTGTGTTTAATCACTCATTTTTTGCAAATGAGGCCTATATATGAAAACATTCATCTACCCACAGCATTTCCTTTTAGCTTAATATCTTTAATTGTGACCAAGTACCCCTCAGCATCTTCCATACGCTTCCTGGGAGACCAACAGCGGCATTAACATCTGAATTGTGTTCATTATATCTGCCAGGGTATCCCACTTCTTACAGCAGGATGGACATAGTTATATTGAAGCATCAGGGAATGAGCTATCCAAAATTCAGGACAGAGAGGATTTAAGAATTTAGTTACTAAATGGAGCTGCTCTTAAATAAATGCATTTTTGTTGATTTAATGAAAGTACAAAGTTCTGCTTTAGAGACTTTTGCAATTGAAGATGGTAGTTTCTTATTGAGAGTCTCTGCTGGTAAAGCAGGCTATTGTTGGATCCACTGGTCACCACCAGGTAGTATCCAAAAGGATTACAAGTGCATCTCTCCCATTTTAACCATACATACACATTTCTACAGAATCAAGCAAACACAAAAAAGGAAGTAAATAATAAATGGATATTCACGGTTTAACCTGATTTTTCTGTTGTAAATGAAAAGCACTGAATAGTGCTGCTCAAATACGCCCGTACATTCCCCCCTCCCCTGGGTGCTTGTCAATGTTAGTGGTCTGTTCAACACCAGAGGTATAGCAAGAAGGGTGAGCAGACCTGTCCCATTTTCTTCTCCATCAATCTGCTATAAATCTGACTGCAAAACACAGTGCCACTCTGAGATCTTTCTGCTACAACAGTCAAAAAGAAAACCAAAATTAAATTCACAACTTGCTTCATGGGGACAGTCTAAGTTAATACATACTCTCTTCCATATTGGACAACAGACAGACATGGTGTATTCTCTAGCGATTGCCCCTCTGACACTAGTCATTCCAGCTGAGAGGGGTCTAAAATGAAGTAACCAATGCTAGTTTTGAGTTAACAGAGGGAACAAAGGTCTTCTGTTTCTACCATACATTTGGAGTTTCCTTCTGCTTTGTTCAGTCAGAATTGTTTTCATTTGCTCCTGGGAAAAAAACTGGATGCAAAGTATCTTCCACAGTGTAAAAGAGGAATTTTCAACCCACTACATCATAATTACTACGGGGTAAATGTAAAGTTACTCAACAATATGACTCCACAAAAAACTATGACCTCAGAAGTTCATCATGTCCAAGAAATCTCTGCTGTGTGTGCAAAGGGTTGTGCTTGGTCTCTTCAGTTCTATTGTTTCCTTCCCAAAAGTTTACCACCATCAAGCTGAGCCACTAATAGCTTTGGGACAGTACAAGAAAGATGTACAACTTAATCTCAGCACCTTAACTGTCATGCAAGCACTTTCTCATGGATGACTATCTTGAACTGTAGGTGCTGTACTCACACTGTAATTATCATGTAAGCTGCTTTTGACTTTACACAGAGATTATACATAGTCACTGGTACGTTAATGAGAAGAGAAAACCAAAGCTGAAAGCGATCATTAAATTTGGAACTAGTTGAGAAGATTACAGGCAATAAATGATAAACTTACATGTGTGTGGGATTCCTAGCATTCATTTAAGAATTAGATTGAACTGGGTTTCAGCTCTTCACTTACCCTCAGCTCCCTGCGTCTCAACTGGGCCTGCTGTAGTCTCGAGCAGAGCCATCAATTAGAATGGAAGTGCACGATTGTGTTGCTAGTCTGAGAGAGGCTTTGAAATTTATCTAGTGCCCTACAGAGGTAGTGAGGTAAATTAATTGTTGAAAAACTAATTCTTATTCAGAAAGGGACAGAGGTAGAGAGGAACAGCATAAATGAGGGCAGGTGGGGACAGAAATCTAGCTAGTAGATCTGTTGCCTTGAAGACGAAAGAGAAAGGTCCATTTGGAATATTAATTTATCACACCTGAGAAAATCTGCCCTGTAAAGTGAGAGAGCTATGCATCAGCCTACAGTTCATATCACCACTAATCTGGAACAAGGGAGATAAGGTCAAATGAAACAGTGATGCTTATCTGAAGGGCAAATGCCATGCTACCAAAAGGATGCAAAATGCAAAGTTTGCATTTCCTCACTCAAATTTTGCTTTGCAAACCAATGCAGTGGCTCAGCATGATAATCCCTTTTACCAGGGCTCACAGGCTGCCCTTGTTAATGCAATCTTCACTATGCAGTCCTGTTTGAGATTAATAATGATAATAACAACAACAACCTAATAATTTAATAACTTACGATCAATATTTATAAAGTACTTCAAGATCAGGAACAACATTTTGTTAGCCCACGTGTGCTTTAACATGGTCTCAAGAGATTGCCTCACCAAGCATTGCTGCTCTTCCTTTTACCTGGAGAAGACGCACTAGCAAGCAACTTGCTGAGGCAAAATGAAAGCAAGTCCTCTCTTCCTCATAAAATTAACCACTTTTCCCTGCACAAAGAGTGCAAGACCTTCATACTAGGAACACAACTGGCAACGGATTTCCATATTTCAGAAACTGAGTAAACAGCAGAGCATTACTCAAGAAAACAGGCACTGTGTGACCAGTTCTCTCACTGCTATTTTAAAAAACATCAAGTCCCTCAACATCAAGTCATGTGCACATTGTATGACCCATTATTATTTGTTGTTTTAAAAAGAAAGTGCCTGTTTGAATCTTCCTTGGAAGAGGACATAAGCTTTTTATAATCCCACACCACATGTGTGTCTCATTTCCTTATCTCTATCACCTCTATGCAGGTTGCAACTTTGAAAGAGGCATATACATGCTGTGAAACAGTATCTCCAGATTTCTTTACTTTTTTATTTCATGTCCACTGACGTGGGAAGGTATCTGGAAATCTCACACAGTTTTATACATATATACACACACACAGAGAGCTTTATATTTATTTGATTGATTGTCAATGTAGGATTTTACATAGTTCTCCTTTACTACAGTTTCCAACTGATCTTCTAACCAAGAAGATGTGCTGTAAATGCACCAGAGTGCTATTCTCTGAAGAGCAGTTGATTTAAAACCTCTTTTTCACAGAGCTATTCCTTAAAGCATTCATGCTTTCATGTTTGCTTAAACTAGGGTCAAAAAGGTCTTCATCATCACCTAGAAATAACCTCGTACAGCACAACTGAGTCTGTGCCCTTTGACACCAGGAGAAAGGGGAAGCAGGCATTGGCCTTTGGCCTCCTGTCACTTGTGTCTGCAGCTGAGGTACCAGCATGAAGTCCCCCACCGTCTGTGTCTCTCCTGTTTCTAGCCAGTTACAAACAGCCTTTATTTTTAATGTGTTAAAATTAAACTTGAAAATTGCATGAATTAATCAGTCTTGACGCAGAAGTAGCCTTGGACTTCTAAGAGCACAGATGATATTAAAGATCATTTCTCTCATTCAGGCTGCGAGGAGTTCAGTGTCTACGTGCAGTCCTATTAAAAGCACATTGACCTCCGCTTGAATAACCTGTGTACAAGGTTATAAGATGGATATTTTTCCCCTAATTGAAGCACTGCTTGAAGTTCTAGACATATGATTCCTACTGGCTTTGACCAGAGAAGGGTAAGTAAAACTCAATACCTATTTGTGGAGCATAGCTGGCAAATGCTCCTCCAGGTAATTCTGTTGCCTGCTAACCTCAATTTTGTTTCTTCCTCAAAATATTTTTAGAATAGCAGGAACTTTTCAATATGCCTTTATTGTAATTGTATATTTGATTTAAATGAAAACTCACAAAACACCCCCAGCTGTTTCTTCTGCCTTCAGTTTGAGTTTTTCAGAAAATGATCTTTCTGAAAATGAAATGCTGCACCACAGTGATTCATCGCGTCTCCTGACAAATGATCCCACCCAGCATTCACCAATCTGTCAGCTTCTCTTGTTTGTCTCTGTGCTACCAGTCCTCAGCCAGGCAAAATGTCTATCGCAAAACAGGGACTGTAAGTACTACATTAAATATTCTGCAATTTCAATCTGCTGTGTTCTCCCATACGCAAGCCAGGCCCTTCACAAAGCACAACTCTATCTAGTGAAGGAGCACAATAAAGCGTAATAAAAACTCTCAGCAGGCAAACCGTTACTCTAAATGAGATGCCTATTTTTAGTCATGTGGAATGCCAGAGATTTTCTTAGAAGAAAGAGTTTCTGAAAGGTTAGGCAGTAAGAACCTTTTATCAATCTGGAAGTGAAGCAGAAAAAAATTATTTTCCTCCTTGGGATTCATTGGTCAACAGATGAGAGGTGTAAGCTTCAAGCTGGCACCCCATCCATGTCAATTCCTATGACTTCTGGCTTCAGACACATTGGAGGCTTGTTCATGCTTATCAGTGCCATCAGATTTCAGTGGTGTTTCTACTAACATAAGTTAAATATGTCCTGTTGCTTAGTGTGGTAATCCACTACAATCCACGACTGCAAGAGAACCACTTCTTAGAGTGGGGCATGCATATTACTAGCACTTTATCTAAGGTAAGATCCTGTTCCCACTGCACTGAGCACAAATAACTTTCTCACTGACTTCCATTAGGCCCTAATTTGGCTCTTGAATCTCTCATTGTCCTATTAAAAAGACTTTCTAAAACCTTATACTACTCTACAGTAGACAAGTCGTGTGCAGAGAGTTTCAGGCAATGAAGGAAACTCAGTATTCGAACTAGAAAAGAGAAAGCGACAAGAGATGCAGCAGGACTGGAGAGAAACTGCCAGAGGTCAGGAAAAGTGGCTGGAAGCAGCTGATGCAGTGACAGAGAATGAGCAGGGATCTGTCTGAGCCTCATCTAGACTACAGCTGTGACAAAACATCCCATAAAAAAATCTTACTTAAGCCTGCGTATAAATTCAGGCCAAATTAAAAAGTGGTTCCTTCTTAATCTGTATTCCCTCAAGACAGCTACTTAAGCTGTAGCAATTTACACGTAAGGCTTGTTTTACTGTCAGCTTTGTCTCCTCATTGCTTCGGGAATCCGGATCCTCCAAGCAGAATTGTGGCTGGCTGGCTGACGAGCCCAGCTGCAGAAGCCAGCATCCTTTCAAGAGGACCAAGAGCTGTCAGACTCCACCTTGCCTCCTTGAATAAGACAATCTAGAAATAATTGGGGCTGAGATAAAAACTGTGTAACAGCAGCAACAACAAAAACCCTGCTTAGCACAGACACAGACACGCTGAAAGCACTACATAAACATTCTGCGCTGCAGAAACCCAGGAAGGCTCATAATTATTTCCATCTCTGTATTAGAGATGGGGGATTGCAGTAGCCTTCTCACTTCCTGGGGATGGTTTGACAGGTCTCTCACTCTCTGTCTAAATGAAAGGCTTTGGAGTTTATCTACTTACTGTTAAGGCATGAAATGGAAGACAAGTATTGCTCCCTGAGAAATCCAGTTCTGTAATTTTGCTGCTGATAAGGAGGAGGAAGTGCTTTGGAGCAAAACTTCTTGGGCAAACAAGAAAGTTGTATCTGTGCAGAACACAGGTATTATCAATATTTACAGCTAATATGATGCAAGACTTTGATTAAACTGAAGCTATACCAATACTGAAGAGACAAAGTCCTTCCACTGTCCCAGCACACTGAGAGGGAAGGTGGCTTTGCTGTAATCCTCTCTGGAAGAAAGGCCAAAAGAAGGCTCTTGGGGAGATCATTATTAACTCCTTTTCAACCTGCTGACAGCGTGAGATGTCACTTAGATTCTGGCACAGCCTTTAGGCAAAGGCCAGTGGATGCCAACAGCATCCCCAGCTTTCTAACCTGCAGGTAAATGGAGACTTTTAATTTCAAGCCTCAGTGCTTCCCTACCACATCATGAACAAAAATTCCACCCAGCAAGCCTCCTGAACTGGACAAAGGGTCTCGGCAGTGTTTCAATATAGTTAAGTAAATATTCCTGACCTTTCTAGTGATTGTTTCCCCTACCTCTCTGCCTCTCCACCAGAACAGGAGAGGCTGTAAGGAAATGACAAAATATCCAATAGTTTCCCACTGGGCAAAACTTTTAATTTAATGCCTTGATAATCATTCTCTACAAATAGCAGGGAGTGGGAAATTGAATGTAAACAGAAAGTGCCTAATCTATAAGGTCATTTGTGGGAGCCCTCTTGCCTGCTAAGAAGAGATGAGATTGATTGTACCGACAGGAAAGGCTTGCTTTAAATGAGATGTCCCCAAGCCTGTCTATAAGAACCTGAGAGCAGTACATGCTTTCCTCACCACTGAAATCTTCATTATACCATCTGCCTATAAATAGAAATCTTGTAAGATTTTAGTAAGTAAGAGACACTGCATGAGTTTTGCTGATGTTTGGCAGTTAAGGGACAATATACTAATTTCTTGTCAGTGTCATCAGTGTTACACAGCATCTCCAGGATGCTTTGCTCAGCTCCGTGGGATTCCCTCTTCCTCACTTCCTCCGCAAATGTGAAACAACTCCAGGACTTAGCATTTTTTTGTGATTGCTTCCTTAAACACAGCAAACCACTTGCTTAGTGAATTCTCTTTTCGTAGTTTGACTGCAAAAGCCTGTCAGGAGTCAAACATTTTATGGATCTTCCAAACTTCGATAAGTTAGTTGAAATGCTTATTGGCTCTAGCAGTGTTTGATACCAAGAGAGATGCACTGGCACTGGCTGTGTAACTTCAGAGGAAAAGGGGAGAATACAGGAACAGAAGATCGTAGGAAATGGTCTGGGCGTGGGAAGAAGAATGAACATTTCTGAAACATGCTGGCTTAGGTCAACTGAGGTGAGACCTTTCAGCTGTGCCATAGGCTTCCTATGTAGTCTTGAAAAGTCACTGTTTCTCTTGTGCTTCAGTTCTCTATTTGTAAAACAGGAATAATCTGACTCCACTCATGCCATAAAATTAATAATATAATTTGGAGTAGATATTTGAATACCAAAACCAACCTGGGACATGAAGCCCTGTACAGAATCTGAGACAAGGAATGGAGTTACTAACCTGAGAGGGTCAGTAACCCTCCTGGCACTGAGAGGGTAAAACTGAGGTTCATCAGGAAGCAAAAGGAAGGACATCTTGCATTGGCCAGGAGCAGGCAGTGGTGAAACTATAAGAGAAACAGCCTCCCACCATGCGCTCTGACAAGAACCAAGAAGTTGCAACAGTTTTATATAACAAAAAGCTGATAAGAAAGTCAAAGAACTTGGGGTTTTCAAATCCATTTTTCCTGGGTCCATGGTTTGTGCATACAGTTAATTGCAGTTTCAGTCACTGTCTTCTGCCCACAAGCACCTGCTTGTGCTCAAAAGCAGGCATCAAGGCACCTGACACAGCAGACAGCTGAGGCTGCAAGAAAGGAGCCACTGAAACATTCCCGTACTATTCATACTATTAAAATGCCAATGAATCCCAACAGCAGCTTTAGTGCGCCTTGTTTTAAACAAGAGATCACAAGTATGACAGTCAGCAGGCTCTGCAACTCACAATTTTTCATGCAAGAGCAAATTCAAACGTTTTTGGCAAACTGCACCTGATTTTGTCCAAATGATTCCTTTAAAGTCCAAGGAAAGACAGGCCATTTTATCATTGTTCCATATAAAGTGAATGTTTAGCTTCCTATCATTGCTGGTATAAGGGGAAAGTACGTTTTTCTGTAGCCAGAGAGGCCACTGCCATCTAATCTGTTCTTATGCACAGCAACAGCTGAATAACTTGGGCACCAAGTCCCCGAGCTTGTTTAAATAAAGTACATCATAACTAGGCTCAGAGATACAGGCTCAAAATGTTAAGGTGCAGCTATGCACATTCTTTGCTTGCATACAGAATGAAGCCAATACCACAGCTGACTGCCTATTTAAGAGGATGAATACATTCAGCTCTCTGTCTTGTATGGCACCCTGTGCATGGGCACTTCCCAAGGAGATAGTCCTAGACCTTAAAAAAACGCAAATCTTGTTTGTTTTTAATGAACCTAGGAATAAAAACTTTAAACATGAATTCTTGGCTTGCTGCTTCTTGTTTCAAAGGAGTTTGAATGCTGCAGCAAACATGGGGAAAGGGCTGGGTAAAACTAGGCATGTAAATCAAAACAATTACCTACACAAAAGGCTGTCACTGTAAATTAATTACCAGCATTTTAAGTCAATTCTTCTTGGGCATTATGCATTTTGAGTGACAAAAGCCTTACTAGCATGTTGGAGGAATTTCAGGTGAGTGCATGTTTTTTGTGACATACCTAATTATTTAAACAGCATTCAGGATACATCTTATGCTGATTCCGTAGAGAACCTTTTGTTTACATATAAATAAGCTCTTCTTCAGATTATTAAGCTGGTCGGGAAAAAATGATACTAACGTCCTCAATAGCAGTGGCACCAGCAAAGTTGGGTGCCATCGTGACCTAACGTTGCCATTTCTTTTCCAGAATGAAACTCCCTTTGTAGTTTCATTTTTTTCCGTATACTTGCTCCAAAGATGACTGACACAAAAGAGCTTCTATCCCTTTTCTCCAGTTATGTATCCCACCAACTGCTGCTCTCAGCAATGCTCCTCTGTCTTTACACATCAGCCTTGTGTCCCACAGATCTCACAACCTATCCTCAAAGCCCTCATCTCCTTCCTGTGCCACCCCTCCTAGTCACTCGAATCATCTTTCCCCAAACATGGTCCTGTAAGAGTCATTCCTTTCCTGCATGTCCCAGTAAAAGGTAATTTTGCCTTGATCTTCAGTGGCTACAGGACCACACCTGTGCCAGGGTGTAAAGACTCCTCTGAGCTATGCTCATGTATTGAAATCCCATGTACACTGAACCCAGGCCAGCAGAAAAGGGAAATGCCCATTCTTTCAAAACCTATGCTTATATTGAGAATATTCCCAGGATATCTGTATTCAGCCTCTTTGCCTTTTTTTTTTCCACTCTTTTTTTTTTTTTTAAAAAAAATAATCACTTTCATTTGTCCTCAACAACCATCAGCCTCTTTGCCTTTTTTTTTTCCACTCTTTTTTTTTTTTTTAAAAAAAAGATAATCACTTTCATTTGTCCTCAACAACCATCAGCATAACCTCAGATAAGTAAATTGGGAAGGATGCTAATTAACATGATACATGCTGTTGAGCCTTTGTTTGCCAAGAGACATGCAAGGTGGGTTGCATTTGTGTTTCAAGTGCTAACAACCTGTTATGTCCATCTATACAGGCCAAAAAAAAAAAGGCAAAAAAACCCCCAACCACCTAGGGATGCACATGTCAATAGAGCTTGAGATCCAATTAGCTGCCACAAAGGCTTCAGGATGTGCAGAGGCAAATCAAAGCAGAAAGACAAGCCACTTTCCTTGTAGGAACTAATGACCATTGTGTGATTATGTATTAGGCGTAACAGTGACATTGGACACAGACTCCGCACATGCTGTGAGCTGGAAAAGGGGAAGCCAGCAGTTTACTCACAGAGATGAAGGACTTGGCCATTTGCCCACTAAGCCATTTGCTGCAGCCATCCCACAGGATCAACCTTTGCTTCAATTATTTACAATACTCATTTACTTAGTTTAAAGGTGAATGAGAGAGCTTTCAAATAAGAGAGAGCACTACTAAAATATCAGGGGAGGCGGGATAGCAAAGGCAAACCATACCCTACGCTCCCACTGTGGTTAGAGAAGATGAATGAGTCTCACAAACCATGTAAGTGTGGGCTATCTGCAAATCCATTTATCCAAGTACCTTAAGTTCTTTTCCTCTTAAATTCATTACTTTGGTAGGAAAATATAAGCCAAAAAACAGACTTTGTCCACCGCCGTAAGGTAAATACATCTCTGCAGAAGTCAAAACAATTACACCCCATCTAGATCAGGCCTCTGGTGGCACCTGAACCTTGCTGGGTGCCATGGGAAAGGCACGCAAGCTCCCCATGGTAAATCACAGGCATTGGCATTGCCACCTCTTGGTGGCAGAGCTGCCCTGCTGAACACAGTGTTGTCAGCTCCACCGGCAACTAGTAACAACGAGGGTAAGCTGTAAAGCAAGTGGGGGAGAGGGCTGGTTAAATCATGCCCTCAGGGGAAGAAATTTTCCTGATTCCTTAGAACAAGGCGAACAAATGTCTGCTGATAAGCCACCTTTCTCTGTGCTGGAACTAAAAGACCCTTAAAAACCAAACCAGCCCACTGAAGGGTTAAAATCTGTTGCTCTGCCTGGAGAAACTTGTCTGGAAAGAGCGATTCTGTAGAAACAGATTGAAGAAGCTGTGTCTTCCAGATCCAGGGAACATTAATCCTTAGGGGAAAGTGAGATTTGCACACAGCCTGCTTTATTATTCTTAAGATATGCTTTCTCTGAAATTAACTCATTTTAAATAAATAATGCTGTGAGGAGAACTACCATTGTCCTTGGAGGGAATAGACTAGCAGGCGAAGTCAGGCTCACTACAGCAAGCTTTATGCCTACCACGGGGTGATCTCTGCTCAGCCTCAAAGTGGGAGAAGTGCAGAATGCACGCCCAGAGAGAGAGGGCAGCACAAATTGTAGATCCAGGGAAGAGACAGAGGGTTTTGGAGGAACATCTGGCTACTTTGCAGAAACTCAGCAAGACCATTGGAAGAGTTGCCTGGCTTTATTTTGAAGAAAATGGAACAGGATCTCAATATCCTCCTGCCTGAACGCCAGAGAAGGTAATTATCTCCTTACCTATATTTTCTTCCTTGGAAGTATGTTCTTTTCTTCCAATCACATAGACATTTGTACTTGCAAGAATCGCAGGTTATGCTAAATGCCAGCGCCTTAGCTAGTAGAAATCTGCCTGGCTCCACTAAAATAAATGGAGTTGCTCACATTATTCTAGCAACTTGGCATCGTCACATGGTGTCTCCAGTGTCTCAAAACCACGTTTCTATTAGGGTACATGCAAGCTTGTAAACCATTCCCTCTCCAAAACAACATCTCTGACACCATGGGAGTTCTGACCGCCAGCAACTGGAATTACTGGTTTTAATCCTCAGGTAAGCTTTTCGGTGGGGATATTATAAACTGGTAAATAAAATGCCTTGGAAAACTAGTAGATAACAAATGCAACAGAAGTGAATAACTGCTATTAAATGTCTCCTTTGTTTTAATGACACAAACAATTGCAGCTCTTCACCACACTTCATCGAAAACAGATTTTATTGTGAATGGAATGATTTGGGACTCAGTCACTGTAAATGAATAAACTACATGGAGATTGCTTTCCATAATAACAGAAAAAGAGCAAATAAACAAACTGCCAGTCACACTTACATGGCACAAAATGCAAGTTTCCAACACCCTCTCTACTTCTAATAATGTCAGAAAAAAGCCACATTTCTCATTGGAAGTCACACAGGTTGAATGGAGAAGAAAACATGCTTGTCTGTGCATATGTTAAACAGAGATAAGTGATGGTACCTTCACTGAGTGAGCTGCTGGAGGACTGTAATATTTCCATACAGAACAGAACTATATATGCTGTTTTCTCACATAAAAAGCAGCATTTACCAAATGAACAACAGACACCCTGCTAAATGGCAGCGAAGTTGGATGAAAGGAGAGACTAGAAATCTTGAAGAAAGGTTCACCTCAAACTGCTGCTACCTGGGGAGCCCTCCTATATCCCAGAATGTGATACATGCACATCCCAGCTGCCAAACCCAGCTGCAAATTGACAAGAGGTTTGTCTCCCCTCCCAGACCCCATCAGGGTGAGCAGTGGAGTACAGCATCAGCATCGCCACTCTGTGGCAGATGCAGTGTTTCAAAGCACCCAGGGCACATGCCAACTTCTTTTGTAATTGCATCATCATGTAAATGGTGACACACAGCCTGTATATCTAGATATCAGTGGCCATCCACTCCCCATCGACAGTTAGTGGAGTCAGGAGAGACCAAGAGCTCAGTTCCTCAACTACCTGGTGGTCCCAAATGAAGGGAAAGGACACTCGGGAAAAGTCAGGAAAAGTCAACAAAAGACAGCATAAAAAATGCACGTACTGTTCATGTGAGCAGCAAGGGACCCAGTAGAGATTATGGTTTGAGCCACCCTCACCTAACCCTATAAAAACCAACATACTTGTAAGCATTTGAAGACCACATACCACATGTAGCTGGACTAGAGGTAAGCAGACTCCCCAATGAAAGGGGATGCCCATGTCATGACAGAGATGAGTCCCATTCCAAATCCAAAGGAGCCACTGTTTAGGAAAAAGGAAGGAAATTTGCAGAGTTGGTCCCTCTCAGTCTGCCTTCCTCACAAGAACTGAACAAGGTCACATCTAAAAGTATATAGAGAACTGTCTACAATAATCTAGACTCAATCAAGTAACTGCGGCCACACCACCATCTCCTTCAGATGGCAATCACTTTTAATCAGTTCAAAGCACAAGCTGCATCTTAATCAGGATCCTTAAAGGGCTTATGTCCACTGGATAATTTCACCTTGACTTAATTGACTGCCAGTCACCTAGATGTCACTGACACATTTGTAAAGGTTAGTTTGGACAATCTTCAAATACCCTCGGTTTGCCTCTGAGATCAAACTACAGTAATATTAGCTTGGCTCAAACATGTAGCTGTGTCCAGAATTGCCTTTAAAATTTGCAAATTGTCTGAAGCTTATTGTCAATCAGCTACAGCTCAACCTGCCCTCCGTAGTCAGTACAAGCCTACAGTATGGGCTGTATCCTGTTACGAACCTGCTATGCTAATCCATCTCCTTTCTCTCTCCTTCCACAAAACCTCAAGTCTTAAAAGCATTCTGTCAGGAACAAAAACGCTGCTAGGAACAAAAACGCTGCTTTTTTTTTTTTTTTTTTTTTTTTTTTTTTTTTTTTTTTTTTTTTTTTTTAATTTTGGTTGTAGTTTACACCTACTCTGCATTCATGCGATTGACTTCACCCAATATACAAGCCTTCTAGAAGAGGCGCTGTTGTTACAAAAAGGTAGTGTTTGAGCTAACTAAGGACCTGAAACAAGTTTCTGCTGTACGCAAGCACCCCTTCTAGAAATGGCATCAAGGTCCTGGAACTAATCCAGGCAGACTGAGCAATTGTCAATGATGATCTAGTTTATTCAGAAACAGTCTCTGTGAGAAGGGTGAGTTATCCCTCGGAGAGGAGCAGAAACCAAAGTGAAAGGTTAAATCTGCCACATATGACAATGGTCTCAAGAACACCTCTGAGGATGCTCCTCAGCTGCCTCTGGCTTGTTTTGTATTTATTGCTCGTGCTTCTACCTTTCCAAATGAGCCCCTCTTTCCTAATTAAGAGATCAACTTTTTGCCAAAGAGAAGCATTGATCCCAAGTCTCTTCTTAAAGCTGGAAACTGTCTTCTCCTTCTCATTCCCCTTGGATTCTCTGGTGTCTGATAATACTGGTTGAGCTAGCGCTGAGACCTTTTTCTCCATGGGGCATTCATGTGGGTCTCTCCACCTATCTAAACTTACTGCTTTTGACACCTCTAAAGAGCTCAAATTTGACTGAAATTTGCTATCAGGTTCAAGGTTTATGGGGGCATAAGAGAAAGAAAAGTCAGTGCAGCCACATTGAATGTATTTTAAAAAGTAAAATTTACAAATAAGGATCATTTTTAAAAATAGGGAATTCATTCAGTAGGGTTTTTCATGGGTTCTTGACCCAAAGTTATTTGGTATTTTTCTCATTGCTAGGGAAGGAAATAAAAAAAATCACTGCTAATGAAATTTTGTAGGTAACACACAAACTTGCTGTGCATTAAATAATCTACTGATATCACTTGGCCTGCTTAGTTACAGAGTCTCGCGGCTTATCCAGCCAAATACCAGAACAGACGTTTAGGAACAAAGACAAGAGGTCACACTACAAGACTGGAAACCATATTCTGGAAAGCAGGAGATCTGTGGAAGGACCAAGGAAATGGAGAGGGACATGCTCTGAGGGCAACACTTCCAACTTACAGAGGAAACAGTCATGGGTATATTCAACATAAGTGGTATAAAGGTTGAGTTGTATCATTATCTCTACACTGCAGAAGTGATATCCGTGTTTTCAGAAATCTACTGAAAATTTGAAAAGATTTTAGAGAGGACCTACAAGAAAAAGCCAGTCACTGAGAAGCATGCTTTACTTCACATGACTAACAATCTTGGATAAACTAAATAGAGCGACAAGGTTAAAAAGCAGCCTAATTGCAGTCTTCAGGTACCTACATGAAGAAGCAATTCTCAACAGTAGACAGCACTTTAATCTACCAGAAAAAGTCATAATGAGAGTTAATGGCTAAAAGTTTAAGCTAGACAAATACAACACAGAAAGAAGGCATAATTTTAACTGTAAAGAAAAAAAAATCCTTGGAACAAATTATTGAGGAATGAGGTGCAGTCAATGATGTCTTTAAATCAAGGCTCAAGAATTTTGCAAAGTTATAACTCAGATGTAATTAGTCTGATAACAAGAATACTGATTGAAATGCTATGGACCATCGATGACCTTAATAGTTTCATCTAGTCTTAAAATTTATAAATCTTTCCAGAAGACCACAAGGTTTTCCAAGGATAGGGACTTTGTTATGCATGCCAGATTATGTCACCTATGCCCTGCACCTTGAACTTTGCTTCAAATCCATCCTGAAAGAAAAGTTGACATAAAACATATCAGTCTATTTAGTACATCCCATCTTGGACACTCCAATGCCTGGAGACAGGCATTGCTCCTTTTAGGCTGGCACTAGTGATTTTGGGGCACAAATTCTCCTAGATCACAGCCCAAGTTCTCTGAATGAGCTCCCTATCTGCCAAATCCACATCTCCTCACCCATGTCAACACTCAGAAGTGCTGGTGCCAGTATTGCATGAGCTGCTGCTGACTGTGTGAAAGAGCAGGGGTCCTCTGCGAAATGTGTCATCCAAGTTACCGAGGCCAGATGCTCCACAGTCACCATCCACACGCAGGCTCATTTGCCCTGCAGCACATTCATGGCATTCGTCTTAGAGGCTGCTTTTATCTGGCTTCACATGGTGCAGTGTGGGAGCCTGCCCGCAGTCACCACCCAGTACTGTGGCTGCACGGGAGAGGCCAAGCCTAAGGAGTCACAAGTGAGCAGCTCTAAGCTGTGCTGCCTTAACTCCCTTGGTACAGGCAAACACATTTTATTCCCTCTGACATAAGTCAGGACTCCTAGATAAACAGCAAAAAGTGCCTTCAATATAACTTTCAGTAATCAATGCCACATGATTATTTTGTCAGTCCAAACAGGTGAGCCCTTTTGGTTCCTTTAATTTCATTAGTAGTAACACTGCCTTTGTCCCTTACCTGTCCTCTGTCCCTTACCTGTCTTCCCAGATACTTCCCTGAGATATCGCAGCACTGGCTTGGCAGGGTGCAGCATCGCCAGGTCCATCTCCAGTCTATACCCAATTAATACTCACAAAGTCAGGGCATCTGGCTTGAATCCCAATCTACACAGACAGTGTTGAACACAGAGTGCAGCAGCAAAGGCCACTTACAGCCACAGACACTGTGCTGTTTGCTGCAGTCACTCACTATCGGTGCTTTAGTTTTGCAGTGTCTTTCTTCTAAAGAAGGATCCTGTGTGCAGCCCTGCTATTCAGAATCCCGTTAACTTTTTATTTGAAAAACTTCTATCATCTAAACTGTAACATTTCAGAAAATGTTGCACTGTGATTAGCTGCAGTGACACTACCTGCCATTCACAACCCAAAACACAGTAAAAGCTCACATTCACTCAGATGTGACTGTCACATGCTTTCATACTTATTTTGAAACTTAATACAGACAGACAGACCTGGATCAATAGCAATAAATCTCCTATGGGATTCAAAGATGTTTGGAGCTGGGATCACAATTTTCCTTACATGATCCTATAGGCCTAAAAACAACAGTGGAGGCCCCCAGGTGTTGCTATAGTGAAAATAAAATGTATACACACACAAGTGCAAAGTGCAGGTTTTTGTGCCTTGTGAAGTTTTTTTGAGGTACGGAAAGGCTGTGAGGAGTTCATAACAATGTTTATAAATGCTGGAAAAGGCAGTTTTAGCAAGAATGAAAATCTGTCTGAGACTTGTTCTGCTGTTTATTCATTATTCACCATTGATCATTTTCCTTTAATACATTTTCTTTATTCTGTCCGGGGAATTCAAAACACCCTATTTGGCCAGGATGACAAACCGCACAACCTAAATATTAAATAGTGAAGAGTCAAAGAGAATGCTTTTTGAAAACCTGTAGGTAACAAAAAAACCCAAATACCCCAAACTAAACCAGCAGCATTAAAGAAATTGCAGGCTGGGATTAGTCTGTACATGAGTCACCAGTCCAATGGAGCAACCTTGTACTTTTATAAATATTGCCAGCTTTTGGGATACTTTGAGAAGTCACATAGTACTTGCATGGGGGTTTGTATAATACTCCAGCTACTGAATCCAACAGCTATAGTTGAGAATTTTGGCTTCTATTAAAAAAAGGCTTTATTATAAAATGTTGAGGCCTCATGGTTTATGCTAAAAGTTTGAAAATATCAAAAAGCAAAAACCCCCTCCCCCCAACTTAGTAAGAAGAAAGACTTGTATTCGTCATTCTGCCTCACCACCAATGTTATCTTGCATGATTTCAAACACTGAATGCTGGCAGCTTCTCAACTACAAAGCTCTGGCATAGCTCCACAGGATGATGATGTGACTATTTAACAAATGCCGTAGCTATTTAGACTATTTATACTAGTTTAGAATCTAACAAAATAACCAGTACTGGATATACAGTGCCTTCACCTGAGCATCAAAATGCAGTTTGTAATAATTACTAAAGACCATTTCCTTCTTATGATACACCTGTGATATTTTTTACCCAATCAGATCCTAGTTAAATCTCATTTTTCTACAAAGCGTGAACTCTTTTACAAGAGGCAGCGACCACATCCTCTCAGCTGTGTACCTCTGCGACCAGCAGAAGCCAGCTCTCCAGTGATCACACAAGAACTGCTTGACTATGCAACACAGTCTGACAACAACAGTTGGGGAAGTCTTTGCTACGCCAACTTTCACCTTTCTTGGGTTTGACTGCTGGAAAATGCAGTAATGAAAAAGTTATTAGAGTCTCTTTATCTGTGATATCTTTTCCAAAACAGAAAAGAAAGTTACAGTATCAGGTTTTTTTCCCTACTATTAAACTTCTTGAGATAGTGTTGCTGAAATTTTTGCCATCACATCTGTGAAGACAAATAGAGCAAAAAGAAAAGCCAGTGGATCCATTTACCTTTCTAATTAACTCAGAAAACATGTTTACTATTGAATTTCAGAAGACCCCATCCAATCTAGTATTGCTTTGGGACATAAATACATGAAATACTCTTCTGAGTGCTACTCAGGTCAGTGGTCAGAGCCCATATCTCCAGATTTTGGAAGATTTGGAAGTTATCAAGAGAACTAACAACAGTGAAACACAGTCAGTGTCACTGGAAGCACTGCAGCATAATAACAATGAAAAAAAAAGCCACAACTCTCAAACTGTGTTGTGTCAAAAGAGCAAGGTGGCAACAACTCTGACAGGAGGAAAAACTCAGAAATCACTGAGACAGAATCTGGGGCATAAATAGTGTAGGAGTCAGAGTGTACTTGAAGGATGAAAGGCTTTGAGAAACTGGCTACGTGACCACCACATGCAAACATGCAAGTGCAAAATGCTCCACTGAAGGAGAAATGTGACAGTGCTCTCTGCTGTCAACACAGACAAGGGTCCTTCAGAGGTCATTAGCATCACTAAGAGATTTGCACAGCTAAAATGATGAGGACCACAATAGCACTACAGAGAAGTCTTGAGACAGGGACTGGATTCCAGTTGTTCTGAAACTGCAAAGGCCACATCCCCGTGAACAGATTTCACTGAGCAGTAATGATTTCTTTGCTAACCTCGTATTAGTGGTAACAACTGACCTTACAGCCAAATCCACACGGAAATCTGTAAGAGAAGCATTCAGTCAAGAATCACAAGTGCTGTAAGCTGGAGGCTGAGATACGAAGAACAGTATCCATCTTGCAAAAGGGAATGTCTCATCATGTAGACAAACAATTTGTTGATAGATAAATGTGCCACAGACAATCTAATCTTGGAAACAGAGTTGAAACCATGCAAATCAAAAGCAATGGATATTCAGGTTTTGCATAAAGCAGCTTTGCAGACGAAAAATGACACCCAGCATACATGGAGTAAATGAGTCCTGGCATCCTTAACTGAGAGGACTGAAACAAGTTTCAATTACTAAACCCATTGTACTCACCTCTTTCTACAACATAAATAGGACAACAGAAATGCTTAGACTAATCAGCCAGGGCTGAATTTCCTCCCACCAAGACAGCTTATGCAGACACATGGGGAAAAAAAGAGTAATCATTTAACAAATTAGAAAAAAATAGTGGAAAACTGTGAAAGCTGAGTATTCAGTGGATGACCATTTCACCAAAACTATGTGAGGGCTTAAAAACCCCACAATTTCTGAATCAATCAATGCAAATCATAGAATCATAGAATAGTTTGGGTTGGAAGGGACCTTTAAAGGTCATCTAGCCCAACCCCCCTGCCATGGGCAGGGACATCTTCGACTAGATCAGGTTGCTCAGAGCCCCGTCCAGCCTGACCTTGAATGTTTCTAGGGATGGGGCATCCACCACCTCTCTGGGCAACCTCTTCCAGTGTTTCACCACGCTCAGTGTAAAAAATTTCTTCCTTATATCTAGTCTATGTGAATAATGGAAAAGATGCACCAAAGTTTGATGAAAAAAGAGTTCATTTGCAGGGTCAATTCAAACAAAATTAACAGAGAGGAGAAGAATTTGTGTTATCTATTTATGCCACATCTAAACAATGCATATCATTCCTGTTTGGTTTTTAGCTGTATTAGAAAGCTTTTTAGTTTGTCTGTAAAATTGTAGCTCCCATCACCAAATGGGAGACCGACAGCATTCAGAAACAAGGTAACCACCGTTACCACACAGCACAGAGAAAATCACCAAGTCTAAACAAAGCCTATAGGCACAATTATTAAAGCATTAGAAGTACTCTCTGCCCCGCTCCCCCTTTTTTCTGGGGGTGTGTGAAATAGTTTTGACTACTCTTATTTCCTTGCATTTGGGGGAAAAGAAAGACAGGAGAGAATCAATAGGATAACTACGGTTCTTCTGGTTATTTTAGATAGATTTACAACTGTTTCCAAATTGCATTAAATATTCTGAATTTAGGACAGGAAACTTCTCATTATCTTTCACAAATCTAATTAACTAATGAATATGCTTCAAGCAACAGCAAATTCCCCACGTGCACTTTTAAGTAAAGGGATTCTCTTCCTTGTGAAACTGCAAACCAGCATGAGGCGTCCTCTCCTACACAGGCAAAGTGGTTGCCAAAAGGGACAGTTTAAATCTGCAAAGAACACTTGGGGTTATAAAAATATAACCCCGTTTAGAAATGCAATGGCTGAGAGCCTCAGGGTATCATTTTTGTCCATAGCAGACAAGCAGTCTGAGCAGTCTAGTAACGAAGGCACAAGATTGGAAACTGTCATTCAAACCAATGGAAAATATAGATCAGAAGCAGACTGGCACTCACAACAGCTAGTTGCAGCAGAGACGAATTTTTTTGTGCAGGATCATGTCACTCACCCCCCCACAGACCAGTATAAGAAAGCTACTGCAGCAAGAGACAAATCGCGATTTGCTTTAAAAAATAATACTAATTCCTACAGAACCACCTCTGTTTTGACCTGATACAAAATTTATAGAGGTGAAAAAATGCCACCCTTGAAATTACTTTGGCCCTGTAGTTTTTAACTGTCAGAGACAATTTCTTTGAAATCTAATTCATGATTTGCAGGCTTCATTAAGTTTTTGCAAGTAATTTTAAACTTCAATCACCATTGGCAAATCCATCATTTATTGATAGAAACATGAGGACTCTAATGGAGTGTGACTTGTGATGAAACAAGATAGGAAGGGATGAGGGTGGGAAAATGTGCTCCCTTCCGCTACAAAAGACCATTTTGTCAGGAAAAAAAAAAATCAGACAGGGAAAAAAATTAGTTTTTCTTTCCCCCTGCCCCCTAACGGGCAATTTAAGAAGAGTTTTTGAAGTTATTAAAAGTTCTAAAACTTTGGTAAGAAGATACAAGCTAAACTCAAGAACAAGTGTAAGTAATGAAGTTTTCTCTTTTCTTCTTATTTACGGAGATATTGTAAGGATGGAGTGCAGTAAAACTCCATCCTCTGAAAGAGAAGGGAATAAACAAAAGCATGCCAAAGCAAGTAAAATACAACAGAGAATCCCAGATATTTGTTATCAATTTAATCCCTCACCATGCTGAATCCCATGATTATGGCTGAGGACATGTTGAAATGGTAGAAAGATGATGATTGTATTTTGATTGAAATTTAAGGATTTAGTGTATAGTTAGTCCAAACTTTGCCAAGTAGATAGTTTTCAAACAAACGGCATTCAAGTACACTTCTCAGAGGCCCATTATATATACAGAGGCCTGTATATATCTCATCCTACGAAGAAAAATCGCCTTCAGCTTTGTAGCCATCTCCCTTCAGTGCAACTTGCCAGACAGTCAGGAATATATTTCTTTTTAATTCCAGATACCAGTTTTATTTACTGTATTTTATCATACCATCATCCCCCTCATCCAGCAATTATGATTTCTGGCCACCCATTTTGAACAGATGTGGTAAAAAATACATTTCACATATTAAGTGTCTTCAATGCAACTCCCAAAGAAAACACAACTCCTAATGCAGTGCAAAGCACTGTTGTCGTGGAAATGTGGGTGATGCACAAGCAGAAGTCCCTGCATCTTCTCACCTATGGCAGAGTGAGGCTGTGCCAAATCAAGAGTTAACACTGTAAAGTCTGTAAGTACGTGGCAAAGAAACCTCCACTGCAATCAGATGTGAGCATGCTGCAATTTGCAAGCTGATTGACACTGCCCACAAGAAAGGATAAGAAAAATGAAGATGAAAAACAAGCACAACTCCCTACAGTGCTAGCACTATGCAGCAGCATGAAAAATTAGGAATATTTGGTGCAACTTAAAAAGAGAGGATAAAGGGGTTGCTCTGTCTGGGAGAAGCTCTCTGACTTCAGTGAGGTTATTTCTAAGTTCACTCAAATAGAGTTCATGAAATGACTGGCTGGTTGCTAAGCCAGATTTTACCTATTTTAGAACTACCCTCACCACTTTGAGCTGTGTGGGTATTTCTGTGACTTTCTCATTTATTTTTTATATATACATAATGAATAAGAATATATGAGAATAAGAATATTAAATAAGCTGAAGGTAATGCATTTTAAATAAACCTGCTACTTCTTACTTTAGATCTAAATTAAATGCAAAGTAAGCACCTCTCGAATGCTTGTGGCTAAATTTACCACTGGGAACTTAATGGGTGTGCTGATGAAATATTTACATGCACCTGTTTTGGCCATAAAGAGAGAAAATTTGCACATGCAATACATCCAGCTTTACATCCAACTTCTCCTCTGCAATATGATTGCCTGTTTAATATGTACAAATGAAAGATTAAATGGAAAACACTGGCAAGGTTCAAAGTCTGGACTCTTTTTTTTAAAAAACATTTTCAGACAGTGTTTAGGCCACCACCTAAGAGCTGAGATTTATAAAGTTCTGCCGTTCACATTTCAGTTCTGTTCCAATAAATGCCATTATAAAGTTTTCAGACTAGTAATAAAAAAGCTATTAATGTGTTTTCTCCATGTTAATCAATTCAATATGGGGATTGTGATGTTAACACTACATTACTGCCTTCATCATTTCTCATTCTTACAATATATAAAATAAAAAAAGGGGTTTTGGATTCCTTATAGATTCTTTTTATCTCAAAGTGAAAGCTGTGCAAGATTTGTGGCTTCAGACTCACAGTTGGTGATAAGCTTCTCCTTACTTCCTCTTCTCAAACTAAATATATAAAGAGACTTTAACAAAATTAATTGCAGTATTCAGCGTTCATGAATTTCTATGCTTGTGTAATTCATTTCCTTGCAGATAGCAAAGCAAAAAGAGGTTCTCTTGCTGCCAAGGTTACAGGATTCATGAGCAAGCCTACTCAGGACTACTGGGGAATAAGTAAAGAATCTCCCTCATCGCTCCTTTCACTGGGGGCTAGCTTTTAATCGCATTAAATTATTCGTGCCATCAGACTGCGTTTCTTAGGATAGAGGGACAACCGGAGAACAAATGCTGCCAGGAGAATCCTGAACAGCCATTTCTGCCACAATTTGCGTAATGTTTAGTAATATACACTACTCCCAGCTTGGGGACCAATCACATTCATACTCATCTCTGGCAAAGAGTATAGCTCCTCACTCAATTCCTTCATCAGCAACTCCAATCTTTGATCTAGGCATGATGTGTGAAGGTGAAGCAGCCTGTGCTCCCTGAGAAAAAAGCAGTAGCATAAAACCTTCGCTTTCCCCCCACCTAATCCTGCTGCCCAGTCACTGACTGTAGAGGTCAGAAAAGGGAACTCGTCCCTGATAAAGGACCATAAAGGAAGACCCTGTGGGTGAGGTGAAGCACTGCGGGATCAATCTAGGTGTTTCTTCTCTTGTTGCAAATCAACAAATTCTCTTTCAGGTACCGTACATACTTCTTACAAGAAACAGCTTTATATGCAGGAAAAGACCCACCCAGCCACCCTTCCCAAATCCTAAAGCCCTTCCTGTATGTTCTGAGCAGCCCAGACCTGGAGAGGGATACTGGTACATCCAGAAAGCAAGGAACATTTCCTGACTTTTCCTGGATTTTTGAGTTAGAGGGTGGAAGGACAATTTAATTTCCTACTTTATAAAATGCAATTCACCTTTCATTCCCCACTCACTTTTATAAAAATCTGCTGAGATAAAAGACTTGTTTAATTTATTCTTCCATTTCAAGCTGAAATGGAGGACCAGGTGAGCTGCTAGTTCCTGATAAACCAAAGGAAGTGGTCCAAACCTATATGCTTATTAATACAAATGCATCTTTACCCTCCATGCACAACCATATCCCAAAGGGCATATCAGAGGCTCGCAGGACACAGAAAAGGGAATGTTAAGATTCATTCTTACCCAAGGAATTCTTCCCTTGTAAAGTATGTTGCTGCGCTAGGCAGTACACTGAACCACGTCCCACCACTGTACTGCTGTTCACTGTCACACTACCTCAGAGATG
The DNA here is from genome assembly GCF_000699145.1 of Aptenodytes forsteri. NCBI lineage: Eukaryota > Metazoa > Chordata > Aves > Sphenisciformes > Spheniscidae > Aptenodytes > Aptenodytes forsteri. The sequence goes on along the minus strand of NW_008795027.1, from coordinate 1,870,484 downwards.
ACTTGCAGACATGAGAGGGGATTCAGGGCACCCCACTTCACATCCCGGCAGGTCTAATTTTCATTAAGTGTCAAAATTCAAGCCTCTCTAAATTATCTCAAAGGGGGTCAACAAGGGAGAGATACCCAAATCACTCTCAGCTTAAAAACACATTTTTATTATGCAGGATGTAGTTAACTGTCTGTTAAAGCTCATTTTCCTTTAGCATTAATTTTTCTCTTCATCAGATTCTAGCACCACCACTTAAAAGACTACCTAGAAGTTGCTTAAGAACAACCTCTGCAACAAGTGTCAAATTCTTGCCTACTTAACTCCACTTAACTCTGTTCAATCAGAACACAAGTTGTCTGCGTGCAACCTAAAATTCCCACTGCGTAATTGTTTCAAGGACAGAAGGTGAAGTGATCAGCAAGTCAGAATTGGCATGGGGACATCTCAATGTCCTCCTCTTAATTCACATTATTTACATTGTGGATTCACGATGTTAAGCTGAATGAGATAAACAGTCTTTGAGGAGAAAGAGAATAATAGAGTGAATGAAGAAACATGCTTCAAGTTTATGCCCTCGTCAGCTTTGTTTCTCAGTCCCCAAACATGCCACTTTTCACAAAAATCTATATAGAACAGGACTCCTTAACACTCCTCTGATAAATTAATCTCCTCTAGGAAGGTTCACATGGAAAAATCTTGAGAAAGAGTGATATTGGAATCCTTGAATTTAATATGGTATTAAAAAAAAAAAGGAGATTAAGGAGATGTATCAACTTTAAACATAAAAGCTGTGGAATAGATAAGGACTTAGTGACCCTTAAAGGCTATAACTATGCACGGCATCCTACCGAGACCAGAAATAAACATACACAGTCTGTGAAACAGTGATTTAAAATATCATGTTGCTCATTTGCATTGAAATTGTTTCATAAGGGCACATGGAAAGCGTTCATTTGTCCATCTCTAAACCTGGCTGTTAGCATCTATCTGCTAAAGAGGACATAGCAGGGTCCACATACAGGCAAATTCACTCCAGAACATGCCACGAGCCTCTCTACAGTGTCGCCCCAGCCTCACAGGGAAGACTATAGCTCTTCCAGGCACACAGCAAACAGGTCTATTCCAAATGGCCAGCTACTCCAGCAGAACATTGCTCAAACATGTCTGGAATGGGTGGAAGAAGGCCTTTAGATCAGAAAAGTGCCTCTGTATTTCCTAGATCAAGCAGGAGAGTAGTTTTGCATCTCAGAGCCTGATCTAATCTCCTCAAAGAGCTACACAGTAATGTTGACAGTTCTGTGGTGTCTAAGGAGCATGCTAGGAGCTGCCCCTGGATCAGGAACGAGGAGCCCGAGGAAACCAGAATCTGACTCCTGGATGGAAGGATGGAATCTGCACGGCCCCACCAAAGATGTGGAAGCAAAAAGCCACATTCTCCATTTTACCACACATAGCACAAGCTGATCCTTATGGGATGAATAGAAAAATAAAACCACAGCCAATCACAAAATCTAATAAACGAGCGTGTGGAAAAGGGACATATTAAATCCTCAAAAAGTCCAGCTCAATGTGGAATGAGGTCTCTCCCTTCTGCCCCCTTAGCAGTTTGATATCAAGCACATTCCAGGAATTCAAAGTATTCAAAAAAAGCAATTTCAGATAAATGACAGTGAAAGGCTAATTGGAAAAGCACTCAATCCAATAAGTATCACTGAGAAAAAGCTTTAACTCGCATGTTCGCCTTTAACTCAAATATTCTCCTTTTGTTTAATCACTGCAAACCTATGGCATGCACCAGTGGGAGCATTTTGTCATTGGAAAGTTTTTGCCATTATATGCCTTCAACAAATAATTATAAAGCAAAAAAATGAAGTCAAATGGTTGGTAGACACACAGATTTCAGACAGACTCGATTTCTGTAATTTTTGTGAAAACTGGTGACTAGCTGCAGCAGATACTGAAAATTAGTACCCAGAATGAGAAAAAAAGGCTGAAATGGGAGTATGACAGATACACATTTCGTCTGCTCTAGAATATATAGTGCCCTGCCAGTAAGCACTTGGGCTGGTTTTTTTGCCAGCACAGTGGTTGAAAGTACTGGACAAGAAATGGCAATATCATACAAGACAAGAGAGGACTCTCTGTCCCACTAGAGGATGGTGAGAAGTTCTTGAACACTGGAAGAGAGCAAATACACGCCTATCTTCAACATGGGCAACAAGGAAGATACAGGAACTACAGGCCTGTCATTCTCACCTCAGTCCCTGGGAAAGTGATGGAGCAATTAACCCTGGAAACCATTTCCAAACACATGAAGGACAAGAAGATGATTGGGAGTAGTCAGAATGGATTTATGAAGGGGAAATCATCCTTAACTAACATGATAGCTTTCTACAATATGGTAACTAGCTCTGTGGATGAGGGGAGATAAGTGGATGTTGTTTACCTTGCCTTTAGCATGGCTTTTGACACCGTAGCTCTGCAAAGAAAGACCTTGGTGTCTTGGCAGACATTAAGTTGACCATGAGCCAGAAATGCACTCTTGTAGCAAAGAAGGCCAACAGTATCCTGGATTGCATTAGGAGAAGCATTGCTAGCATGTCACAAGACGTGATCCTTCCTCTCTACTCAGCACTGGTGAGGCCATATCTGTGTCCAATTCTGGGCTCCCCAGTACAAGAAAGAAATGAACTTACTGGGGCAAGTCCTGCACAGGGCTATAAAGATGATTTGGCATCTTTCATATGAGGAGAGACTGAGAGAGATGGGACTGCTCAGCCTTGAGAAAAGAAGATTCAGAGGGGTTCTTATGAATGTGTATAAATAACTAATGGAAAGGAATGAAGAAGAGGAAGTCAGACTCTTCTCAGTAGTGCCCACTGAGATCACAAGAGGCAATGGGCACATATTAAAAAGCAGGACATTCAATCTGAACACAAGAAAACACTTCTTTATTGTGAGGGTGGTCAAACACTGCAGCAGGTTTCCCAGAGAGATTGTGGAGTCTCCATCTGTGGAGATATTCAAAACCCAACTAGACACAGTCCTGGGCAGCCTGCTCTAGCTGTTCCTGCTTGAGGAGGTGGTTGGACTACCTGATCTCAAGTGGTCCCTTCTAACCTAAACAATTCTGTGGTTCTATACCATAGCAAGGGTGCTGGACAGTCACTGAGAACACAGATGGCAAAGCCAAGTTACCACAGCAGAGATTAGGAAACAAATATCCACAGGAACATAGAATTCATTAATTTCAGTTCTCTTGGAAATGTGTGATTTTTCTGCAGCCAAAGTTCAACCAATTTCTTAGCAGGCAGCAGCATCCCATACATTCTGCACTGCAAGATTAAAGACAGTATGCTAGAGAACAAAACTCCCTGATTATTGCAGTTGCCATGCAGTGGAATCTCCTATAGCACTGTAATACACCATCTCACACACTCAAGCGAGCATTATTTGGATCACCATGTGGGGAAGTGGGAAGGAGATTACAAAAATCCTAAAATTAAGGATAATAGCTTGGCTCCATGGAAGACAACGTGCAGCTCCCACTGACTGCACTGGGGACAGGATTTTACCGTATAGAAAGTGGTAACTCGTGTATTCATTCTGTGCTGACACCTGATATTGTATCATGTAACTAAACCCCTAAATGGCTTAAAATGGATATGGCAAAACTGTGACATCCAGCAGCAGAGAGCCATTCCAGTGTCCTAGTCTTACTCATCTAATTGTCTCTCACTGACGCTCTTACATGAAAACTGACACTTACATGAATAGAGTTGAAAGAGAAAACTTATGATAGGCAATTGGAAAAGCAATCCTCATTGCTCAGTGCTCTTCTGCGATAACAACAATCATTATGAAAGAGCTGCCTCTGCCATTTGTACATAAATCAGTGTCAAAGACAGCATCAACCAGGTTTCCACTGAACACACCCAGCTATGGGAAGACACACCTGGCCACTGAATGGCCATCAGCGGTGGTGGTAGCAGCAAGGGCACTCCACTGACATTTACTGAAATACCAGTCCGATCTCAACACACTTCAAGGTACGCAACACATTCTCCTCCTGCTTTCTTCACAGTCCCCAAAAGAAAATCATTGTCTTTTTTTCCCCAAGCTACCTGACCTTGAAAAAAAACATTACTTCTCTTTGTTTGAATGTATTCAGCTGCTTTTCTGCCAACTACAATGCATTCCCTATTCATTGAGAAAAAGGTGGACCTGAAAGAAATCTGCAGGATGTTTTCTTGTGCGTGCATGTTGTATAGAGAGTAATGTTGATTCTCTTCACAGCTTTTAAATGTCCCTTCAACAATTTTGATTAATTCAAATCTTTTTGCAACTCCTTTGGTCCTGAATTTTCAAAAGAAAAACTAAATGTCTTGAGCGATAAATCTAACAAACATCTGGTTTTGAATCAAAATCTTTTTCTCTTACGTGCTTCATGACTTTCCACTTCCATTATTCTCTAGAGAAAGACTTTTTAGTTGTTTTCTTAAATATGTTCAAATGATCTTTTGAATCTTTTCCATTTTGCTTCATTTACATAATTTACCAATTTTTAACATGCGATTCAGTTTGCACTTCAATATGCCCTTCAAGGTGACCTCTGAAAAGGTTTCCTAAATGCTGAGGTTAGGACTTTGTCAAGAGAGGCTACATCAGCACAGCTGAAGATGATGATATGTATTGTTCTGCTTTCCTGTGGTTCAGAGTGGCAAGGTGCAGATGGCAAAAACGTCTGGCAGAGCAACAACATCCTTGGCTTATGGCAGTAAAGTGCAAAATGGAGCAAGCAAGAAAATCAAAACAGATATTGTTGTATAATAATTCAATAATCTATCACAGAAAAAACTCATTAAGAAATTGTATCAAAGACAATTAGTAGCAGGAGAGGGAGTGTAAGCAGATGAACGGGTTTCAACGAGAAAGAACTGAACCTATACGAGAATTCTCTGTTCTCAAGGATGCCTCCCCGGCAATTTAAAGGCATAGAAGAGAGTACACAAAATAACTGCAGTACAACAAGGTGAATTAAGACTGTGCCATGGTTAAAACAATCTTTGTACATGCCTCATTCACCGCTAATGCCAGGATACTGTAGCAAAATTGTGTTATACTACCATCATCCAAATTATCAGAGGCACTGAAAGCTTCAAGTAGGAAATGTGTACGCTCAGAAATTGTAAAATAAAGTTCTCTCTCTGTTTCCTGTTAAGATACATCCCTTTACACAAAATCTACTTCTCTCTCTTCCAGCTCAGTCATTTCCTATTGTCAAGTCAATCACTGATTTTGGTGCTCATTTGTAAAAAGATTCAGGGAGTCCAAGATCCCAAATGATTAAAGATAATTAGTCCTTATTAAAGATGATTACAGATATATCTGGTTGCTGTTTTACTGGCACGGACAGTAAAACAGCAAGCAGGTATTGATTACCATTGATTGGTAATCACCATTGATTATGTTGGTTTTGTAAGTTTGGGAATATATTTCAAAAGGTACAACAGCTGGTGTCTAGAACATTTGCTGAACCTCCTTCCTACACCTGAACTTCACAGCAAGGATTCAACCTACAATTATCAGCTGGAAAGACAATACCGTCTTGCAGTGCAGCCATATTTCCAACGAGCCGCTACGCTATACAGTGGATGCCTTGTACGTATCAAGGAGTTTGGGTAATATAAAGCACCTGACATGATTTGTGGCCTTAAAGTCAACACAATCCACCCTAAGAGAACCCAGAACTAGTAATGGTTTAGAGCTGCTGATCAACAGATCTGCCTTTCCTCATTTCAACTAGGAGTCATTCTGTGTATACCATTGCTGAATTAAATAAAAGGAAGGAGTTGAAAGAACTTCAGCTGCAAATTATACCTAATAAAGTGGTCTACCCACCACATTATTCTTCAATTGCAGCTGACAAATCCAAGACAAGGACTGTATGCTATTGGCCTCCTTACACTCTGGTAACACAAAATGTCATCTTCCCTTCTCTTTTTGTATATGTAAAAAATGTTAAACGTTTAGTTTACTGTCATTTTCTAATGTTGTCTGAAATACATTGTGACACATCAAAAATGTTCACAGAATGAATAAAAAATGTGCTGTCTGTTTCAATATACTACCTCAGTCATTCCTCTGCATTTGATGTTGCCTCTATTTAAATATCTAAAGCTGCCTTAATTATTTATTTTATCACCTTTCTAAAACATTCTTTTCTCTTTCTGCTATTCTTCCCTTTTTCAAATAAAATTGTATAAAACATGTACCAGCAGTTAGAACAGATGCAAAACTGGAGGTCAGTCACCAGCTAAAACTAGTGTTCATCAGGTATACGTAACCAGTGCTGTTCACTTAAGTTCTGTCAGCACTGAATACCAGCCTGCATTCAGTTCCTGATCCACCTAGATGTTGAAATGGCTTCTTATTTGACCACAGATGAGTCACGTAAAAACTTGTCCTCTGGAATAGTAAGGTCCCATTACATTCATTCAGACACGAGAGCACTGAGTCAATTTCCCAGGAAACACTGCACCTTCAGGATTTAGCCTTCAACATCACTTCTCCCAGTCAGCAAAAGCAGACCTGAACTACTTACTCACCACTTGCAACGTGCTTTTAACGATGCCTGGACAAAAAGCATACAGTTGTGCAATGTATTTAATAACCACCATTACTGTATTCTAGAGTTTTCCTTTGGAGAGGCTGGCTGAAGACCTGCACCACTCATATTTTGTCTACTACGAAACCTGAAACTTGAGACATGGGCATGGGAAACAAATCATCGTAAAAGTGCTCCCACAACAAAGATATACTCTGACATGCTCCTGAGATTATGAGTTAACCTCTAATTAGGGATTACAAACCAGCAAGAAGGAAGCCCAGATACATCTCTCTGTTGAAGCCTAACTGATCCATTGCCAAATATTTATCAGGAGACCCTCAGATGAATTTAGTGATGTCAGGAAATAAAAGATCGATCTGGCTGGCTTTAAGCCAGGCATAATGGCAGCAGCAGCTGTGTTTTATTCGTCTATACAGTTCTGGGAATTAGTCTCCCAGTCAGCCAGGTTGGAGGTCGGAACTGGATTGCTCCTGAGTAAAAGCACTATTCCAAACTGTGCAGCAGGACAATATGAAAAATACTGTACTCATTGCAATATGAACAAAAATCCATACTGACTAGGATGAGACACCTACATTCATCTTCATTTCTGAACTCAGCCAAAATAGGAAGATGTGCGGCATAAAGAGCTGACAGACTATTGCATTATCTAATCTTTACAAAGAGTATTTGTATTAGGCACGGAGCTTAACTTAGGAAAGTTTGATTTTCCTTTCCCCGCACCCATTCCCCTGCTAACACTTTGTTCAAGGAATCAATTAGGCCTTCATGAACCATTGATCAAGAGTTCCCAATGGGGAGCCGTAATGCATTTTATCTGCAGCTATCATTCCTAAATAACGCCTATTTCTGAGCATGCACTTAATTCTTTTCATCAATACTTTGCTATCCCTCAACAAGCCTGTTAATAGCATTTTGGAGGTGCACTTTCAATGAAATCCCCCTTTGACAAATGAATTAGTGAAACTATTAGGATTTCCTTTGGTGTGTTTGCTTTTTTCAGCCACACAGGCAAATAAATTCCATCCCCCTCACCTCCTCCTGCCTAAAAAAAGGTTAAAGCGATGTGTTGGAGTTCAAGATACTAAATGGAAAGCTGTTCAGAACAAATAGAAAAAGATAACCCATAATGCTTTAAAGCAAACATTCATTATTTTTCACTAAATTCCCTATGGAGTGAAAGATGTGATGCATCTTTACAATCTCCAGAATTTTTCACTGTCATTAGCATTTCCCTAGCAATATTTCTTTTAAAGGAAAGACACAAAAGGTGCATTTCAACTTTGACAAGACTTCAGTATATGATTAAGTCAGTCACATGGATTTAAGCATGCACTTAAGTTATCTGCTGAACAGGGACAGATTTAAACCTATGCCTGAATGCTTTGCTGAAAAGAAGCCAAAACGAATTGGTTATAATTAAATTCTTTTGATGAAATTTCTGCAACTCCCTATTGTGTGACATCAGTACTGAAATGCTAATAAACGAGTTAAAATTAAGCTTATTACCAATTAAAATAAACCACAGAGACACTTTTGTCTTTTCCTATTTTATATCACCATTTATATAACATTATTTTGCATTAGAGAATTAAAATACTCAACCAGGACTAACGCATCACCCTCACAGAGCAATAATTGCAGTACATCACAATCCAGGAGACAATCTATAGATTCCTCCACATCCGCCTGCAATGCTGCTCCTGTTTATCTGAGAAATAGCTTTTAACTATGTCAGCACTTATGCAAAACCCTAACTCCACAACACTGCCAGAGAGATGCTACATGCCAGGAACTGCTCAATGTGTGGAGAGCTCTTTTAAAAACAACACAAATGGAGCTCTAACTGAAAAAGAAAGCATTAACACACAGGCTGCTCAGAAACCATTGCATACACATACCAGGACTTGCACGCTCTGAAGCATGTTATATTAATGTAGAACATCCCCGCAAAAATACAACAGAGAGTTAAAAATGGCCTTGTCCTCTTGAGAGCCTTCTGCATGCCGACAAACACAGATACTACCCACACAGATATTGTTCTGAAATTCTCCCAGCCTTGCACAGCAGCAGGAACAGCTATGCTCACTGTGGCAAAGGAAGATACGGGGACCCAATATTTCTACCACCACTCAAAAGTTTCAACAGTAAGAAGTTTTAAAACATGTGACAATGGGACGGTGTAGACAAAGTCAAATGCTAATGAAGATACACTGGTAGAAAAGGCAGGCCATCTGACTGAAGAGTGGTGCAGAGTGACCACCCTGCCAGTTTTGCAGGACTTTCCAAAGCCTGTTGTTTTCCAGTAACTTAAGACCATCTGTAAACTGCATACAATTTGGATGATCTTGTCCCTTCACTTTAGCCTCCATTTCTCCATTTTCAAAAAGATTAACATCTTCTCTGTGTGCGCCTTGGACAGCCCTGCGTGCTAGGCTGACTAGGAACATGAGGCATTTTGTTCCCTGAGCAGACATCCTGCTCTGCTGAAGCTCTGTCAAAGACAAACATGGAAAAATTTTAAGCTCTCTGGACGTAAGCTCCATGAGCACAACAGTTTCTGCAGTAGGTTTGAACTAAGCTTTCTGTATGAATAATTTCTTCAGTTTGATTGTGAACCCCTTCCTCATATTGATGAACGGCTCAGCAGCATCAGATCATTTCTGTGAGAAACTGCTCATGAGTGCAGAAGGTGGAAGAGATTCAGTTTTTCCACTTTGTCTTTAAAGCCAAATGTGAAATAGATTGTGAGGACTGAGCTATACTTGAAATCATACCCACTACATTCCAGTCTGCTGTCTATAATCTGTATGGGACCAGGCAAAATAGCAATCAGGAATTACAATAATTTGTAAAATGTTTTGAGAAACAAAGCAAGAAATGCATCAATCTACAGACCATATTTTTTATAAGCTAGCAGTAAAAGCTATAGAGGAACTCATTACAATTTACTGTGACGCAGAAAACGAGCATTTTCACACATCTCATGAAAAACAGAAGTAGCCATTATTTTTCAATCCTCTACGATTCTGTGGGCCATTTTCAACACAGCTAAGCAGGCATGGAATTTAGGCTGTAATTTTCACAGGGACCCCAAGTGAGTTAATGGCCTAATCTTTATTGAAAATTCTGGTCTTAACTTTGAGTTGCCAATATCAGTAACTGCTCCCATAATCAAATATCATAGTCAGTGATCCTTCAGTGCTTTCGTTCCTTAAATTGGCTTATGTTACTCAGTTTGACATTTCAAAAAGAAAAGAAAAAAAAAAAGTACATTATGGTGGTTTAATTATGTTCTTCCATTTGTGGGCATTAAATAGCGGCACCACAGCTCTGCCCATAAATCAGAAAAAATGCAGACATCTGAACAAACAAACCTACTGAAAAAAACATGTATTACAGCTGCAAAAAAGTAAATACGGACTTTTTTTTCTGTGCCTCTAGGAGAATCATCACAATAGAAATAAATACAGATGCTAAAACCAGAAGGATTATACAAGTTAGAACTGGTACAAGACTATGCATTTTATTAGCATAATTTATATTCTAACAGGGTCCAATCTGCTGTTTAGAAATATAGGGATTATCCAGCCTCTGACAGGATAGGGACCTGCTGCTTTTTCTTTATCACAATAAAATCAGGTTTAACCCAATCAGTACTCCGTGGATCTCTTGTAAATACATATAGAGTCTTACATAGTAATGATCAACTTATAAAAATGTCAAATGCTGCTCTGTATTAATGGAATCAAAATAAAACATATTAAAGAGAATATTCAGGATATAGATGGGTGGCCATTCACACAACCATTCACCTGACTCTACCAATGTCACTGGAGTTTGGACTGCTTCAAATGGCGGCATAAATTTAGCCTGAAAAAATAGTGCTCTCAGAGTGGTAACAACCTGCCTTAGCTCTCATAATCACACAAACTCCATTCAATACCTACATCTCTTGGACTGATATTTCTGCCCTCAAAAAAAAAAAGCTACACTTTGGGAACTTGCATATGAACAGGCACAAACACCAGTAAGAGGTCCCAAGTCCCTCGGGTGCCAACTTTGAGCTGAAGACAGCCTATGAACCAGTCACTTCACTGCTTTGGGAACAGCCAGGACAAAATAAAAGTGCTACATATTTTTCCTGACAATCATCCCATAGGAATGCATTTTCTCATCCTATTCCCACACAGCCCACATTTCACTTCTGCAGAACTCAAGGGATTCATATTTTGCAATGTAACCAGCCAGGACAGTTGGAGGAATAGTGAACAAGGTGTTAACTCAGGCCCTGCCAAAGAGATCCACAGTGGAGCTCCAAGAAGCAAGGCATTACCCCTTTTCCTTCCCATACTATGTATTCCCGAGCTTTCTCCAAGCCCCCCTCTCTTTACAACATCAGACCGCATAGCCAATTCAGAGAAAGAGTTGTAAAGTCCAGGGCAACATTTATCTCATGAGATCAAGACAAACATTTCCCCATCAAGAAAAGGGAAGATGACATTCTAGGGCATGGGAACAAGTTGGCTGCTTAAAAGCTCAGAAACGCTGCTTCCAAGTCACTAGAACGAGAGGCAGAGGCAATTTTGGGGCTTCTCCCAAGCTGGTGAATGAGAACGGGTCAGTCTAGGTTGCCTGGAGTCCCAGCAGCCTGTCTTGTCCACCTCCACAGCTGCACGCTCTTCCACAGCAAAAGAATAAAAGCGCTCTGCCAAAAACCTATCTGTGAATGGCTGTAAAGAACTTTTGTCTTGATGCTTTTTAATAATAAACATGCTACTAAAGCAACAGTCCCAGCAATGGATACAGAGAGACTGATTCACAGCTCGAGAGCCCATGCATTGTGTCCACACACACCTGGATGCACACTCACCCGGTGACTGACATTGCCGTGCAAGCACCAGCTTGCTACTGTGCCCATTCTACAGCAGAAGGAACAAAATGGACGTCATTCACTCGACAAGTGCTATTAAGTCAGCTGCAATACCCAGCCCTGCCATCGGCACAGCTCAGTCTCTCAAATCCCTTGTCATCAGCCAAAACACTAAGAGCTCTAAATTTAGAACAGGCCCCAGCTGCCTGCAGAGTCTTGGGCAACTCTCTCAGCTCCTGCCTCTCCACCTAAATAGGGTAAAAACACCGCCCTGTTTCACAGAGAGTATTGATTAAACTCTGTAGCAAGGGACGAAGTATCCACTCCAAAGTCCTTCCACTTGACAAAGCAGGAGTAAGTGAAAACTGCCAGGGAAGCCATTAGTCAATCTCTTCTCAAGCCAGAAACAGAAAATAACGATTGGCCCCCATTTTATCCTGGGAAGAATTTTACATATACATACACTCCTAATTAACAGAAAGCTACCAGGTACTTGAAAAAACTGATTTTTTATATATATATATAAAAATAAAATGAATGATACAGAAGCCATCAAAGTCTTAATCTGCAGAGTCCTTTTCTGCTTTTGCACACAAAATTAATGTTACTTTCTTCTGATGTGCAAGTGTTAGTGTAGATTGTTCCTTCACTGATTTTCCAAGGAACTGCATTAACTGAATTACTGTGGTGGACTTGTCTGGTTGGCTACTTCGCCATACCAGTACGCGTGGCAATACTGTTCTTCACAAAAGGAAAGCCAACACACAAATTCTAAGCATGCTGTATGAAAATACTAGTTTTAGGCTGCTGCTGTTTTATTTATTTTGTAGGCAGGACTGTAAGTGTAACACAGAGGCAAACTATTGGTTTCCTCAGTATAAGACCATGGATTTAAAGTCATACAGGAACATTAAGAGCCTCAAATTTGATCATCCACAATACACAGACTACAGCAATTTCTTAACTCAGTAAAACTGCACTTGAACTGGAGCCCATATCCTAGACTCTGTTTTGATCTTACAGAAAACTGTAGCGTACCTCCTGCATCAACCTACAGTATGTGACTCAGAGGACAGTTAAAGTGCCTGGTCTCTTTATTAAGATCAAATAAAACCCACTGCAAACCAATGGGCTGAAGGAGGGAGGGAATCCTTCCTGACACTTTTTCACTATTTTAACCTCTGAAGAGTGAGGACCAACATTCTCTGTGACACACTTGTCAACATAACAGTGCTGATTGCTTTATGAATAAAAATGTTTCATTGTTTTTTTTTCTTTCCTCCATACCCACACATTTATTGAACTATCAGCCTCAACAACAGCCAACAACAGGAAATTCTACAAGATGATGATGTGGAGCATAAGAAACATTTATCTTTTAAACCTACTACTTAATATTTTCAAGTATTTCTTCTGTGTTCAGGACAGGTCTTTAGCATGTCATTATTTTAGAAACTGCTATCATTTCTCTTCTTAAGATCTCTTAAGCAGAGGATCTCTTTCCTTTCCCAAACTGAATCAGGGTAGTCTCCATAATCCTGTTTCATGACTGCTCTCTCCCACCTTTCTAGCGCTTCTAATTGTTTCTGTTACCCTTCACTGAAATGAAGTAACCAAAACTCAATATTAAATACACAGTCAGATGAGTCCATCAATTTATACAATGACATGATAATATTTTCTAACTGATTCCCTTTCTAAATATACGCCAAGTGTTGTATTTGGGTTTTGGAGGCCCATTGCATATTAAGTAGATACCTATTAAGCTGTCATGTATGACGTGTAGATCTTTCTCCCAAGAGGTTACAAGTAATTCAGAATTCAATAATGCATACAAGTAATTTTAAATTGCCCCTTCCACTTTAATTACCTTGCAAGTTAATTCCATGTTCCAGCTACAGCATGCCATCCGGCAACCTAGCTCTTTTCAGTCCTTCAGAAGTGCACCTGACACTCACTCACAGTGTTCAATTAATTTGGAGCCTTTCTAGAAAGTAATGTTGACATCTTATCCACTCCTCATCCAGGTTATTGCTAAACATACTAGGTCTACTGTTAATCTTAATTTTATTTTAATATTTTGTGTAGTTATTTTTAATTTTTATTTATTTTCTGCTATTTTTTCTTTCCATTCCAGAAGAAGCTGTTTATTGGTCATGTACCTGATGACTGTTAATTCATGGCAAAATTTTGGCATCTACCCTGTGATTTTCAAGCTCCTTTAGTCTTCAGTTGTAAGAAAGTTTGTCTGACAATTTTGATTGAATAGGCAGGTTATGCACAATTATGCCCTTGTTTTGGGTTTATTCATGTAAGATTTGTTTTTTAAAGAAAAATTATTTTAAGGATAAAGATAATTCAGATAGGCAATCTTGCCCTTACAACAGAAATACCAAGTAAGCACAGGAACAAAGGTCAAACATAAGTAAAATTTGAAACTACAAACAAAAGCTTTGTTTATTAAACTTTTATACATTTACCTTGGCTTTCCACTAGAATCTAAGTACATATATGCTGCAAGGAGCAACCTGGAAAGATAATGAATTGTGTGCTAAGGACACCTCCTTTGTAACAACATTAATGTGGCTCTTAAATTGTAAACATTTTTTTTAAAAACCCTATTCATTCTGATGGGTGTCTCTTCCTACATGTTCCTAGTAAGGCTCATTGGCTTCTTTGCTTTTTTGTGGGGGTTTTTGGTGTTTGGGTTTTTTTAAAATGGTAGATGCACTTGGCAATATCTGTGACCTTGAGTTGTACACATGAGCAAGAAAGAGAGCCCAGTCCCTGCAAGGCTGTTTATGCATTCTGAAAGAGCTCCTTCTGAGAGGGGTGTCTCAAGGAAGACAGAAGCATGATGTGCATACCAAGCCAACTGCTTCATGATTTATTTATAGGGAAAAGGGGCATAAAAATTTGCTGAAGGGGAGAGAAAAATGAAGAATCTGACTTACCTTGTCGGTGTAGACGAAGAACAGAATCACAACAGCAAGCTCCAACAGAAATATAATTAACAGCATGATAAAAAACTGTCAAGAGAAGAAGGGACAGGGGAAAAAAACAAAAAGCAAAAACCATCAACATCTATTTCAGCTTTTTCTGGATGCACAATAAGTACATTCAGCAAGATCATGCAGAATGGAGAGTGGGAGTCATATAGGCAGCAAGATGCAAAGCTGCTGTGTTACAGCAGAACAGAAGGCACACGACATGCAGCAACTGAAAAAGCAGGTAAAGGACTAGTTAGGAAACACAACAGTATCTGGGCATATGTATAGCTCATTCATATCACTGATTTCAGTAGAACAGCATAAAACCCCACAAAGATCTGTCCCCTCAGCAGGCCAGTGCTCTATTTGACAGTAACCCTTGAGGACTCTTCCCAGGCTAGGTTTTCTTTATTTTTTTCCCCACCAGATCTTTCCAATTAACAAGATATCAGTGAAATCCACAGCTTAGACTTCCCATTGCAAGAGAAGGTAGCCTGGTCCATAAACCATCAAGTCATAGCTCTTCTCAAGGGGAATTGTGGGAGAAGTGAAAGGCACACCAAAAAGCTTGTATACCAAGTTAGCTTTACAAGCAGTTTCGCATAGCTACACAAATCACCCATGGGTTTCAACTGAAAGGGGCTGATTTGTACTGAAGACATCAAAGCAAAGTCAGTCCATCTCTTTTTCTCCTCATAAACCATGAACTGTCGAAAAGCCAGTAGTCAAAAGCTCGAAGGAGTGTGTAAAAAACTTTTAACACAGGGATTTCGGCTAGATTCTCTAAAGCCCTCAGCTCTGATCGATTTCAGCAAGAGGAACTGTTGGCAATGCCAAACACTTCTGAAAAACCATATCCCCTGCTTTTTGTTAAGATGCTGGACGGGTCTGCAGCACAGGTCTGCAGCAGCATCAACACAGCAGTTGCACGGACTTTAGAACAAGCGCTATCAGAGCATTAAATGAAACTGAGTTTTGCAAAGATGGGTAAAGGAGAGAGAGCAACTTTGGAAACTTTCTAGGCTCAGGCAAAGGTCCTGCTCCCTATAACACAAATTCCATATACTTAGCAGCCTGCAAGGCTGGAATTCTAATACTGAGCAACACTGACTTAATTGAAATCCTATCCCCAAGAGAAAAAAAACAGTTACCGTCTCTTTAGCTTCAACCACAAGGCTGCAAACCTATGAAAGTTTGTAGCTATGTAAGCTACAAAGCCTTATCAGAGCTTCTTCACTGCTTGGTAAGTCAAAACCAAACCTTTGAACCTATGGATTTCTGTGACTGAATGGAGGGCAAAAGGTCAAGACGGGGAAAATACCTTTCTCCACTAGTACAATTACACTGGCTACAGAACTCATTGCATTTTGCCCCACAAGTCTTAAAGTTTATTTTCAAATCTTCATCACTAGTATCTTCACACCTGCCTGACCCTAATACCAGATCCTATTACTGCCTAGTTTTGAATCACAGAACTCATTCACGCTCGTGATCCAAGCTGATTTCCATATCATTACCATCCAACACTGACCTTCTGTATGGCTTTGCAAACCAGCCTTGGTGCAGCTTGCTTATTTTTTACATTTAGGATTTTAGTCTGCTGCATAGCGTTAATTGAAACAGGACAAAGCACATCACTCTGCAAAGATGCACAGACACTTTGCTATATTTTATTTGGCTGTGGGGTACTTCTTTGCTTATCCATAAAACATGGCTTTTCCAAAATGTGCATGCGAACACCATTGTCTCCCTGTGAAATTCACTGGCATAGCCTGGATTACATTAGGCAACTTCTAGCACAAAGGAAATACTCTTACCCATTACAGTGATCAGCATTTCCTACCACAAGACCCCAATTTCATCAGCTTATAATTTTGCCAAACCTTAATTGTCTATGCTTACATATTCTGAGCTTGTTTCTGTCTAAAGGATAAAAGCTTTTGGAAGAACTTCGAAAATAGCACTTCAATTACCTCTAAGAATGAAGCAGGGCAAAGTGTGTTATTGTGCTCAGGTTAAATTTCTGGTGGCTTAATCTGAAATCCTCTCATGCTCCGGGGTGTTTAGAGCAGGGACCTGAAACAAAGTGTGGCTCCATTTCAGGCACGTGCCTTTTGTCTCACCCAACTATGAGTGGATTTTTGTGGGAAAGTTATTAGCCTTCAAAAAACTGCTTTTCACACATCCAGTAGAGATGAGAGGGCTCAGCAGGTAAAACCTTCAAAGTCCACCACCACAAAAAGCCTATTCACATCCTTCCCACAGCTCATGCATGACCAGACAACTTGCAAACCATCCCACAGAGCATCTTCCCTGCTCCTGTGGCACTCACACATGTGCTCAATGCCTTTCTGCTGTCCCCTCAGAGCTGATGGCCTCCAGTTCCACTTCACAGGACATCACCTGGAACAGCAGGTACAGCCAGGAACCAAAGTAAAATTCAGGGACCTGTTTTTCCTGTGCTTTGAAGAAAGCTTTCCTCCCTTCTCTGCACTCATCAGCACAGAGAGAGTACAGACGAAGCCAGGGAATGACTTTGCAGGAGAAAGGGAAGGCTGAAGAAGAACATTTTTAACAGCAGATGGGGAATGGTTTGGTTTAGGATACGGTCTGGCTACCGGTTTTAGAGAAACTGGACCTATTGGTAGTAGCCAATCGGGGCAGGAGACACCAGAGAAAAAGGCAAGGCCTATGCAGCAGCAGGGGACGCCTCTGCATGTGGATACCCAGGAGGAGCTACGCCTTTGAGATGATGGCGGCCTATGGAGGACCCCGCGCTGGAGCCATGGAAAAAAAAGAGCAAGAAACAAGGAGTGGCAGAGAAAGAAAAGCACCCCACACTGATGCCCATGACTGAGTATAATGTGCGGGGAGTGGATGGGAGACTGGCAAGGGGGGAGGAAGGGAGGGAGGAGGGAAGTTGAGGTGTTTTCTCAAGCGTCTAATTGTTTGTCATTATTTCTCAATACCAGAATCAGTAATTAAAAGTTTATCTTAATTGGCAATAAATTAAGTAAAATTTCATGACTCGAGAGTGTTTTCCCCTGCAACACCAAGTCATACAACTCTGCTAAACGCCCTCATCTTAGGACCGGAGCAGGCAGCTGCTGTTGCCAGCTATGCTGCTGTGTCCAGCAGCAGAAGCCTGTGGGTTGGATCTCCTGGTGAGACCATGACGGTGCTCCTGCCTTCTTCAGTTCATACTAGAGAAATGGGTATGACATTGCCATTGTAAAAGATGCTAAAATAGTGAAGTCAAGCACTCAAAATTTAGGAAATGTCAGAATAAAAGTTCTCTCAGTGATGGTTATGTACCATGTCTAAGTCTTTACCTACACAGGCCCAGAGGTTCCTCCAAGCTATTAGTGGTGGGAATTGGGTTTCATGCACTGCAGATTTTCGAAGTCATGCAGTGAACGAAAATTACTGTACACTGTTCAGAAAGTCAAAACCTAGATAAGTAGGATTATGCTTTTTTTCCATACAAAAATATTTTTGTTTTTAAATAAAACCTCTAGTTTTATCTTCCTTACTATTTGCATTCATTGACAAAAGTACACTGTTATATCACGGATAACTAACATGTATTAGTAATCCCACTGTGTGCAGACAATAGAGACACACACTGTATCTTTTATTGCAAAGGTAAATTAGGTGAGGTCAACCTCAAGGTGGAGGCTTCAAATTTACCACCTGGTAAAAGCTACAAGCACTTGCATGTGCTGCAACCCAAACCAACATGCCAGAAAGTAAAAATTGAGGCTTCAGACTGAGCTGGCCGCAAAGCATAGCCTGCATACATCAGCACATCTTCTGATCCACCAGACTAAAGCGGATGCATGGATGCATGCACAACCTGCTCCTCTATTCCCACAGCACCTTCCAACAAAAGTTCACTTTCAGTTCCATCCTCAGTATCATCCAAAAGGGAATGATGCCCAATTGGCATATCCCATTCAAATTTAAAAGGGAGAAGCATAAGCCCAATGAGAGCTCACAGCACCCAAACCCCCACCACACCTGCTGGAAACTCTCACAGCTCCTTTTCAAATGAGTTCTCTCACTGTGGTGATAAATACAGAGAATAAAAAAAATGAGTTTTGCTTTGCTTCACTGGGGCTGCAGGTTGTTGGTATAATAAAGATTTATGCATGGATAAACAACAATCCCAAAGCAAAGCATTCATGTAAAACTCCATAAAAAAAAAGATTAATCTGACCTCGTACAGAGAGATGCTTTACCACACTACTTGTCAAATAGTGGGATGCAACCTTGTAGAGGTTCACTGGAGAGGTACCTACTGCACAGCTTTTCATAAATTACACCTGAAATAACACCACAGAAGTTTTGATGAGAAGGGAGGTAAGGTGATGCCTTTCTGTCTAGCTACCACTGCTGATTTCCAACCCTTAAGAAAACTAAGGCCAGTTTTTCAGCACTTACCTTCATATTCTACAAAGCCCATGATTTTCTCACAGGTTCCCATTAAAGGAGTAAAGGAAGTATGCAATTGCTATCAAGCCTACCTCATAGCTATGCATCACCTTCCTGATGTCAGAGAGAGAAAAATCTATTAGAGAAGAAAAGGCCCCAACTTGCAACTCCATCCCCATTGGAGCTGTACTAGGCTTCTGACCCACTAGTTCTGGTTCTGTTCATCCAGCCTCTTAATATCAGTGGGAGAATCAAGAACTGTTCCCTATGTACATCATTTAAAGCACGTTTCCATCACAGCTCACAAAGGCACAGAGCAACACATTAATTATATTTTCTTCCCAAACAAACAAGATTCTCTGGTTTCTCAGATGTTATATACACTTGCCTCTTTGCATAATGATTGAGCATCACACACTAATACACACAGGATTGGGTCTTTTGCTTCCCCACTGCCTCTCCTTCCCAAATCTTCTCAATAGTTCTATCATGTTGCTCAAATTGCCCATCTCTCCATGTCAGGAGTAGCTGATCTTCCCACAGTCTCCCAAAGACAAAAGTGACCAAGTACAATGAAAACCAATCTGTGATCGTCTTGTTAGCCTCCTAACATTTTGCTGTGAGACTAAACATGATATAACTGATGGCAAGATCGAGAATGCTGTGTTTAGACTGATCCCTGAAGTAATGCTTTTAGTTTGACGGGAATCTGTCTCAGGAGGAGACAGTAAGATCTCAGTGTGCCAGACCCTCTTCTCAGCTTAATGACAGGAGACAGAAGTTTCTTGCAAAATATTATTCAAATCCTCTTCAACAAACAGCAAGAAAGTAGTAGGAAGACGCAAAAGCCAGCAGTCTCTTTGGAATAGTGACGCATTCCAAAACAGTTTTAAAGTTAATGGCTTAGCAAATAATTTGTTTAGACCAAACAGCCTACAAATTAGCATAACCTACCTAAGAAACTGGACAAATAACTTCAACAGTCAGCCTGTGCTGTGTTCCATCACATAGTACCTACACTGTTAGTTTGTCTGCAAGGGGGACAGTTAGCTTCTTTTCTGACAGAGACAATATAAAGTAAAATACATGAGCAGGTAGGTTGCTCCTGTGAAAGTGCTCCAGCAAGCTAACTGCTCTTGGCCTGCAGCAGCTCCCAGGATCAAGAGAAGAAAAATAGGAGATTCACAGGCAATCTTTCCTCTGTAACATCAACTGCAAGTTTGCTACAGTGAAGCATTTTGCCTTTTAGTTAGGCTGGCTACCAAGTCCTCACTGATCAGCTTTAATTTCAGTATTCTGAGCATCTCCAAGGATGAAGATGGACAGCCATCCACAGCCTCACTGGACACTTTTTTCCAATATTTGACGATCTTCATAATAATAAAAATATTCCGTATCCCTAATGGGAATTTCCCTTGTTGTAACTTGTGTCTGTTACCTCTTGTCCGATCCCTGTGAATCCTTCCAAAAGCTGTATTTTCTTTAGACTCTTCTGTAAGGTAGTTGAAGAGAGGAATAAAATCTCCTTCTTGCTCGAATTTCTTAAGACAGAACAAACCCAGCTCTCTCAGTCTGTCCTTGCACATCATGTGCCCCATAATCAACATGGTGGCCCTCCACTGGACTCCTTCCCCTCTGGTATATATGTGTCTCTTCTACTGGGGAGCCCCAAATTGGGCAAGTACTCCAGATGTAGCCTTATCTTATTCTGGAAGAAGGTGTTATTCTTCCTCAGTGTCAAGAAAGGTAAGGGAATGTGGGGCTTGGTATGGCCCACAACTACCCAATTATTACATTTATCTTTTTATTCTGATTTAAAACAAAGGCACATATTAAAGTGCAGGCTCTCCACACATTTGAAAGATCTCTGCTTGTTCTGATCAAAAGGAGAAAGTCCTTTAGTTTTGAGTTAAAAGGATTATCAGATTGTGTTACTGTGCTTTAGGCCTAAACTATCTGCCAAAAAGTTTTTTTTAATTGATTTTTAGATTATAATTTGATATGAACAGAAATACTATGAAAAATTACATCACATTCTGCACACAACCTTCTCTGCAGGGATAGCATCTTACCTTTAATACTGAAGGTGTAAACAGTATCTCTCTTTTTTGAATAAATAAAGTCAAACCTTTACCTACAAATTCACAGAGCTCCATTAAAGTCAGAATAACTTAATGGATTTTATAGCAGCCACACTTTACCAAGCTGCATGAAAATGAAGAACTTTTCTTGAATTTAATATGCTTTGTAATTTTCCTATTCTCTTATCATAAATTATATTATTTATATTGAAACAATATCTGCCAGACTGAGTGGAGCTGCCTCCTTACTATGGTTGGCATTGTCAAAATCTTATGTCTTCCCTGCACAAGTGTAGCATCCCCACGCCTAACCAAATTAAAACAGTTACATCAACAAACTTAGATGCATAAAGTTGAGCACCAAAAGGGGTAACACTGTCAGAGGTCCTGAATGCTATAAACTATTGCCAAATTTACTCTATATTCCACACTTCGGAAAAAATCAAGCCACCTATGAAAAGTCAAAATCAATGTAAGAATTCCCACTGAGGTACTGGAAAACAGAACTCCAGGTACTGGAGAACAACCCGCTCTTTATAGGGGTCCTGTACCTGCTTTCAGGTACCAATGCTTGCCAATGTTGGCTCTGGCTTTCTAAGCACAGCAATACGAAGACCATCCCCAAGCATGATAAAGGTTTCGCAGAATAGCTTTTTTATTACATACTGGTACATGACTTCCACAGAATAAAAATTGATATGGCACAGATTTTATCAGCACTCAAAAAAGAAAAAATAAATGAAACTTTCTTCCACTTTTGAAAGGAAAAGTGTTTAATGTATCACTAGTTCTCACAAGAAGTTTGATTTCACATAATTCCCCAAAGGTATTTTGATCTGATATATTAATAGGGAATAGGAACATTATGAAAGGCTCACTTAGTTTTTTAAAATTTTCTTTGATTTTCTTTTCCAAGGAACTGAGCAAGGAGAGGAGGACAGAAGAAAAAGTGCAATGGGAATTGTACTTGCATCTTAGAAATTACTTCTTCTGCAGCCTGGAAGACTTGTACAGAAAGAGACAGAGCAACAAATGAGAAATGACAGGACAGTGTCCAGACAATAACAATAACTGGGATTACAGTCAATAAAATCCCAGTGTATTGATCTACCACATGAACTTCACAACAAAAGGGAAAGGGCAGCTTGCTTCCATCAATATCCATCACACTGGATTCTGATTCTACATCTCAGTACCAAAGTTTTGCTGACACTCGGTCTAAATTCTCCTTTTGTTAGTTCCATACCATTGCTCCTCCACCCTTTGTAGCACCATGCATGCTTCCTTTCTGCCCATAGTATTTAGATTCTGCCCATAGTATACAAATATCTCAAATATTTGTAGACTTATATCCCATCTGAGCCCACCCTCTGCCATGCTGTGTATATTTAGTTCTTTTAATACTTCCTTGGAAGTAAATCTCTTTAGCCTCCTGATCTTTTTTTGTTCAGCATAAAAATGATAAGTTTGCCCATAAACTGTAAAAAGGCAGTAATGTATATGAGCAAACTTATGAACAGAAACTCCATTATGAAAATGGCATGTATCTAAATTTGGTTCATCAGCTATTATTCTCTAAAAGCCTTAATAGTTGATTCATTGTGATTGTGACAAAGTCGTGCATGCTTTATGCCTGCTGGATATATAGTACAGCTCTGTTTATGTTTGGACTATATTTTTTATAAATGTGCAAAAACTCCTGCTGCTCAATAAGGGTCAAAGAAATCTGCAGTAATTATTTCTGGGAAGATATACAACATATGCAGTTTTAACGCATTAACAGTGTTTCATTTTAGTCTCATTACTGTTTTCAGTTGGAATCATTCAGTCTGTCCTGGTTTCAGCAGGGATAGAGTTAATTTCCTTCCTAGTAGCTGGTACAGTGCTTTGTTTTGGATTTAGGGTGAGAACAATGTTGATAACACACCAATGTTTTAGTTGTTGCTAGGTAGTGTTTACACTAGTCAAGGACTTTTCAGCTTCCCATGCTCTACTGACTGAGAAGGCTGGAGGTGCACAAGAAGCTGGGAGGGGGCACAGCCAGGACAGCTGACCCAAACTGGCCAAAGGGATATTCCATACCATGGGACGTCATGCTCAATATATAAAGCTGGGGGAAGAAGAAGGAAGGGGGGGACGTTTGGAGTGATGGCGTTTGTCTTCCCAAGTAACCGTTACGCGTGATGGAGCCCTGCTTTCCTGGAGATGGCTGAACACCTGCCTGCCCATGGGAAGTAGTGAATGAATTCCTTGTTTTGCTTTGCTTGCGTGTGTGGCTTTTGCTTTACCTATTAAACTGCCTTTATCTCAACCCATGAGTTTTCTCACTTTTACCCTTCCGATTCTCTCCCCCATCCCACCGGGGGGGAGTGAGCGAGCAGCTGCGTGGTGCTTAGTTGCCGGCTGAGGTTAAACCACGACACAGTCTTACTGCATTAGTAAGAAAGAGTTGAGAGACTTGACATTCCCATACTATATGTCATAGGATTTTAACTGGCATTTTGTGGCGTTTCTAGTCATTTTCCATCTTCTCCAAAAACTGACTCAAAATCAATGAAGTATCATCAAATATTAGCCAGGTATCACTCTCACATCACAACAGTAGGTGGGTAAAGGCCCATTTAACAGATCACAGATTATTTTTCCTTAGCACAAATAAAGGTCTCACTGGCCTTTGACTGTCTTTAAGCATTGCTTCAGCTCTTCTGCAAACATAATGCAAAGGTGTGACATGATCTGGTGTCAATCTTTATCCTAGTCAAGACAGAAACTCATCCTACTTGTGAAGTATGATATGGCTGAAGAAGAACTAAAACATTAGACTAGCTCTTACAAGTCCCTGCGTCACTCCATTAATAGCAAAGCAGTTGCTTGAGTCCATCTAACATAGCTAATGGAAATAGCAAATACAACTAAAAGGCTCTGGCTTGGGGTTAATCCAGTATTATCCATCTATGGCAAAGACATGCAAAATTAATTAGTGTCTAAACTTACACCTTTTACTCAGACTTTAACATCATCTGTTACCTCCATTACTTAGTAAATGGAGCTTCTTCCCTGAATCTACCATCCCCAGGATATTTCTCGTCATCTGGAGCTCCAGCATGAAACGCGATCAGACAGCTCAGTGCCCCAAGAGGAGGAGAGCAGCAGTGAGTGGTCCCTGCACACCCTGCTTGGGGAGCCAGTGAGTCGGCAGGGCTGGCTTCACACTCATGTTCACACTGAACATCTGGCTGACCCCAAGTGCTGGGCAAACTGGCAGAAACTCCCCCAAGATGATAAGGGCAAATGACGTGACCACGCTGCTCAGCTGACTTAGGATGAGCTGAAGGGGAAAAAAATTACTCTGAAATTCTGCAGTTCTCCCTTTACACGTATTTTGCAAACCCTGAGCTGAGCTTGCAATGGGACCTCACCTGCTAATTATAACAATAGAATATTTCTCTTATTTCTAGGAGTCTCATAACAGCATCTAGAAACTGCATTGCACGTGTAAGTGAAGGAAATGGTGAGCAGCAGATGGTCAAGAAGAGAAAAAATGACAAGGTAGAGTATTTTGTCTGTATTTAAATTCTACTGCTGGTTTTCTCCCCAGTTTGCTGTTCCCAAACATGCTACACAGAGGCTGCTGCATCAGATGCACATGGGTCAGTCTCACAGTAGCTTAAAAAATGAAGAGCAAGTTAGTTTGGTTTACCTAATTCTGCCTTTTAGCTAGTAATATTCTCCTACTGGGGAATGGAAATGTCTATAGCATCAACTAAGGTTTGGCTACACCTTGTGTAGGCATCACTGATTTACACAAACTAGCCTCCATTTCTTTACCTCCTGTCCTGAGTTAGATTTTTCTGAGGTTCAGGTAATTCTAATCCTTAAAGAAGAAAGCCAATGTTGCTCTTTCATTTAAGAAGCAGTGTTAAGGTGGCTAAAATAGCAAATGAATGACTGGGAATATAAGCACACATGCTGCTTTGGTAAGCCTATGGCTTTCTATCTGAGGAGATAATTTTATTGTTAGGAAAAAAAAATCATATGTTATGCTCAAAAGTGACATGAATGTCTGGGCTGGCAAGGAGCACACAGGTTACCTGTCCTTTTACTTTCGAAATGGGGGTAATTCTGTTGTCTACCAGATCTTTCAGGTGACCCTAGGTCTGGAGCAAAAGTCCATTAAAATCAGCAGAAGTCAGTCTTATAGATCATATAATGAACACGTCTGTCCGGAGACTGCAAGCTCTGGCAGAAAACAGGCTTCCTTGAAAGTGTTTTCCTGACCACCATGTAGTCTTACGCTCTGCTCTTCCACTGTGAGGTTCATTGGATTACTTAATTGTCCTGGTAATTTGATGTGCAGTGAGGTATCTGTGACCCACCTCAAATCCTTACAAGATGAGGCTTGGTTTTGTGTCCCCTTTTGAAATGGCTCAGAGCCAGGTTTCTTTTCAAGAAACTCTAGCACATGAGAGTTGGTTGAATGCTGAGACAAAAGATGGGGTGAGGGAGACTTTCTAAGTGATAGGGGATCTTGAGCCTGTGTAGACTGTCAGAGAAGCTGATGTTGCTAATATACAGCTAACAACTACTAGTTAATAGATTTATCAACCAGGAGTTAGGAACTCGGAAACACTGATAGCTATTTAGACGAACAGATTAAGCCTTGATACAAATTAGTATAGCTCCACTGACTCCTGACCATGGCACTGTCACACTGTTTGACTGCCATAAAGCAGCATCTTGGCAAACTAAAAGTAATGGGGACATTAGGAAAAGATTCTTCACTGAGAGGGTGGTCGGTCACTGGAACAGGCTCCCCAGGGAAGTGGTCACAGCACCAAGCCCGTGAGAGTTCAAGGAGCGTCTGGACGACGCTCTTAGTCATATGGTTTAGTTTCAGGTAGTCTTGCGAGGAGCAGGGAGTTGGACTCAATGATCCTTATGGATCCCTTCCAACTTGAGATATTCTATGATTCAACGCATATCAGGCACTAGTGGTATTGCATCAGTCTATATTAGAAAAATAAATACTACCCTATGAGGTAAGCCCTTCCTACACATTGAGCCTAGGCTCAAGTCTAAAAACAGGAGAGAAGGAAAACAGCTTTATTCTTTCTCTCCCCTGTTCCCAGGTTCTTTGATTAGCTGCTACCAGAGCTGAAGAAAAGAAAGGAGAAAGAGGAGGACTCAGACAGGTCCCATCCACTCCTGAGTTTCAGTATCAGCCAAGCGTAAGGAGCTAAAAAAACCTGAAAGGCAATGAGGAGCAGATTCTTAATAATAAAGGAGAGGCAGCAAAACTAGGGGAGTTTGGTGCTGAGTACTTACAGTCCAAACAGGCAGCAAGTTAGAGCTTTCACGTGCAACACAGCACTACACAGAGAAGCGTCACACATGATGTATAATGCTCCCAGGCTGTGTGTACAGTGTCTTCCTGGTCTTTGCATCACGTGCTCCCCCCCCAGCCACAATTTCCCTGATTTTGCTACTCGGATTGCTAAAAGAACACAAGCTCATGTGCTAAGCTGGAATGAGAATCTACTGTTTGGTCTGTAGCATTAAATTACTGAGATGAAGTAATTCACGGGCTATTTCTTTCCCATTTAAGTTGCTTTGAAATAAATTCCCTGTCACCAATGGAGTTTCAGCTGTCAGCTCTCTGATTGGATCCAGTGACACTATTGGAAACAGTAGGGTTTTTTATTCTCTTTTTCTTCCCACTCATTAACTTTTTCCTCATTTTCTTTATTGTTATTTCACTTACAGATGAGCTGGCTGAAGTTCAGAAAACTCTCAACAGCACAGTACAAAACATCATGGGCACTCATCTTCCCCTTGGACTATTCCATAAATAAGAGCCTTTTGATGCCTGGATAGTCATTCAGATATGTATATAGTATCAGCTCTTTCCACAGCTGATCCTGACCTAATATCAAGGTTTAATTCTGATCTTATTCATTCCAGCAACTGTGACAAACTCCTCGCTTATTAACGTGAGGTTCTCGTTTAAATTAAGCTGAACACATAGATCTGTCTGTTAATGATTATTTTCTTTCCCCTTCTCATTAATCATTGTTTCAGCTTTTCTACAAAAAAAAAAATCAGGTTTATCCACAAATCAGGAATAAGGGGAAAGAGGGCATATCTAATCGGTCTTCTTACTTATCTCAGCCTTGATCTGATGTAACATACCCAACCTTGGTGCTTTATAAGAAGGCAGCTGGCTTTGGGTAATCAGAGAGGAATCAGCATTTTGTCTACTTCAAGCCCTTTCACCTTTCTAATATATTCCTGTAAGGGCAATACGTGGTGAAGGATCACCTACATCAACTTAAGGCCTTTTTAGGCCTTTAGGTCTACACAAGCAAGACTCATCCTCTACCTCTTTTGATTGGATTATTGGCCATGTCGCACATCCCAACCAGGAGCAGAAGAGCGTGTTCTTCATACCAAATTGTTGGAGGGAAAAAAAAAAAAAGTGTCACAAAACCTGAGGGAGAAATATAGAACTTCCTATGGATCTTATTTCCTCCCAGGACATGGGTTACTATTTAAGTTGCAAGTGTCTGAAAACATGGTATCTATACATGTGTGCTGTAACAAACAAAGAGACATAAAAATCCTTCCTTCACAAAGGGCCTGATACTGGTTTTTACCAGTGACTATGATTTCCTGGACCAAAAGTAAGTTCCTATTTGCAAAAAATTTGCATTAGACCATGTTTACATGCCCTTTCTGGCAGCTTCTCTGACTGTCCTGTTTCCCATTTAACTGAAGGTAATGTTGCAATTAGGCTGATCAGCTCAGCTGGGACAGCCTGCAGTGGAGCTCATGGAAACCAGCTAATTGTGCCAATTAGGCACTTTCAACAAGATAAAAATTGAGAACTAATTTTGCTTTGCGATATTTATTTATCATTTGGACATAATACATATAATGAAAGAAATCAAAGTTGTCATTACTATTATGGAAACATGGACTAAATACTTCTTAAAGGTCATTGTAGCACACAGGACAGCTAGACGTATTCTGCTGTAATCAAGGAAAGATGACAAAGGCACTGAGTTGAGATTTAGACAATTTGGGTTTGCTTCATAGCTCTCCCACAATCTCCCAGTGCAACCTACGCAAGGCACTTAGTTTCACTGTGCTGCAGCTCCCCATCTGTCTAATGACGATAATAATACTTTCCATTTGTCTTATCTATTTAGATAGTAAGCTCTACTGGCCAGGGATCTCCTCTTACCAGGAGTTTTATACAGAACAAGCATCCTGATCTCATGGGCTGCCTGCAGGGGATACTGTAATACAGATAATAAATAACAATCCATCATGATTTAATGTTTAGAGCTGAGATTTTTAACCTGGACTATCCAAGGAATAATGACCTTTTTCAGTGCTAGCATACAAATATAGATCTCCGCTACACATGTATGAAAGGCAGAGAATTCAGGCAATTTAGCTCCTCAAACATAGATCTTAAGCAATTAACCTAAAAGACAATGTTTACACAGACACTTAAGGATCAGCTAGGTGAACATTTGAGCATGAAAGAGAAATAAGTACTTAGTCAGGCATAAATTTCTTTAGCATAGAACAACGGCATGTGCATATGTACATACAGAACCTGCCTAAAGTCAGTACTATGATCAAGTAATCATAACTGATTGTGCTAGAGTGGTACAGCAAGCTGGTGCCTCATCTTCAGCAAGGACCTGCCCTCAGCTGAAAAGCACATGCATTGCAATGGGGTTAAGAGCACTCAAGCTAAACGTTTTGCTAAAATTCATGAAGATGATGGATACGACTAATAGCTCTGATGGACATTAGAACTATAACACATTTGCAAAGGGGAAGGGAACAAAAACAGACTCCTAATTTTGTTTCAAGGCAGCCTATAGAGATTTGCAGTACAGCTAGATGATCCTGCAGCGCAGGATCAAACACCTATGAAAAAATCAATGGAAGTCCATAAACTAACTTTCTCAAGTCAGACTCTTAGCTTATTACCTCTGTCACCTGTTCAGGACAGTGACCCAACCCATCAGAATAAAGCTGCCTTTTTCTAATTACAGCTGAGCTTGTAGCAGAGGGACCTCTGTTAAACAATCTTGAGCAACAAGAATAGCAGAAATGTCAAAGGAATCCTACTGAAACAAGAAAGCATTGTTTGCCTGCTTCACTCATCAATTTGCATCTACATTCAGATGCGAGATTATATACACCAGGTTGTATACTTATTTCAAGAAATGCTAGTTGCTCTGATTTCTCTAGGGAAATCTAATGATGGAAAAGTTTATCTTTCACGTTGTAGCTGAGGCAAATAAGAATCATTGTAAATATCCATTTATTGTTCACCGAGATCTTAGAATGACAGCTGCACAACTCACCCCATCTGCGTATTTTTGCAGAACGCATAGGATGGTTGAGGTTTCCTTTTACATTTTTTTTTTCACGCTCCATTTTAGGTTTTCATATTATTCTATTCCTCTGAATGCAGAGAAATAGGAATGGGCCTGTTTCTTAAGAGATTAATGAAGCATTGTCCTGGCTATATGTTGCCACTGAGTAAAGAATACCTGCCAGCTCCTTAGTTGGTGGACACCAGGTAAGTCCTTTCAAGTCAGTAAAGCTGTGAAGCTTTAGGCTATCTAAACACTCTATTCAGAGAGTTAACATGGATCATTGCTGACTATTGCATGCAGCTATGCAAAAATCTCATTTACAAATTAAACTTTACTTCTGCTTTTGACCTCCTTTCTCCATCTGTCCTCTGCTACTTAAAACACTTTGTCTGTCCTCCTTTCTTTCAAAAGTCATTGGCAAATGGCAGAGGTAAGCAATTATTATCATTTACGCCTAATATCACAGCAGTCTAATACCAAAGAGCTTACAGGTTTGCTCTGACAACCCAATACAAATGTCATATGTGGAGAACACAAAGATACAGGATCAGAGACTCATCTGCTCTGCAATCTAGTGTATGAAATATAAATAGATCGAAATGTCTCTTTGATACTGATCATTTCTCATTCACTCAAGCAGATTCCTTAGGAAATCTCATCCCTTATCACATCATTGAACAGTAGCACTATTCATAAGGCAAGACCATACACAGACATCCTGCTGTGTCCAACACCACATAAAATTCTGCTGCTCCCAACGCAGGTGGGTTGAGCTAGCAGTTCTTCCTGCCCTGCTCCCTCCCAGTCCCTTTGTGCAATGTTTCCCTGCAATACTTTCAATGTCTTCCTCCAAACCACCCATCCCAATAACAGCAGTACATCCTCCCAACTACATCCTTCCCCAACTTGTAACTGCCACATCCTTTCCTCTTTCTTCTGCTTTTAGGAAGCAGAACAAGAGGTGCTCCTGTTGCATGGGAAATTTGACTTTCCAGTCCTTGCAGGTCTAAAGAGTACCGCCAACCTATCATTAGGATGGGGTTCACTACAGGAGATAACAGCAAGTGGAGGTCCAAATTGTTCTTGGTTAAACCAGGCATGTCCATGTGATCCATATGCTTATGATGCCATAAGTGTCTCTAAGGAGATCTTAAGGGCATGATTTCAGAGCAGGAGGTGACAGGAATACAGTACGGGCAGAGCATCTGGAGAACTAGATGACATTCACATAATCTTTGTTACTGTTTATGGTCATACTTAACATCCCAGGCTTTCTCTCACACTGTATCGAGCAGAGGAAAGGGGGAGGTCATTGAAACCTGCTACTCACTCAGAGATACACAGTGATGTTCTGCTCAGTGGAGCAATGTTTGATCTCATATATGTAGGTTATAACTTGACTATCTGCCATCCCACCAC
This sequence comes from Aptenodytes forsteri, assembly GCF_000699145.1. Classification (NCBI taxonomy): domain Eukaryota; kingdom Metazoa; phylum Chordata; class Aves; order Sphenisciformes; family Spheniscidae; genus Aptenodytes; species Aptenodytes forsteri. The sequence goes on along the minus strand of NW_008795027.1, from coordinate 1,839,663 downwards.
AATAGCATCCCTGGGTATTCCTCCAGCTTGGTTTACTCCACTTCCTTTTCTTTTTGTCTATTCCAAGCCTCACTTCATCAGACTATTGCATACAGACTACATAAACATGCAAGTGACACAACATCCTAGCTTTTACTTCTTGCTTTCATTTTAGTACTACGTTAATAGTTTTTCATTGCTTTTAAGCCCACCACAAACCTGTTTCAACTGTCTGCGGACCTTGTCTAACTCCTGTCCATCCCAGTTCCCTAAGCTTGCTTAGCATTTGGCTCTTTATTGGTCTAGTGCTGGAGCTGGCCAAATATCAGGAGGTGAGGGCAAATTAAGAGAATAAAATACATTATCCAGTGAATAGTGCAACAGAATATACTACCCATACAATCAAATAGCCTCCATCAGCCCATCTTAAACACCTGTGCAGCCAGACTTCAGTCTCTCTGTCTGTGTACTATCAAAGCTCCTATTTCCAAATGGAAGAAAAAGTTAAGAAAAGTTAGCTAAACTAAACGCTGCACAAGAAGATATGGTACTGACATCACACATGAGCAAGACAACTTATTCCATGAGTTGCTGTCACATTTGTGGTAATACCTTCTGGAGACATAAATTACAGGAATTCAGTTCAAAAAGCAATCTTAGCTACTACCAGGAACAAAGCCAGATGTTAAGTGGCGGTCAGGGAGATACAGAAAGGAATGTAAGGACTTGATCCTGCAGTGACTGTTAAACACAGTGTGTCATATATATATATACACAAGGTTGCCAATTCTTAGTAGCTTTCCCTTTACAACTTACATGGTAAATTCTATCATATCCTAGCTGCAACAAAACAGTCCTCTTAAAAAGCAGTAGAGAAGGGGCATTCTCAGGGATGTTTAACAAAAAACAGAGATATTTTGGGAAGAGATTCTTTTCATTTTGGCGGAACACAGTGTTGGGAACACCTGTGAAATAAGAAAAGGATGAAGAGATGTAGCAACCACACACCCTAAGAAGCAGCCTTGGTTTGATATTCAGCAAGTTCTTTCATTCAAGCATTTATTTTGCTACCTACGTTACCTAGAAAAATGGGAGCTGGCCAAAACCAAATGCCCCAGCCCTGAACTTAAAAGTACTACTTCAAACACTAGTCAAATAGAACCAGATATTTGGGGAAAGGAAGGCTAAGAACAAACCTACATAATAAGGCTTGGCTCCCAGAAACAGAAACTCCTACCACCATCCATTTCCCCTCCAAACAGATAGACTCAACAGAACTCACAAGAGCTCAAAAATCTCACTGGTATTTAATGAGGGTAAGTAAGCACTGATGCACATTGTGGAAAGTTACTCTAGACTAAACAAAAAGTGAATTCAATGTAGACTAATGAAACTGTATTTCAACCCTATATAATTGGGCTTATTCAGAATTAAAGTAGCTGTAATCAACTGTAACATAACTCAATTTTGAAGAAAATCGAGTAAAATAGAGGCCGTGCTGAATAGCTATGGTACACAAAGGTAAGGACAAGCAGACAGAGTGAAATGCTGGTACCAAATCAGATCAAGCTTCTCAATTCTTCCATGCAAAGAGTTCCTAAATGAATTTGGATTCCTTTGCATTACTTAACTTGATCCATCAAGTACAGTCCTTACATCATGCACTGAAGGGCACTAGATTAGTCCTTAGATTGTGCATTGAAGGGCATTAGATTCTGAGTATTGTGCAGTATGTGTTAGGAGGAGCAGTACCCCCAAACATTTGCATATCCCTAAAAGGATGCCCATCTAGGGTTGGCTGAGTACATTCACCCTAGCTGCAGCAACGACAGCTGATCAAGGGAGACTTTGCTGTTGCCAAAAGGAGTGATGAGGGTCAACAAACCATACGAGATAAAAGGCTGAAGCTCTTCCAGTACTAAAGACTGACCTGATCCTGACACATAAGAAAACACCACTCATTGCTGGTCACACCTGAGCTAGGACTTTATTCAAAAAAGCAGAAAACAGGTGATTATTTTTGCACATGTAAGCTATACCGTTAGACTCAGCACCCTGTGGACTTCTGCCGCACTGGCATTGAAGCTGTAATCCAGTAGTTACATCTGGCTGGCCAGACACTTCCTCCACAAAATGGGTATTTATAAGACTGTTAAAATTGTCAGCCTCAGATTCTGAATTCAGCCTTCCTAATGTAAATTTCCACTCACAAAATTGCCTTAATTTCGATTTATGTTGTTCATTTTAGTTTCAAACCACCTACCTGCCACATAAATAGCCCTTACTAGCCTAGACTGACTAGTCCTGACTTTTACTGGTTAAAAATCAGCAGAAACAACTGATTAAGGCAGGGGTCTCGAAAGAGTCCTCTATTGAGACTTGGAATCTCACAGTCACTTAAAGATTTTTACAGGGTGAATTTTTCTTGGGGGCTGTGTGCCTCAACTCATTCTGTAGTTCCTAGGGGAGCAAAATGAATATGTGAAGCACAGTGAGGAATAGCCTTTTACAAAGGAATCACTGGCTCACCACATTAAACTCCAGCTTCACTTCACTTTGTGGTTTGCTGAACCTCACAGTGAAGCCCTGGACTTGAGCAGCAAGATCACCTCACTTCCTGGTCTTCAGCTAAACAGGAACCAAAATATACACTAACACCAACTACAGCAAGCACTCACTACTTCTAAAGTCCAGCTTTGAGTGGCATCAAATTACATTTTGATAAAATACACTAGGGATGTGGTTCAAGCCTCTGTTAAATCATGGACAGCTGGCACATTATTAATCTTTGATTTCACAGCAGTCTCCTTGTGCTGGCACCTTTGCTTCCTGACATCTCAGCCTTTTGAGAGTTAATGACTGGCAAAAGCAGCATTGCCAAATCTGAAGGACTTCATTACCAATTTAAACCAAAATCAACCTCCTTACAATGTTTCCTGCCTACATTGATCTTTCTGCCCAGGACTTCAGAACATCAGTCCCACCAGGATAGACATTTGGAGTAGATACCTACCAAAGCTGAGTAAAAAATAATTCAAGGGTACACTGCAAAAGATGTCTTCACAAACTCCTCCCTCTTCTCTGAAGAGTTCAAGGAAACCCACACCACCAGTAACCCTTCCCTTCTTGCAGGTCTCATCCTTCAAGGACAGGTTAAAAGCACGGTCAGGAATGATCTAGCAGCTCCTTAGAGCTATCAAGGACTGATTCAAACATGACTCATGTCTCATCCATGTCAAGTGGCCAACTTCGGTAAGGAAGTAAGGACACTGTTACATGTATTGGAATAGCACCAGCACCTTAAGACCACAAACACTGCAACGGCATAGTGGCTTAATACTCACACTCAGCAGGAGGCACTTGTTTTCTTTGATGGCACCTATGCAGCCCACGAAGCCAATGATCATGACAAATGTCCCTGTGACGATCAGTAGGTTGGCAGCTGACAGGGACGGGAAAGAAGAGGAGAGGGTGGCAAAGTTCCCTTGGGTAACAGCCAGCCAGATGCCTACTCCCAGGATTCCACAACCTCCCAACTGGTAAAATAGAGAGAAAAAAAGAAACTCAGTTATCATATCCAAGCAACCCCAGGTATTAATCTGTATCAATATGGCAGCAGTAGAATGGCTCTGCTGGGGTAAACCCAGCAGTGACATCTAATAAGAAATGATCTCTCCCTATGGCACTTTCAGTAGGGAAAACAGACAGAGGAGAAAGAAAAAAAAATCATAGCAGGGGAACTCATCAGTAAGATGTAACACTCAAGAAAAAGACGCAGATTTCCTAAATCCAAGACACAACTTCAAATATCAGGTCTCTTCCTCTCTAGTGAAAAAGCAGACACTGAGTAAAGGAGAAATTCCCAAAGATTCAAATCTCAAGCAGCCACCACAAAACCATAAAATTTACAATTATTATATACACAAGGAACTTTTAAAAAATGCAAACATTTACAAGCATGCTGCTTATAATTGCGAGAAAGCCTGCAGAATTGTAACAATTTAAGTAAAGCTGAGCAATTAAATAGAATTAAACCAAAGGGGATTTTGCACTATTATATAGTCACACAGCAGAGCATCACTTAGGTTTCTTTCTTTCCCTTTAAAATAACCAATTTTTATGGAGTTTTATAATTGCCCTTTATTATCCAAATCAATTAAAGGCTAGGAAAGAAATTGTGTTCCTAGAGTAGTAAGCCAGACATAGGAGCACATCAATTAAATGTCTGCATAAAATGGATGAACATAAGGCAGCTCATGAACCAGGGAAGGAAAAAGACAGAGCTAATCCTGGGGCAGAGCTAAGCCTCAGAAATGAAACACAGAAGAGAAACACAAAAGCCAAAGCAATTTCTTAGTATTAATTGCTAAGGTTGCCTCTGCATGCCACTGAATTCCCACTCAACAAGGGACAATAAAGGTGGCCATGTCTCAAGGAGGTGGGGTGAGGAGTCCTCACCCCAGTTGCAAACCAGTCTGTTTTATTCAGAACTAAGGAGCCAAACTATACCTGATTGTAATGTACCTCAGCTGCATCAACCTGCATGTCTCCACTGAGAGAGACAGACTCCAGGACACAGGAACTCAAATCGTTTCATTCAGCAGCCTTTTCATATACAGGCATCCCATATCACCATATTCACCCTTTCGGCAAAATACCCTCTACAAGCACCATGGAGAGACAGCCCATGCCCTGACCTGGAAATACCTCCCCTCTGTGCCCACTTATGGACCGTGATCTTTAACATGGTCTAAAATGATTGAAGAATAACCAGGGGAGAGGAGGGGGAAAAATACTTAAAGAAGGTAACCCATAGAAAATCATTTAGGGTAACTGAGGGGATATAAACAAAAGCTATCAACATGGCCCAAGGAAAAAAATGGAAAAAAAAATTAGGAATAAATTCCCTAAAATGGGAATAAAACTCTGAAGGTCTACTGGACTACAGAACAGCATCGAAGGAGAGGTGGCAGACACCCAAGTTAAAACCAAACTGGTGAGAGCGCTGAAATACAGTCAGGAATAGCACTAAACTGGCCCAGGAATTGGATGGAAAGCACAACTGCGCTTCTGCCTCCGCATCCTGGTGGACATTCTGCCTCAAAATCAGCCTCAGAGCCACAGGCACAGTGAGACCACACAAATGGCCCAATTAAGCCTAACAAAGCCAAATGCCCACAGCAGCAGCAGAGGCATCACATTGCAATATGTGTAGCTGTTATCTTCAGTTCTTTGTTCTGAAGCAATTCAACAGCACCAATGACAGGCAGCTTATTTTATCATCTTTCGAGCTCCCTGTGTTGCTACACTGCTTTGAATGATACTGACACCTACAACTATCATTTGTATTATGGGAGGTGGGTCTCACTGAGGACGCTGTTGTGTTCGGTAGAGGCAAGACCTGCTTGCCTGCTCCTCCATCGCCCATTAAATTCTTTATGATGTACAAAGCATAATGCTTAAGACATCGTTGCCCTTAGGACATTTGCTTCCAGCATCTTTTCCCTCCAAAGTCATTCTTGTCTGCGGAAACTGGGAATTCACCAGCAGCACAAAATACCACAAAACCAGGAGACGGTTCATGCAAAATGCCACAACTGTGGCTGTACCCATTTAGATCAGGGCTGAATATTTCAAGTCAGTTGGTCAGCAGGAGTATCTCACTACATTGCCCTTGATTCAGGGATACTCTAATATACATCAGGCTCTCTAGCAGCTCATTATCTTCCTATTCTTGAAGAGATAATGCACAGCTCTTCCTTAGCTTGATTAACCAAATCCTGAAACGCACAAAGGGATCCTTTGAGCATTAAACAATCCAGCTCAAACTGGATTTCACAAAGTGCTGCTTAGGAAATGTCAGCACACACTACTGAGGGTTGCTCCACCTTAGTTCAGCCCTGTTCTTTTTCCCACACTAGAATGTACCCTCAGGGTCCTTGAATAAAGTCGCTAAGCTGTCACACCGGGCCCTGGGAAACAGAGGCTGCCCTTAACTCTAGTCTAAACTGCTCTTTAAAGCCCCCTTTCCTGCCAAGGAGTGAAGCACACCTGTAAGTCTCCGTCCAATGACCATAATAACACTCAAGCACCTGGTTAAGGAAATGCTTAAGGGACCCAGGACCCACCAAGACAGCCACAGGAGCCTTTCCAATGATAGCAGAATATTTTCTGTTCCCGAACCTTCAAAAAGCTCGCTCTCCCCCCAGTTTTGTACTGAACAGCAGCGTAATTCCCAGTCTAAGATCCAGGGATCAGAGGGACCACATTTATTTATTCTGGATCACAGCAAAAAGAAAACTGTTGTAGTTGGTTCTATGCTGCATGTCTGTTTTGATTTCTCCGTCTTGGTATCTAAGGAGCTGTTAAGCTATGGATAATTTTACTTAGTTATTTACGATGTTCTCTTTCCTCTACTTTTTCTCTCCCTACCCCATCCCCATCCCCCAGTCCTTGTTTGTGCCGAACAATCAGAAGCAGAGTGATGAGATGATAAGTCTTGACAGCTTTCAGGACTTGCCGAGATGTGAAATTAAACAAAACCAAAACCATTAAGAGGACTACTCTTGACAATTTGGGGGCTTCCATGCAAACAGTGAAGCCTTCATGGTTAAAAGAGAAAACATTAAAACAAAAAGATTAGCAAGAAGTCTACAGCTTGAACCTGATCTATTGGCAGCCAAATATGAGTCCGTATTGACTCCATGTGGTGAGTGACGGCTGACT
>NW_008795027.1:1830650-1832764 GCF_000699145.1 Aptenodytes forsteri | reverse complement strand
TCACGGCTGACTTTTTAAAAAAAAAAAAAAAAAACAACAAATCCCCCTCAAAGATGTCAGGCTACTGACAACAGCTTTTTTTTAATTCCCTTCTGAAATATTTAACACATTATTTGCCTAATTGTTCTTGATAATCCACTCTCTTGCAAGCAAGGCAGCTCATGGCAAAATCCGAAACAAAATGCAGCTTCTTCTAACATTTTTTTTCCAGTAAATGTTGCATTTTTTTGTAAAATCTTTTATTCTAAGGCCAAAACAGTGGGACACCAGATGGGATAGTGTCATAGCCCTAAGACTTAGGAGATTTGAGTTAAGTGCCTGTTCCAGGACAGACCTCAGTGTAAATCTTGAACAGGCTGTTTAGTATGTCTGTGTCTGAGCTGCAAAATCATGAATAGAAACACACAAGAAGTGGGTTCTTTGCAAGCCCTGGACTTTGCAATTGGCTGTGGAAGGAGCAGTTTATTCTGCTCAAGACAAATTGCTCATAGGCATTTATACAGCAGAGTCAAGCAGTAAAGCGGGTGGCTTACTCGAAAAGCATAGATTCAGTCTGTCTCTCCTTCCCCAAGAGATACAGAGACACGTGTGCACTTGCTCTCTTGGCAAAAAAGCTGCCTACAGAATTAGATCCTCCAAATTGTTCTAATGGGCTAGAAAATAAATTATTCAGACTTCAGTGCATACATTTAGAATTGATCTTACAGTATGGTAAACAAAATAATCCCAAACAGCCCTAGATATATGCATGTTGGAGAAAATTATTCTGAAGTTACAGCTACACACTTAAAATACTACAGGAGAAATTGCCTCATTGTTCATGATAATGGTGTTGGTGTCTTTAATTGGGTTTTTAATTGGTTTTACTACACGGAAAATACATCTAATCGAGGCTTCTCATACTGTATCTGATTAGGATCTACCCACCACACTTCCTCTTTTAGATAAAAAAAAATTCCTCGTGTATTAAAAAATACACTGATAACAGAACACAAGTGGAAGGTATGACCGGTTGTTTTGTAGTTACGCTAACTCACTTGGAGGGTTTTTCTGCCCCAGTCTCCACATATTTAAACTAGAAGGGCTTTCTCAATCCCACTTGCTATCCAGTTACTCTTGTGTGAATGTGCTTTCCCCTCTAACTATGGAGTAAGAGTATACAATGGAAAAATCAACATCGAAGTATTAATAGTAGTGATGTGAACATTATCCAGCAAATGTTCTTGTAATGTAAGGCATACTTAAATAACTGTTCCTTTCAGCTAGACACATAGAGGAGTTGGAAATAGAATACATATATACATTGACAGGATCAAATGAATCAAGAATCTACATGGAAAAAGCAGAAGTGTGTGTGCGCTAATGCAGAGACTGTGGCACTCTATACAAGCACATGCAAACAACCTGTAGGTGCAGCTGCTGCCTATCTTGGAGGAAGGAGTGGCCACTTCTGGAAAACACCTTCAAGCCAGCAGTTCATGGCCATTAGACTACTGAAGACCTCGTAGACATCCAACTGCACCACACCACCACTACTGACTGTCAGTACGCAGGATGACTGAATTTGCAATGGTGTCCCACCACATGGATGGACACTTTAGCAGAGCTCATGTGACATATACTAGTGGTATTACCTCAGTGTAGCAGAAGCTGCATTTCTTTCGCTAGTCAGACGTCTGAAACTTAACAAATATGGGATGGTATACGGAAGTTTAACAAACAAAGGACGGTATAAAATTTAATCCCTTTGTGTCTCTGATTTTAGAAAGTTAAATGGAGTAGTAAATGGGGAACTGCAGCACATTTCTACCCTTAGCGTATTGAGGCTCTAGAGCTCTGCGGTGCAGAACTGAAGGATATGCACAAACCTCATCCAAAATGGCCATGATTTGAGCTGTGTCATTTTAGCAACAATTTAAAAAGAACTAGGAAAAAATACTTCAAAAAAGATCAGTTAGTAGGGACCACATTCACAGAATCATAGAATCATAGAATCATTAAGGTTGGAAAAGACCTCTAAGATCATCGAGTCCAACCGTCAACCCAACACCACCATGCCCACTAAACCATGTCCCTAAGCGCCTCATCTACATGTCTTTTAAATACTTCCAGGG
>NW_008795027.1:1827201-1828581 GCF_000699145.1 Aptenodytes forsteri | reverse complement strand
CTTGTAGAACGCTTCATCTGCCCCTTCATCCTGGTTGGGTGGTCTATAACAGACTCCCAGCAGGATATCTGCCTCATTGGCCTGCCCCCTCATCCTTACCCATAAACACTCGACCGTATCATCATCACAATTGTTGAGCTCTAGACAACCAAAACCTCCCTAACATTGCCTGTCCCTTCTGAAGAGTTTATAGCCATCCATTGCAGCACTCCAATCGTGAGAGTCACCCCACCATGTTTCTGTGATGGCAACTAAGTAATATCTATCCCGCTGCACAATGGCTTCCAGCTCCTCCTGTTTGCCGTACATGCTGTGTGCATTGGTGTAGATAATTCCTGGAAGTGAAGAGACTGGAACAGTAGCAGTCCATAAATGCCAGTGTGGGATGGGAAAGGTGAATAGAGGAAGATTATTCATTTTTCTTGAGATATAAAAAGCTGGAGGTTTTTTGGTCTGCAGGTTGAAAACCAATAAAAGCAAGTACTTTTTCACCAAACATTTAATTAAATTCTGGAATTCACTGCCACAGAGTTTTGTAGATGTCAAAATATAAGCAGGTTCAAAAAGCGATTACACAAATCAAAGGAGGGCAAGGTATCCTAGCATTTATTAAAAATGGTATTTTGCATGCAGCCGTTGCAGGGGAAGACCTTAAAGCATTAATTGGAGCAGCTGATAAAAATGTCCTGTGTTCCCTCTCCTCTTTTCATATATTCTCTCTAAGCATCCCTGAGCAACCATGACCAAAAATAGGGTACTTGGCTAAATGAAACTTTCTCAACATTATGGGCATTTGTATGTTCTCCTTACTTCACCCTCTTCCCCTCCCTAGTTTTAATGTTCACTTACAGTTTGAATTTGATTTTTTTTTGCTTGCTTGCTTTGCTTGGCATCAGCCTATTTGCAGAGACAGGGTTATAGATACAGACAACAATCAAAGAGTTAAGTCCCTGTTTCTCCTTACCTACATATCATACTCTTGGTTTTGTATCAATGAAAGCATAGCTTATTTCAACCCAAAATTTAGAAATCTGTTCATTCATCAAATTCATCAAATTTAGAAACAAATTCAAAATATCTTTCTCTGTTTCGGATCCGTTGGACCTTAAAAGCTGTATTTCTTTTCTACAAGCGGCTGGCAGAAGTCTCTCAATCGCTAGCCCTTGTTCTCGTGGGGGACTTCAACTTCCCAGACATCTGCTGGAAATACAACACGGCAGAGAGGAAGCAGTCTAGGAGGTTCCTGGAGTGTGTGGAAGACAACTTCCTGACACAGCTGGTAAGTGAGCCTACCAGGGGAGGTGCCTCGCTCGACCTGCTGCTTACAAACAGAGAAGGACTGGTGGGAGATGTGGTGGTCAGAGGCCGTCTTGGGCTTAG
>NW_008795027.1:1809010-1824044 GCF_000699145.1 Aptenodytes forsteri | reverse complement strand
GTTGGGTTGACGGTTGGACTCGATGATCTTAGAGGTCCTTTCCAACCTCAATGATTCTATGATTCTATGATTCTATTCTTTTCCAATGGGCATACGGATCCTATCCAGACTCTTCTCTCTCAGCCTTAGCAAATCTGGAGTAAAACCTGCTAACCTCTACACACTCAGTCCACTAGATTTTTTCGCAGTTTGATATAGAATAGTTGCAGGCAAATCCTAGAACTTATGCCCACACATAACAGACTCTTGTGTTGGTGCAGTCAATAGCTAAACTAGAAACAACACAGTGCTTATGCTATGGTACATTTAAAGAAAAAAAAAAGGATGAAATTATGTAACTACATTTCTGAAGTAGAATAAGGATACTTCCACTTCAGCTCTTCACACACATGCACTTCCTTCTCCTCTGTAGCGCTGCCTTCTGCTCTTGCAGCCATGGCTCAGGTTTTCAGTATTGCTTATGGAATTTGGGCAGCAGCCAGCAAATTCTCAGCCGTCATCACTCCAGAGCACTTGAGCTGTCTCATAATTTGCATCAAAAAATCAATGAGAACTGGGCTTATGGATCCTCTAGATAATTGTAAAAAGTCCCCCTGATTTCCCACTCTAGGGACTGAGCAGCCTTTTAAAGCTTGGCTGAATGCAAGCATGTCCTTTCCACCCCATAGTTCACCCACACATCTTTAGCACCTTGATTGTCAGGCTGGCTGAGTCAGTACAGTCCCCTGAAGAAGTCTTTTCAGAGAAGGATAAATAAGGGCAGGAAAGTCTCCAATCTATTGAGTCTTGGGATAGACCTCAAAAGTCTGTTGAGACTTGGGATTTCAACAGTAGGGCACATCATGAGGTTTGTACAGAAGGAAAAAAAAAAAGAAAAAAACCCCAACCCCAAGCCTGCAGTCTGCAAAGCCCCTCCGTAAAAAGGAACAACTCAGGAAATCCTTTCCTCATCTAATTCAGATGGGCTCTCAGTTGCATTGCTTCTCAGACAGACGCATCTGGTCTCAACTCCTAATGAGTGCCAGCTCCACCCAGTAGACAGACATTATCCCACATAAATTACACATCACAAACAGATGCTGCTCTACTCCCAGACTCAATGCTTTCTTTTAGAAAAACATCTACTCACTGCGGTATATTCTCTCAAACCAAAATTTTATTTTGTTCTGGTGTCATTTAATTCCACTTTTGAACTCTTTCACTAATATCTCTATGACTTACAGGAAGATGCTTTAAAAGAGCGCAACTGAGTAAAGCACAAAGCATTTTAAATACCAATCTCTTCAGCTCTGCAGATAAGCAGTTAAAAATTAAAAGCTCTATGAAACTAGTTGTTTGGCCTTGTCATCCCATATTCTTTTCATTTTGCTTAAAAATTAGTTTCAAATACAAAAATCTCATCTTGCAATATGGACTGTTATGTACACAAGCACCAGCCAAATTCCTCCAAGAGTTGCAGGCCTACATTCCCTGCTGGTGTCAACCGGCATGACTGATCAGTCACCACCCTGATCAACAACAGCCAAGGATCCGGCCTGAATGTCACAGTAGACTTTTTCTTATGAATTGATTAACATGCTGTCTGCCTCTCCTTTACAAGCAACTGTCTTGCCAGTGGTGCAACACAGTGTATAGCGCTCAACATAATTTCAAAGTAGATGTGACACGCCATCTTCCACAGGCCTGAACTTGATATCCTGCATGACAGGCAAGCAACTGTTACACACACACAAGTAGCTGAGGGCTACAATCCTAACCCATGTTCTGCCTGCCAGCACGACATCCTGGGATTCATACCCTCACTACCCTCTACCACACTGTAGTCTTGTCACAGGTTCGAAGAAACACACTTCAATAGCTCATGCTGTTGCTCTCCTTTCTTTTAGACACTTCTCTCCCATAAATAGGCTTTGTTTTAGGATATTCCACCCAGTGCGTGAGCCTGACAAGTACCAAGAGCTTTTTTATCAAGCCTAGAAAGTCTACAAACAGGACTTTGGAGCTCTATGTGGGCAAAGAAACATCACAAGAAAGGCATTCATTTTCATAGTGTCAATAATGGAAACATATAAAATGCTGCTTTTTCAGCTACCCTCGTGAGGGTTGAGCCTCAAGAGCTTAAGCCTTGAGAAATTCATTATTCTTCCCCAGTTGAGTTCCACCACTAAATTGCAGTCTCACACAACTAAAGTAAATCTGGGGACAACTGAAGATGTCAAAAGACAGAATATCATGCTGACACCCCACTAATGGAAAAGTGAATAAAAAGCCATTCATTTAATCCCTGCTGTTCTATGAGTAGCATTCTCCTACTCACTTGCTCCTATAAATCATAGTTATCTATCAACTACAGTTACAAAAGCACAGAAATAAAACATTTCTGAGTTAATACACCCAATCTAAAAGTGATGTTTTCCTTTCACAGGCTCAAAATTCATTGAAACACTTAAACGTGTGCTCAATCGCACCCTTATCCAGCAAAGCATTTAAAGCATGTGCTTAACTGCCACTGACTTTAATTAGTCACTTCTGTAGTGCACTTAATTGGCCCATACTGCAAAGTCATATCACTGAGGATGCAACAACTTGCAGAAATAGAACAGGTGAGGATGACCTATTAAGGCAGCATTGCTGATAAAAGATTAAAAATTATCACAGAATATTAAAAAATTGTGATTATCAGTGTCACAAGCATCTAATTTGGAAACTTGCCTACACTCTAATTCAAATTAAGGATTATGAGTAAAGTACTAAGTTAATGACAACTCACTGAAACGCAGAGCAAATGCATGAGTTAGAAGAGGGAAAGGGACAAATACATGACAACGAAAAGAATATGTCTCTTTTCAGGTTCTAGTTTTAACTGCTGCCGAATTGAAAGTGTTAAAGGCTTTTTCATCTGCTCCTCAAATGTAATTTCTAAATCCACCTGGGATGACTGTAATGAAATCAATACAGTTATAAAGAGGAATACATGCATGAGGTATGGAAGCAGAACCCAGCAAATGAAGTTAAATCTTTTAAAAAAGAAGCAGAAATGGAAGAAAACTGGGTGTGCTCTGGAGTCCCTGTTCCGTCCCATCCGTAAAATAATACACAGCTTTTAAATGACTTTGTAGCATAAACTGGCAAAAGACCAGATCTGAAGCTCTAGATGCAGGTGACTAACTAGTCACCTGTTATCACATACATAGCACTAAATACTGAAAACAATAGAAGCAAATAAAATGGTAAAGTTTGGTCTTTTACACAACACAAAACCTGTGATGTCTGTAAAGGAGATTGTTGACAGAGAAATTTACCTAAACCATTTGGTGAGACGCTGAGAGAAACTGAGGATAATGAGTATCAAATAATGACTCCAGAGGCCACAGCTCAGTTCCCTGGTTTACCACAGATTTCTTGCATTGGATACAATTCAAATTATTTGGTGTCTTTAGTGCTCTTCTCTCCCTTAGAGGCATTGGATGGGTTTAGGTAAGAGGTAGTGAAATAATAAGATGATAAGGGTCATATAAAAAGCAAAGATAAATAAACAGGTTTCTTAAGGAGTACGAAGACAACAGAGATGGTCTTTCTATTTCATATTATTCAAAAAGTTTTTAAAACGTGCTAACAGGCACAGTCTGCAGAAAAATAAAATGAAAAACATTTTTATGTTGCATGTTTAATCCATCCATAGATGTATGTAGATAGCACAAGGCTGGTTGCTATAGAAACATCTGTAGTGAATATAGATACTATAGTTGAAATGCAAAATTAGTTGTGTATCTAAAAAAGAAAATTGCTGATACTGTGAAAAAAAATGATGACAGCTAAAGCTGATATGCTCCCTCACAAAAGCTTTCAAAAAATGAGAGTCTTGACTATATAAACCAATTTCTGATTAAATAGTGTGAACAAAGAATCTCTTGCAATGCACCCTGGCAGAAGCTGAACTTAGTTCTGGAAGTTGAATCAGATCACAAAAAGAATCTCTGGTTTCAGTCCTGGAATGGGGGGCAGGTGGCTTTTACTAACATGTTTGGCTCTTTACATCTCAAGGCTGATTTTAACAGCATCCTTCCCCCAGATCCCAAATTGTGCTGATGTATTCCACTGTGAATATGGCTAATTTTCCTGATGGAGACCTTTTCAAAGAGAAATTGGTTTTCTTTGCAAACATACGGTCTACACAGTAGAACAGGTCTTCTCCAATTCCTCCAGTAGCAACACAGCTATGCCACATTCTCCCCTCCCATTCACCTTTCTGAAGTTCACTCGCAGCCAGTAGCAGTAACAGTGTCAACAAGGATATATAGGGCCACCATCAAATACTGCTCTTAAACCTACCAGCAGAGGGCTGGAGGTGAGGGTCAGTGGGAACACCAGCAATACAGCACTCTTTTCCCTTGATCCCATCATAGATACTGCACCTGCAACCTGCTCTCTCTGACCAGGTGCTGACAACACCTTGAGTCCTTTCAAGGACAGACAAATCTTCCGTATGGCAGGAAGTCCCTTCCCACTATTCTCCAATCCCTCCCCCAAAAGCACAGGACTCTCGGACTGATTCCTGGCACACCCAACTCTCTCTTTGAGGGGCTCAAGCCCTGCTCAGGAATTGAGCCCATCCTCAGCAGGGACAGGGAGGTTTTGGGAACCAGTAGGACTTTTACACAGTATCTCAGCTCCTAAAAAGCTGTGGGACATGACTCCAGCACAACACTCCTATCTGAATGAGTCACAGGCATGAAAACCTTCTAATTGCTATTTATTAAGAGCCTGCTTCATATTCATGCTTCCAGTAAAGCTAAAGACACATTCTAGTCCATATCATAACAGCACTACAGCATCAATCAATGGAAGTAACGTAAGGTGTGAGGTTAGTGTTGGGAATAAAATGAACTAGAAAACAACTGGAGTACAAGGTGGGGGTGCTGAGGCCTCACGATTAAAAGAAAATTGTGCAATGAAAGACTGGTTCAGATCGCTCCAACACAATTTCCCACTCTCTCCTTTTATCTTTATTTTCCCTCCCCACCGCCAGCCTCTCTGCCACAATTCACAGTGAAAACTTATTACTCTCTAGGATGCACCTTAACCCCTTGACTGTCATAAGAACTCACATGCAAAATGAACACTCACGTGTTAATATTCTTTCCTGTATTAAAACAAACCATCAAACACCAAAACCAACTGGGGCATCCAAGATGCAAATGCAAACATAGCTCCATGGAGGACAGCTAAGCATACCAGCAATAGCAACACTAATGACAAAATGTGAGATACTTTAAGATGCAGTGAGATCTTCCTTTTCTGAGGTTTAGCTTTCCATGGAGATGGGGAGAATGACCAAACTTGTACACCACAACTGGCTTTTAATGAGAAGTCTTTTTAAAACAGTCCCATCAATAAGCAGCTCACATGGTCATAGGAAAGGTTTCTACCACGTTCAGTATCGATCCCCTGATCAATAACAGACTTGTGAGCAATAATCACACCCTAATAACAATCTGCCTCACATCACAAAGCTCATCATCTTTCACTGAACACCATCAGAAAGCTGAGCAAAACGTGTTCTGAATCTTTTATGGATTCTTTTTAATGGATTGTTAATAATATTTGTACAGGCAAACAAAGTATTTACTACCATCACAATTGCCTAACAATACCATGTAAGCAATCCCTTGTAATAAAACCAGCATTACAACTGGAATAGCATCTCTCACTTCAATAATTCAAATGCCTTGTCAAGAAAACTATTCTAATTGGGTGGGAATACAAGAGAAAGCAAAGATTATTCCCTTGTTTTATGTTGGCAATTTTTAATGATTGCTTATTTATATTAGGATTTGCTATACAATAGCACATCTGAGGCTTTTCTGCACTCTTACTAGTTCTATTTATATACAATTGCCTGTATCCCAAGCCATTTCCAAGCATGGGCAGTATGCCATCACTAATGAATGCCACCTCAAATGATCTTTCTTTCTGCGCTAGTTATCCCCAAAGGAAACACTACAGTCCTTTCTTATCACCAACCAAGTATCTGCTATGGAAGCATTTCAGATGCTTTGGAATAAACACATTTAGTTAAACAGATCTGCAATCAGCAGCTTCATTGCAACGTACAGATAGGAGAGCACACAGAATCCCTTGCTTTCACAATTTATTTTGCTTTTTCTGTTTCAGGGATCTGTGGAAATGAGCGCAAAGACTATGAAGTAAAAATGAGTATAAACATTCCCACTGGGACTGTCCAAACAATGGACAGCCCTTACACTAAGGGCTACCTACAAGTACCCCCCTGGTTGTGTAAGTACCGTTGAAACTTCTGAACTGCAGAAGATTTCTGGACTAAACTCCATCTTCTTTTGTCAAATGCTACAGGATACAACACAGAAAGATTGCAAATATTTCTTCTAACTTCAGGTCTATATGACCAGCTTTTAGACATCTAGGGTGGGATTCAGGTCACCTAATTTTAGAGGTCAATGCTATTAGTGGTGTCTAGAAATCAATGTAGCTCACCATAGTCTAAGCCTGCCTTTGCTCGGCTGAAGAGCTCCCTAGGCACCATTAATGGCATTGACTAAAATTTCCCTGACCACAACAGTAGCCCAGACACCTGGAGTTAGGGCAACCCGGATCCCAGCTCAAATCCATCTGCCCAGACTCTCCTTCCTTTGTCATTGGAAAGAAACAGGCATCTCCAAAGGTCACTCCAGCCTATCCTAGAATATGCATCCAGGACAAATCACCCTTTGGGAAACCTACTCTATGCAGTGATTGTAGGGTAGCTGGAGCAAACAGCATAGACTTAAACATAAAATCTCTCCCTCGCCCTGTTACCTAAAAGACAGAAAAGATGATTCTCTCTCCAAATGTCAGGTCATGAAACTTCACAATCCTCCCTGAGGTAATTTGGAAATTAACTCATCTACCCCTATTAATTAAAATTACATATCGCTCTTTTTCTTCCTTATGCTATAAACATGCTATCGCATAGATATTAAAACCCCATGAGTGTGCAAATACAAAGAGCATGAAGAATCAAATTATCTCAGTTTAGCAAGTCCCTTCCAGTCAATGCTCATGGAAAGCATTCAGCTACACTTACATTCTTGCACTGCCCATTACTTAGTAGTGCTTAGTAGCTCTTAATAAAGGAGTATGACTGACACAAATTTATAGCTTTTTTAATTACTTTGCCCCCTCACGTTATAAATTCATGAAACAGTTGTAGTTTATTGCATTTTTATGTTTGTCAGTTTTATTTACATACTCTCTCTTGCCATTAGAGGGGAAAAAGCTTTTGGGTTTCTGGAGATCCTCATTCTGTGCTGGGGCCTGAAATGAGATGGAAACAATGACTTCTGGCTCATCTAAAAATAAACTGTCATCTCAAATGCTTTCTCAGCACAACCTTCCATCATAAAGCACTGCTACATAAATATGGCTTTATAAATTATGTATCTTAAGTCTTTGCATGCTCACAGCAGTTTACCAATAATGTTCTGCAATACCTGCTAAAAAAAGACATAAAATCATTGCCAATGATGATAAATGATTAGAGCTTAGTAACAGTCAAGCTGACAAAGCTGAAATGTCCACAGGGTGTACTGCAATTCAAATGCCACAGGTGGAAAAATAAAAGGCTTTCAAATATAAATGTTACAGCCTTCAGCAAAGAGAGGAAATCTAGAGAACAGCCTCGTGACACCAGGCTGCGTACTAATTCTAGGATGTCCCCCAAAACAAAACACTGGAATTTAACGCAAATTTAATAGGCAAGAGAATAAATGAGCTTCGGGGCAGAGACTGTTGCAATGTGTCTGTGCTGGGTGGGACAGGTCTGACTAGCAAATAAAATCAGAGAGAGACATGGGAATGGGATAGAAAAGGAAGTCAAACATTGAAAAGCATAACTTTATCCAAACAAGAACAAAAGGATATTTTGGATAGTGAACCATATTCTTGGGTTAACTACAAAATTAGCTTCTCTGAATAGGAGGGTGGAAGGCGGCAATGGGACTCAGTATGAAATCTCTCAGTTAAGTTCAGGCTAAAAATCATATTTGTGAATCAAGGGAAAAGTCTTCTTTAATAACTCACCATGAGGCGACTTACAGTCTGCAGCTGTACTGTAGAGAACCTGCTCATAATTAATGACCCATAGCCACTTAAAGCTAAATGACTGATTTCAAATTGTAAACGAGCAGCTCAGTAATAAGAGAAGTCTCCAGATGATTTCAGCAGTCTCCATTCCCATTCCATCAACCATTTAACAGCCAAAACACAATCAAAGGGACAGAAAGCTCTCGTCACCGGAGCCTGCCTTTAACAGCTTACCTTCAGACGATGAAGTGAATCCCCAAGACACATTCACTTCAGTATTTTTTCTGGCATTTCAGTCCCAGCATGGTCTCTCGCTCTCCCAACAGCGAGTAAGCTTTGCCTATCAAGTAACAGCAATGCTTGGCAGTTAGTCTAGAGTAGTGAGATCTTACCTGGCATGTAGCACATCTCGAGAACTATTCTAACGCAATGGGCTTTTGCCAGGACAAAACCAAAAAAAAGCATGCAATTTTCAGTCCACCTCCTCTCTTTCCCATGGCTCTCTAAGAGTGTGACTTGCCATTAAGAAGATGCTCTCTCACAAGAGAGAAAGACAGGTATCAAAAGTACATGGTTGAAATATTGCAAGGGAGGAAAGCATAGCAGGATGAATGAGAGTCCTCAAGTGAAAGTGGAAAGATAAAGCAGAGAAACATGAAGGGAAATCCTTTTGAGCAAATAGCCTAACTAGTAGCGTCCTTAACTAGTTCCCTCCAGACTCAGTGATCTGGATGAATGTTCCCTCTGCATCCTTGACCTTCAACCTGTGATATGCTATCTCAGCAATTTTCACTCTTCTACAGGAGCTCTGCATTCATTCCTAATTTGAAGGCGTTCTGTGTTCACTGAACGAAAACTCCTTTCTGCTGAATGACTGCGGTCTCCGATTTGCTTATGGAGGGGGAATGAAACTCAAAGAAATTATTTGCACGCACTTGGTAGAGAAAACCACAAGAAAGTTATCTCCCTCCCCCCAAACCAGAAAGCTCCAAAACTTCCAGGCTAGTTAAAGGAACATGAGACTAGAAGGCATTTCCCACTTATGCTCTGTGGCCTTTTGTCATCCAAGATATTGGATACTATGTATCCAACAATATGCTATGTTTGGGAATTCATCCTTCCACCTTACTCACACAGCCTCCAATACGAACAGACCTGCTAACAGTCGTCTTATCTGTCTCGTCCACATCACAACTGTTGGGGAAAATATGCTCTCTACACAGTTGCTGACAGGCTGCTGCTCTCTCTTCGGGTTCAGGTACATTAACTCTGAGTGACAATGTGCGGGATACATGGTCTCATTTTTCATCAAGTACCTCTCTTCCCATCCCAAAACACTTCCCTCAGATGCCACTTGCATGGTCTATATATATCCTGTGTCTGAGCTGTTCCATGCTGGATTTCAACCTATGATGGAGCAGGAAACAAAGTGTAAGTGCCAGTGCAGATGAATTTGCCCAAAGCGGCATGAAATTTAAGAGAATGTCTTTCTGTTGTTCTGGTACAAGTGGCAAGGAATAAAGTGCGTTCAAGGCAGAAGGACATACAGTAACAAAGAAAGCAGAGGTTTAGAAGGAGGAGTCAGAGGAAAGCTCTGGAGGAAGAGGCAGCTTTCTCACACCTAGCCTCTGCCTCCCCTTCACTGCAACAACACAGGGAGAGCTGATGAAAATATGACGTCATTGTGCCCCTTTATTTTAAGGGGGAAAGTTGCTACTGGCAAGCTGCTGTCTGGGTAATTGCTTCCTCCTTGGCCTGATGAATCTGAGATTTGTTGTCAGCCTTCCAGGGGCAGTGAAAAGCTCATCCATCTCCTCCATTTTATCTGGATGGAATGGCCATGGGATTTGCTCAGTTGGGCAGCATTAGCGTGAATGATTATGAGGAAGTGCTAAAGCACCACCAAGACATGCATGGTGCTAACAGGGCTGTGTATCAGTCCTCTCTGATAAAAACTAGTTCTTACAAAGAATAATTATCCTCAGTTGTAATCTTTAATAGCTATGGTTGGTGCAAGCAGCTAGAGCTAGTTTCTGAAATACTTAAATAAATACTCCTGTCAGGACCTCCAAGGAGCTGTGATCAAAGTATGACACCGTTTTCAGCGAGCTCAATGCTGCATCAAAGTCAGCAATGCTGCATCAGTCAGCCTCTTTTCAGGCTTTCTGTGTAAAATAATCATTCTTTCATGCTTTCCCAAGCCCAAGGAAAGCACAGTCAAGTTTACCCTGACAGCTTTGTAAGTA
This sequence comes from Aptenodytes forsteri, assembly GCF_000699145.1. NCBI lineage: Eukaryota > Metazoa > Chordata > Aves > Sphenisciformes > Spheniscidae > Aptenodytes > Aptenodytes forsteri. The sequence continues at coordinate 1,813,698 of NW_008795027.1, read as the reverse complement.
CAATTACGCATGTTCGACATGCTTGCACAAACTCACACGTTAGAAGAAGCAGGGTAGAAGAGATTTTAGAGAGAGAGTGGAAACGGTTTGCCCTGCAGCGAGACCCTCTTCTTCAGAAGTGACGCCCCCAGCCATTGCTCCCATTGAAAGAAGTTCTCGTTTGGTAGAGGACTGATTCTGTCACGCTTGCTTTCACTCAGTACAGAAGTCCAGCAGAGGCTTCCAGGCAATATAACATTTTTCAGACTGAAGTGGAAAACCCCTGGCTCACGCAGTAATCCTACTGCTATGTTTTACTCTAAATACATTCAAAGTTGGGTCCTTTCTCTTTAAATCAATACAATCCAGGGCAAAGCACGCAGTGAGCCTGCAACGGCTACAAGTAGCTAGAACATTCCCAAACTCCAGTGATGCTGGTGGCACTTAGCATACTGAACACACTTCAGGGCTTTCCTCTAAAAGGGCTTTTGACAAGTAAAAGTTTCATCTTCCCTCACTATTAAATTGAGAAAAAAGCATACCATTATGTTAAAGCCAGCTAGAAATGGGAAATTAACTCTGACAAAGGGGACAAGAGGCTCACAGTGAAACTTTCCTATCTCCTACCCAAGAGCGGCTCTCAGAAATCCGGGCTTATTACAGACACAATCGACTCACAATAAAACTTTGCTATAGGGCAAGAAAAACAATGGTGGAGAAATAATTTCTCTCTGCAAAGCATCTGCTTGCCGACTTTATTGCTGTTGCCAACTTGAACTGCAGAATTAAATAGTGGCAATATTTGTATGAAAAGGAGAAATGCTCAGCATTGCCAATGAGAAATGGATCTCCTCTCTTTATATCACCCCCTTATTGCTCTCCTTTGTAAAATGGACCCTCCAAGGCTCTAGCAGGAAAAGAGAGTCAAACGTTTCTCCAGGTGCCTCTCAAAGTATTGACATAGACAACAGCTCTGCACAGAAGCTAAGGCAGAAGCATTTGGATGTGGGATTAAACAGGTGCCAAACCCTTTTGCAAACCCCAGGCATCACCTTTTGTGAAGCAATGGCCACAGGCAAGCGGGAGGCTGTCCCCGGCTCTGCAGCTGGAGTGCGGATTGAAGGGTGCTTGTTGCCTGTCCCCAGGCCTTAAGGTTATTATCCCTGAGCTGCTCTGGGGACATTACAAGACTGTTCCACTGCATCCTGTCCAATATCCAGCCCCAACCATTAAATTGTACCTCCACAAATGCTCACTACAGTCTGTTCCTGATTGCACTGGCTACAGCAAAGCTCATGCTTGGGGCCAGAATGGCTTACCACCACCTGTCCCACAGCAAACAGATTGATGCAAGGGCAGCCAAAGTCCTTCTGGCATAGACAGGGAGAAAAATATGAGCCAGGCAGCAGATAGAGGTAGTCTGCAGCAATTCCAGCCTCATCTGGCCCATCTGAGACACTTCAACAGGTTCAGCTCTGAAAAGGTGATTTCTATGTGATGCCGGATGAGCACAGTGAGAGGGAAGGACCAAGACATGCCATCTACCTTTCTGAAGTCAGAGCTTATTTTACAAGCGTGGTATTCACAGCTAAATTCCACCCAGGTGTTGCTCATGCCTTGCACCCCCGTAGTCTCTTCTCTGGACTGACTGCAGATGAGGAGTTTGTGAAAGACTTTTTGCATTCACACACTGTTCTCTGCTTAGATTTAGCGAAAAGCTGCCAATGTGATGGCATTAATATATATACAGACCACAAGGTTTAGAGCTTGCTAGGTAGACTTTGATCAATGAAATGCCTCTTCTCTGGGTCTGCAGCTGCTTTATAATGGGTATGTGATAGGATTTGAACATGCCCAGGGAAGTTTATCCAATCCTAATCTGCTACTGATGGCCTCTGCTGTCCATGTTATAATGGGGTAAACCTGCAGTCAGGCAGAGCAGATGAGAGAGAAAGAAAGAAACTAGTTTAAGTCTGTCTGTGCTGCAGAACACATCGGATAAACCCACATGTGATACAACAGGAGTTAAGGGAAAGGAAAAAGAATTGCTTCAACAACAAAAAAAAATGAACTGCATGACCTCATACATGCTTATTCACATGCACGTGATATATAAAGCATACTCCTAATTCACTGGTATTCACTGGCCAAATCTCTGATGTAATTTAAAGTATTTCAGTTGCCTAATAGCATGAGTCACATCACAGCCAAATCCAGCTCCTACAAAACAGCACAGACCCACAGACTCCTTAGAAGTTATGCAAATATGCAGAACCTTTTCCCGTATGGTATATCTCCCCCTTCCACCCGATGCATAGGGAACATAGCGGCTAGTAACGTAGAAAAGCAAAATACAGACCCCTTAACTGTCTTCAGTTAAAAGAACTATTGGCAGTTCCGTACAACTCACTAACTTTCTGCACATAAGCCAGAAACAAGGCAGCAGAGCATTTGCAGCGAGATCAGTGGTTTGGAAAATTTGGTCAACTCATACAATCGCACTCTGTAAATGATAAGAGTCTGAAATGGCAAGAGAGTCTCTCCAGTGCTCTCCAGGGGGAGGAGCAGCAGCAGCATGAAGTGTAATGAAGCTAAAATAATTGAATCCCTTTTTTTGTTTTTAAATGCCACTTTCTGAGTTTGTTCATGAAGAATATCAATCCAAAACAGAGGCCCAATTTATAATGCCAAGCGTAAAAGTGACAGTGAGGCTGGGTCTTGATAAAGTTTTGCCTTTTGAAAGACTCCTGCTTGGATTAGCCGAGCATTTGTACACAAGGAAACAATAAGGCAGTTCTCTCTCTTTTCTCACATTATCCTCCCTTGTTGTTTCAAAGCAGGTGTGAAAAACTGACACACATACAAATAGCGTATCTGAGCCAGCCAGGGAGAGAAAGTACGAACAAACCTTTTTGGTGCTTTTCACCAATTGTGCCTCTAACTGAATTTCTAATTTCTAACTGTAATTCAGTAAGAATTACAAAGAGAGGAAGGGAGGAAAAGGCAACATTGCCACTTTCAGGTCTCTTGCATCATGCTGCAAAACCTTGTAGCAGAGGCCTTAGTTTTGACTGGCATGGCAACAGTGACACTTACAGAAATTCTGGCTGTAAAAATTTATTACTGAGATTAAACACATGGTTTTTAAAGAGGGATGCTAAGAGCATGCTTTTTTGTGCATGTGTGTGTGTCCTTCTTACCCAATGCCATACTCCCTGCCCTCTTCATGGCCATGAGCCATTCCCAAACTTCCTCTGATTTCAAAGAGTTATGGTTCAGGTTCCTAGTCATTTAACCTTAGCAATGCTTTGTGGTCCTAATACCACTACGTAGTTTTTTCAAAGCAACCTTTTTAAAAATGAAAGGGTGACACTGAAGACAAATTCCTTAACCATTCTGAAGAAAACTGCTTGAAGGCCTTTCTTTCTCCCCCCTGCCATTGCAGACATTTTCAGCTGGTTGGGCTGTTTTTCAGATATAGAAATGTCTCCAGATATCTGAACAGTCAGGCTCCTCTGAAGATTTTTACGATGAGTACTCCCACCACCATACAAATTCTTGTCATTTTTGAATAGAGAACCTACTTGCACATAAATATGCTGTGTTGAAGCACTTTATGACTATTTACTGGTCGCTATAAAAGCAGACGGGCCCAGAAGGCTGCCATGCCTCCCCACAGCAGGGCAGAGACTGTTCACCCTTGGTTCACCTTCTCTTTTTGTTGAGGGAGAGAGAAAGAAGGAAACAATCATGTGGTTTTATTCCTATCTCATATTTTCACTATTGTTGATTCTGCTAACACTTATTTTATTTCCCTTCTGGAAAAAGTACAATTCAATAAGGAAGGGCAGAAGGGCTCTTCATTTTGTTGCCACAACAATGGCATTTAAAAAAAATAAAAAAAACCCAGACAAAACTGGCAGCTCACAGAATACTACATGAAAATAAAACAGCAACAGAATTCACCAAAATTAGAGCTGAGGTGCAGCTTTTCTCTGCACACCCAAGTTTTGCAACCCAGTGTTTCTAAAGACAGACACCAGTGTCACTGAGCTATGAACTCCAAAGTATGCAGCTTTACATGAGGAAAGGTAACAGCTGAGTGAGTCAAAGGTCCTTTCACAGCCTTGGAAAAGCTCTCTGCCACTCAGTAAATGCCATGCTATCAAAAAGCCCTCTGATGGTATATTATGGAAACCAGCAAGCCTGAAATAATTGTGATATCCTTCAACACTTAACAACATACAAATATAGAAAAAAAAAATCCAACTGAAGAGGGACAACAAGTAAGAGAAAACCTGTATGACATCAAAACCACAAACCTGAACTTTATATGTGTGCAAACGGGCAAAAGAAAAAAGATATACGTAACAGGCGAGATCTTCCACAGGTATAAATCACGCAGCTCCATGGACTTCATCAAATTTAGGTCTGGCACTGTTGTTTATCAGCTCCCCTTCACTAAAGGTTTCTATTCCAGGCCCCTATTTTTTCCCTTGTCCATCTAAGTGAGCAGTTCCCGACTGTACAAATGAGCTTTCCCTGTCATCTCCTTAGCTATTTCCCTACCCTCTGCAAATACAACTGTCGCTTCTTGGCTGTTCTGCATCCTGTCTGATTCTTTCATCCTACCTGCCTCTTCCTTACAGCACTGCTCAGCTCTTCCTCCTCTGTTAGGAATAAGGGGGGGGGGGGGGGGGGGGGGGAAA
>NW_008795027.1:1794451-1808700 GCF_000699145.1 Aptenodytes forsteri | reverse complement strand
CGACGCGCGGTGGTGGGGGAGGGGAGGGGGGGGGGGGGGGGGGGAAGGCAAAAAAATCCAAACCCTTGCATCATATTTAATTGTCTTACTCACTAAAAATCATATTTACCCTTCCTCACTCTGGATATCAACAATTCTTAAAACTGATTACACCCTTCATATGAATTGTCTTCTCAAAGGATTTTAACAACGGTCCACCAAAGATGGATGTTTACTTGTCGTTATTCTTCCTAAAATCCCTTTGTCCCGGTACATGACAGAGTCTTCACTGAGTAATCCTGTGTGTCACACATTTAGGGAACATCGTCGGTCAAAATTACAAAGGGAGCCAATCGAAGCTGACAGCATATGTTCTGAAAAACTTCGGCATTTGTTATCAACCAAATTGGAAAGCTGAAAGGTTGTCAAGCAAATGCAAAAGGTGAAACTGCTGCTCTTCATAGTGATCACATATGATGCAAGGGAATGCTATCCCTGAAACAGTCATTTCTGGTAATTCAGAGTGATCAGCCCACTGTAGCTGGCCAATACTATATCATGACAAAGCACTTCTTTACAGACCCCCTTGCTCTACCCAAAAGTCCATTTGCAGATAACCACATAACTCGACAGATCACAGCAGAGATGTTCTACCAACAGCCTGGTCGTGCTATGTAACTTGCTATTTTGGCATTTGATGGGTGAGTTGTGCTTGTGATGAAAATCCTCAGATCCCTCTTTTCTTGCTCTGCAAGTTTCTCTACTTCTAACGGTTCCATCTGTCTGAATTTATCTGGAAAAAACCTGTTCAACAGGAAGTTCAGGAGAGCAAAGAGGTAAATCAACCTAAGCCTGAAGGATCAACACATCCACACCTTTCTGTGTGCTGCGCTCTTCTTGACCCATGCTATAACTCCAGGTTTTATAATTGCAAACAAATTACCTTACTTCTAGTAAAGCTCCTTTTTTATTAATCATTCACCTGTCTAAATTAGAAGTTACTCTGCTCATACAGTAAAGAAATCATATGTATTATAACACCATTTCCCTGCTAAACTAATGACTCACTGACAAAGTGGGTATCTGCCATTTGGCTATAAGATACTTGATTGCTTGGGATAAGCCCAAGAGGTTCAAAAATGCTGGCAACAGGTGCTTGTCTGTTCTGAAGCTCCTGTCTCAGGTCTTGTAATAATTTCCACCAGCTGACATAATTACAGTGGATGAAAAGGTTAACCCTTTGCCTGCCTAAAGACCTCAGTATCGCAAGATGTTACATCTCCAGGAAATGACGATTGTGGTTGTGTTATTCTAGTGAAATGTCTGAAGTAATTGCAGCGCATGATGAGACAAGGGAGCAATGAACATGTGTCATCAAGACTGTTGGCACAATACAATAATAACTACACGAGTAAAGGGATAGAGAATGCTGCAGAACCAGAAGTAATTTCCCTTATCAGCTTTTTCTAGTTGGATTCCCTCAGGGACTTGCAGAAATTAAAAACTGTGATTGTACTTTCTGAAAAACAGAGGTAAGCACAGAGATATATCCTGGTTGATATTTTCAACATCCAACCTATTACCTTTTGGAAGGGTTCAACCCTGGATCCTTTTCTCAAGCAAGCAGCTAACAGCACAAGCTATCTCAGTAAGGGTTTCAGAGCGTAAACAAGAAACACAGATTTGCAAACAATAGTTTTATAGCAAAGAAGGAAGCCCAAATGTATTTTGACGCTAAATGGAAAGATAGCAGGGAAGGAAAGTCTCAGACCCACTGCTCCAATAATATTTCTACGACAGTCCACAAAGAGCTCTCTAAGTCGTTTTGTGAAAATGAAATACCGCTGTTGTCTTGTGGGTTGTTTTTTTTTTAAAAAACAGAATGTTTATGAAATGTTTTTGAATTGTTATTGCTCATTGTGGGATGATTGCATTTTCCTGCAGAGCAGTATGAGATGTGTTTATTCAGGAGAGGCACAGGGTACATACATTGCTACGCAGCAAGATATCATAGCAATTACCCACCCTAGCTCCCTGTCTCCACACTACAGACACAGCAGTAACTTTATCTGAGGGCCACGAAGCCTGATATAGGGCAACCAATGAATGTGTAAGGGTACCACAGTATAGAAATATACCTCATTCCTGAATCTTTCAACAGGTAAGCAACAAAAAGCAGGAATTTTAATGTTGTGACCCTATTTCAAGTTTGCAGCTCTCATGGAGGCAATGCTGCTTCTGCAGTTGTGGTCAGCACTGCACCAAAACCACTGCAACAGCAGGTTGCAGGATACCTTTAACAGTACAAGAAAACCAAGGGAAGAAATGTATCTTCCACAGAAATCACATCCTTATTAACCAGAAGAAATCCATGCTTAGCTCTGAAGTTTCAAAGGTACTTGCTAAATAATTAGATGAAGCTTTGTGTGATGACAGACTTCTTCCAGAGACCAGCCTCATCACTGCAACAGCAGCCCCAGGTTTTCATTGGAGCATGCCGATACAAGCAGGCATGATGGCAAAATATAACTAACGTGCCAGCACTACTCCAGACATCCAGTGACTACAATCATCAGCGTATTTTAGTTACCTTTGTAATCACCAACTGTCGTGGTTTAACCTCAGTCGGCAACTGAGCACCACACAGCTGCTCACTCACTTCCCCCCCCCGCCCCACGGTGGGATGGGGGAGAGAATCGGAAGAGTAAAAGTGAGAAAACTCATGGGTTGAGATAAGAACAGTTTAATAATTGAAGTAAAATAGCAACAACTAAAACATCGGTGTGTTATCAACATTATTCTCATACTAAATCCAAAACACAGCACACAGCACTGTACCAGCTACTAGGAAGAAAATTAACTCTACCCCAGCCGAACACCAACTCTCCTTTGGCCAGTTTGGGTCAGCTGTCCTGGCTGTGCCCCCTCCCAGCTTCTTGTGCACCTCCAGCCTTCTCAGTCAGTAGAGCATGGGAAGCTGAAAAGTCCTTGACTAGTGTAAGCACTACTTAGCAACAACTAAAACATCAGTGTGTTATCAACATTATTCTCATACTAAATGCAAAACACAGCACTGTACCAGCTACTAGGAAGAAAATTAACTCTACCCCAGCCGAAACCAGGACACCAACTCTTAAAAAGCTTCCCAAGAACAAATGAATGAAAACAAGCCCCATACACCACGTGCAAGATTTGTATTCTTGCAGCCATTTGGGGAAGGGAAAAGATAGAAAGATAAAGTAGAAGTGGTAGAAATGAGCACTTAGCTCTCTTGATTCTGAGTCCAGTATATCATCTACGAGGCTGTTCTGCTCTCAAAAAGCTGTAGCTACAGGCTTGTTCAGCATGAAACAGGCTGTCTCCATCACTCCCTTAGCTGCGTAAAGATCTGCACAATACAAACTTAAGGGAGTAAGTTCAACCTCTAAAATCCTTTTGCCAATGAAGATTGTGTAAGCCTAAGATAACATTATGTTGCAGTTTTTCACCAGCTATTAGCTGGCTGGGAGCTGAATGGGAAGAAAGCTAGTTAAACTGACAGAGATGATGCCTAACATTGATTTTTTCAATTGATTTCACTAAATTGTTGTCCACACAAACCCCAGTGTGGACATGAATTGGTTTAAAATTGACTTATAATGATTTAGCTTATGTTGACTCTTTATTGACTCAGGTTGCAGCCATGGTTGGGGGGGGAAGAGAAAAAGTGTTCTTTGTGTCAGAACGCAGCAACGTGTCCTGTGAAACATCCTAACAAGAAGAACAAGGTTGTCCAATACATGCTCTTATCAACACCAAGGTTTACGGATTTGTCAAAGACAAGACGTAAAGCCAAGGGGATGCTCATGTAATTGCAAAAGATTCATAGACTGTATTTTAAAGAAAACAATCCATTTCATCTGGAAGTTACTTCTCCTCAGCTGAGGCAGGGAAGCCAAACGTGTGCACTCTCAGCCCCAGCTGTTTGCCTTGGTTTGTCCATTTTATTCTGTATTTACTAGATAATCAGTGTTTGTGCTGGCAGCTATAATACTCAGATGAAGAACAGGCGCTTCTTAAAATACCCTACTCTGACTGTTTCCACGTGTTTGGTCATATCCTAAACTGCTAAGACACCAGGAGATGCTTACACTGACTTAATGTGCTTTGAACAGCAGTCATCCCATAACACATGAAGTCCAGTTGTATCATAAGATAACACCAAAGCCAACTTTACAACTCACTTCCAGAGTGAGGACAGTGGCCAGGAAAGACCTGCTGGCTCATGTCAGGCTACACAGCAACCTGGGTGCCAACACTAGACTCCATTGGCCCGGCATGGGAATGGCACCTTGACTGCTCACTAGTGGAAGGTGGCTCAAGAGCCACAGGTCTATTGTTGAGTCCTATAGCAACATAAACCATTTTCATAATGGTTGTGGAGCATCAGAAGAGGGTTGCACATCAATGTAAGCTGGCTTAAGCAGAACCCCACCTTCACTGGAAATCAGGGCATGTCTGGAGCTGGAACATCTGGATTCCTGGTGGGAAGATTTAAAGGCAGGTGGTTGCGGATCAGTGTGAGTTTAACTGATAGACATGCTCTATGCTGACAATTATATTGAAAGAAAAAAAAAGGGCACTTGCCTTTTGACAGTGATAAAACCATTACAAACCTAGCTCGTGACACAGGCCCAACCATTCGAGTTTGCTCATTCTTTTCGACTTTGAAATACCCTCTATACAGATGTATTTGCCTTTGTAATTGCAGATGCGAAATTAAAATCATCTTCCCCTTCCCTGGACAATCTTTTTTTTTCCTCTCCACACAGTTTATAGCAGCTCACTTTTTGATATTTTTTTAATAACTTATGTTGCGTCTGGCACTTTGGGGAGTGCCTATGACAGAAAGCACTTTATTACTTCTCTGTTTGAGTTCATTGCAGTGTGCTCACCAGGCCCTACCACTGAAAGGATGAATCTAGGCAGCAATTTAATCAAGAAGTGATTGAAAAATTAAAAGTGGTGGTGATTAATATGGATTCAGGACTTCTTTTGTTTGAATGGGTTTTAGCTAGAGAACATGGCAGTTGTTTGGGTTTTTTTCCCCCTCTGAAAGAGAGAGGCGGACGAGAAGGGAAACGCAAAGGACACCTCTTTAGGCAGATCATTTCTCTCCTCCTAGTATTCAAATAAAAGCCAGGGAAAGAGGTTACACACAGTGCATGTTATTATCCTTAGGTAAATACCCATGTGTAATTTCAGCAATCACAAGCACACCTCTGTGTATAAGCAAAGATCCAGCCATAGAAACTCAGCTTGAACCAGCACCAGAAGGGAAAAATTCTGCCCAAGATATGAACAAATCTTGAGATTGAATCATCAGCCTGGCTTATGAAGAAATAGATACTTTCTAGTAACCAGGAGCATAGTCTAAACATACATGGAGTAAGGGTGTTTTACATTTAAAACAGAGGAACTAAGATCTTTGAAAGCTGATGAGAAACAATGAAGGAGTAACCTGCTAGACAGTCACACAAAATGAATCTGAAGGTCCAGCTCAGAAGCAATGTCCATGACTCTGTTCGATTAGAGGAGAAGGGATTTCTATTGACACAGACATATATGGAGAGAGATATATCTCCCTTGTAGAAATTTGGGTATGCATTCACTGTTCCCTTGCACATTCTGCAAACTTTTGCAACAGTAAAGGAGGTGGAACATACCACCATGGTTTTGGATCAGATTTCAAATCAAGTCTTTGCATGGTAAAACATCTGCATCAATCAGCTTATCTGAGGTTATAGAGATGCCACAACTTCCGTCAAACCTTTTCGTATTGCCCCTATTTACAAGTTACTACTGTAAATTTATACAGAGTAAATTCATTCTAAAGTTGGCTCAAAGTCATTCTGTTTAACATATTGTAAACACCTTTGTGCATGCACTTACTTCAATTTAAACAGTTTATAGCACTTTAGATCATCTGAGAAATTGGGACAAGCCAGGATAAGAATGGCCATGCAAAATTTGCTTCTGCTTAATTATGAGTACTTAAAAAAAAAAAAAAAGTTTAGCCAAACTGACACAAGTTGCATATGATACTGGCCTTCATTTCTTCCCCAGCAACAAGTAGCTCCTGCCTAGGCATCTTTGCAAAAATGTCAGAAACACCTCATCTTCTATAAAGTGTTGAAAAAATTAAAAGAAAACACAAAAAAGCATAGGCAAACAAAGAAGATTATTTGTGGAATATTAACAAAAGCCTTGTCTGAATAAGAACCGGAGCTTGCATTTCAGCTAATAGACTTACTTTTCCCAAAAGACTTATTTTTTTTTTTCCTTTTCCTTTTTTCATGCTTGGCCAGAGTAGGTGATTCACATTTTCACCAGATGTCTCTTGTCCTAGCATGCAGAAGAACATCCTCATAAGAAGTCGCTTGAGCAGAAATCTAAAGCCAGTATTCAAAGCACTTAGATTAATAAAAAGAAAAGTTACCTACAAAATGGCTCTGGAGAGAAGTTTGTTTGTATGCAACTTCAGATGATTTTTGCTAACTAACGCTTATATAATTGCCTGGTTCCCAAAGGATTCATATAAATAGGGTGGCTGAAAGAAAGTGAGTGCTGGAAGGCAGATACCCAGTAATTCAATCCCACATGCCCCTGGGCACAAACGTAATTGTATTATAAAGTAGCTCTACCGAAAATGAAAACAATTAAAGCACAATACCTATTTTACTGCTTACAGTTAAGAAGGGTGGTTTCATTTTTCGTGCATACCCACACCAGTAAACACAAAATAGAACAATTCAGTGAACCCTGCTTTCGGAAATACAGTAATGGGATACTGCAATGTCATGTGTGTACTCGAGACGTTATATAGTCAGAATGAAAGCTTTGCCAATTCATTGGCAAGAGAGCTGTAATTTGATCAGTGTTCCTTAACCATTTTGTTAAACAGTTAAATCAACATTTTTAACATCAAGGATAGCTGTGTATTGAAATTCTGCAGGAACCCAGACAAGGGCAAAGAAGTCTCTCTGAGAATGCTGGGGTTTCTCCTGTCTTCTGCATCTGAGTGTCCTATGAGAGGCTGAAGTAAAACAAAATCTCTTTGTGCTGCTCATGGTTGAGGTTAGTCAGAACAATAACTCCAAAATGTGAGACTCCAATACACAACTTCATCACATAAAGGATCCTGACAGAGACTGGGAAGAGTGGGCCAAGGCAAACAGTCACTGTCTAAAGAATAACAAGTACAAAGAACAGTCTATGGTAGAGCAGCAGAGCAGAGAAGTAGGAATCGCAGCAATGTCCAGGATTCCTATGGAGCCCTTTAGCCCAAGGAAGTCTCTCAGGCCAATGTTTTTCAGAGTAGCCTCGGATTTTGTCCAGTATTAAATGCTTTCCAGTTTCATAAATGCCGAGCACTTTAGTTGATGCCCAGAGAGGCTCTACATGATCAGCATCTCTGAAAATCTTGGGAAATGTCTGCCTCCTAATACAAGAAACTTCTGAAAATGCTGGACTGTACTTCTCTGCATGTCAGTCTCTCCATCTGCAAACTGAGCATGAATATATTCTTCCACCATAAAGGAATAGCATACGGCTTCCTTGCTATTTGCAAAGCTCTTTTGAAAGGGGAGAATAACCAACACTATAAAAAAGAAAAATCATCATTATCGCTATCCAGATGCCTCATAGTAATACAGCCCAACATTTTAACACCTCTAGGGACTGCCTCTTCCTAATAAAGGGTTCAAAATCATGAATGGCCAAAAAAAGAAACCTAAGGAGAGCAATGGAAGCTGCAGATGTGGTTGAGAGAGAACCACAATTACAAGGAAAACCAACTTCCTACTACTGCTACTACCAAAGAAGTAGCTGCCTGATAAATATGCGGTGACAACTTGCCAGCAAGTGTAGAAATTTCTTTTTGCTGTTGAATCACAAAGGCCTGGAGAACTTCTAGGGCACTTTATTTCCTGGCAGATCACTTGAACCAGTTACCTACACAGCATTGCCTCCACAGCTTCTGACACACAGTAACTCTGCAAGTCTGCTGTCACGCACAGCAACAGACCTCACATTAAAGCACTGCAGAGCATTATCCCTTTATTTTTCTGCAGTCAACATTTACCCTTAATGAGATTTTTTTAACCACTGCTTCCTCTTTCTACCTTTGCTTCGCAGGACAGTGAGCCCAGGCAGCACAGATCGCCTGATACAATGTTTTCAGTGTCAGTCTTACTGTCCCATTACATGGCAGAGTTTAATGTGCACACGCTGGGTCTGTCAACCCAGCAGTGGCTCCACTGCTCTTCAGCATAGCTCTGCCAAGCAGCCTGTGGAGCTGATGTGTCCTCCCCGCCTTCTCTTCCCTTTCTCCACGCTTTGCTCAAAACAGGTCTTCTGCTCCCCACCGCCAAATAACCTTTCTCAGCCCTCAGGGGCTCAAAGGAGGAGCCATGTTGTTCGTTCTCAGCCCAGCAGCCCGCATTACTGCTTCAGTATGAAAAACTACAGCTAGTGTATAGCATAAATTGTTACTATCACTCCCTTCCTCTCATAAAGCAGCCACTGCCAATACCAGACTGCTGTACTTCATGCATAATTCATCAGGTTCCTTAATGTGCAAAGCTCTCCTCTGCAGCTCTTTTCTCTGCATTAAAGTTATCTGGGGGAAAAAAGTGTCCATCTAGCCCCTGCCTGAAATATTAGGAGGACACCTGAATTATAAAGTGTCTGTTGGCTTCTTTAATTTATCATAAAAACAAAAGCATCAGCAGTGTTCCCATGACTGCAAGGTCTAGGATGGGACAGAGCCACAGAAGGTCACAGGGATATAAGATCGAGCTCTGCCATAGGAAATACAGCTGTGGCTGTACTGCCACTTAGTTCTGTTAAAAAACAATCCTTCATAAAAGCCCTAAACCTGAAACCCTTTGCTGTCAAGAAACACAGGGCAAAGGAGAGAGCAATGCACTCCCGGCAGCATACTCTGTATTTTTCCAAAGGCTCCAATGGAACAATATTTTCATGCAGAGTTACTGCATGACAGTACTGCACGTGTAAAGACCCCCATGAACTTTTAACTATTTTTAGCCTTTGGTAGAGTCTCAGATTGCTTTTGCACACTTGCTAACCACCTATGTAGTCAACTGACAATTTCTAACTGCTTCCTTCTACTTGCCTGTTCCATCCCAGCCAAACAGCACACGACCTTCATGTCTACCCTCACATGCATGCAGTCTTCCCATTCCCTTCAACTGCAAAAGCCTGGAGCTTCCTCCCGTTCCTCATCCAACACCGCTTCTACATCTCTCCTTCAAATACATTTCCTCCAAAAGCCCTAAATATTCTGTCTCTCTCCTCCCAGTTGCTGCAGAAAATTTGAGGTTGTGGGGTGATGAGGAAGGGACAGCTTTGCTAAGTCTTCTCTAACCCCCACCTCACACCTTTAAATTTCCATCACTCTAGGATCAGCACATAATATATTAAATTATTTAGTATTCTATTATTCACCATAAATAATACTGCATGTGTCTTACCAGCAGTGCAGTTGGGGCTGCTGGCAGAAAGCCATTCCTGGCTGGGATCTACGGCCTCTGGTACACAGACTAGCTGCTAATACCATTCTCATTCAGCCACTAAAATCTAGTGGCACAGATGCCACTCTGTAAACAACATTAGACTCACACCCATTGACGCTGGCTTCTCATGCCACCCTGTTGCAGTAGCAGGGCCAACAGTCAAAGACGACTCCCGCTGCTTCCATTCCTCCCCAATTCAATAAGTAATGACTAGAAACTGGTACACTTTCAGCTACGCAACCTCCAAACTACTCTTCTCCACTCTCTTAACCTGCCCTGGTTCAACCTCTTACCCACCCCTTCCTTTGTAATTGTAAAGCTGGGTCATTTTGGCTCACACCTGAGTTTAATATTGATGGTTTTGTTCATGCCAGATGAGGGCAAGCAAGGCTCTTCCAAAGTTAAGGCAATTTCTCAGTTTCTGTCAACTGTTATAGAGTCCTTTTCACATTTTCCCTGAAGCAAATAACTGTAAGAAATGTTCACACAACAACAAGGTGGAAAAAAACCCCAACAACATCATGAAAAAGTAACATGACATCTATTTCTACAGTAATGAAACAATTACTAACTAATAAGAACCAAACAAACCAAGTAGGACACAAACACAAGGAAACATTTTCTAATAAAGCTTCCTGCTTGCTGAAGTGGCAAAGAGACATGTGGCTATTTCCCTTTAGAAGAGTAAAAGGCTTACAGCAGGCTGTAAAAGAGTTCACTGGTTTGTGAGGTTTTGCTCTTGTCCTGATACTTCTAATTCAGGCCATTGTTACAGTTTAGGTTTATGTCCAGAAGTGGGTTGAATGCAAGAGCTTACTGCCTTCTCCCTTCCACACCAACCCAACAAATTCAAGTGGGAGAGGGCAGACAGGAGCCTAAGAAAAAGCCAAGGTCCCTTCCCCTTAGAGGGTCCAGAGAGGACCTCCAGCTACTATAACAAGCTGTGATGGGACACAGCTGTCCCAAGGCAGAGAAGAGCTGTGGGGTTGTGCTACTTCTGAGAGGAGAGTTTTTGCTTCTCATCTTTGCTTAAACCATATTGGTACCAAGAAGGAACCTCAAGTGAAAAGTCCACTTGACAAGAGATTTCAAAAACACTGATGTGGTGTAAGTCACCACAAGACAGATGATACCAAGTGCCCATTGTGCCCACTAATAAAACATATCCCCCTCAACACCCTGTACGCAGTTACATGGCACAATTCACCAAAGCTAACTTTCAGTGAGACAATACAGGCATAGGAAGCCTGCTACACACTGCTACAGCATTTCAATCAAGCTAACATAGCCAGTTTTTTAGGAGAGCAAAGTTACCCAGAGGAACCATTTTACTACCACAACCTTACTACTCCCTATGCCTCAGTCTTGGAGAAATCTAAGCATTATGCTATGCAGACATGACCTTTCTGCTTGGCTACAGCAGGGTCTCTTCCTTTTCCAAACAACAAAATCCCATGCCATATAAACTAGCACTAGACTGTTCCCTTTTCTGCTGCTTATTTGCCTCCAGGGCTGCTTCTTCCCCTTCTGCAGGGAATCGGAAGCCCAGCCCCTCCTCTGGCCTCCAGCCCAGCAACATGCATTAAGCACCATTGCTCCTACCCATCCCTCATGAATCTTCCTAACTGGTTTTATAGCCACTCCTCCCCTTCTTACATTTTTCCTTGCACAGTTCCTTTCAGCCTGTAGCTCCAAAACCTGCACCTCCAGCTTTCTCCTGGCATTCACCTCCTCCTTGGTAGTTTGCAGCCCCTAGTTCTCATCAACTAACTGGTTCCAGCTGGGGGAGGTAGCGAGGTCCATCCTTAACCATTTCTGATGCACCATGCTGTCCATTCAGTAAGCCCGGCAGAGAAAACAACACCGGGATTTGGTTCATCTTATTACAAATATAGAAGGGGAACCTTCAGAGATTTGGACCATACTTACACAGTCATGACCTGTCACCAACCTAAAGCCCACATGAAATAGTGCAGCACTGTGTTGTAAGCTGACAAAAAAGTCATACACCCTTGCATGAGGTGCAGCAATATTGGAGAGGCTAGCCCTACCACACAGAGCTGTGCCAGGCTTGGGAACGAGCAGATAGGAAGAGTTTGAACCTTTGGACCCACGGAGCTTTGCTCAGTTAGTAAGCATACAGAAAAGCTGCTTTCTTTTGCTGCCAGCAGCATGGGGATGCCACCTAGAAAGGTCTGCAGGAGAGAGCGTATATTGCTTTACAGGCAGATTGTCTAAGCCTGGGGCTGGGTCTAGGCTTAGCATATGGTCCCCGTAACACATGTAAGAACCAGCTACTGCCTAGAGGGAGGAAGGTGACTTAAGCCGGAATAAGAAAATTGCAATGCCACTGAGTGATTCTGTGCCCCATGGAGGTAGAGTTCATTTTAGGCAATTATCTCATATGCTCCCTACCAACTGCTCTCCTCAACGATGATGGGCTGCAGTCCATACTAATAAAGACAATGAAAGTGATCTGGACACTGGAGTGATTCCAGGAATAAATTCCCACCTCCCCAAAGGCTGGAACAATCTAGCAAAGAAGGGCATCATGCAGAACATATGGCATGCCAGGAGGGGAGAGCTGGAGCCAATCTATTTCATCACCTATGGAGGAAAAAGAAAAAGGAGGAAGAAAAAGGAACAAACAGCTTGTTAGAAAGACGCAAGACAACATTTCACGTTGCTTAGGATGACTTATTGGGCAGCGCAGGCATGATGCAGGCAGTGTCTTTGTTTCCTCTTTCCCCTAAAAAGCCAGTCAATTTTGGACAGTAAGAAAAGTTACCTGTTTCACAAGCCTGACCAGTTGCTTCAAGCATAGACTGAAATAGAGATACTTGTCTGATTTCTAGGAGGGGTAATGTTTCTCTTGCTAATGGATGCTAAGTTATACTCATTGCCTCTCTATTCAAATGAGAATTCATAAGGTCAGATGAGGTTCCAGGTCTCTATAGTTCCTTTTGTCTCCACCAAGCTTTAAGAAAGTTACACCAACGTGAACCACATGAGCATTTGGCTCTGCCTGAGCATATATATAAAAGGTGATGATCCATTTGAAACTAGTAGATGTGTGACAGAAGAGGTATTAACTTGCTTTGCGGCGAATTGGCTAATCTCCTTTTCCACCATGTCTGATCTCTGTAATGCCAAGAGAGCAGCGAGAGCGCACAGAGATCATACCAGGCTTAGATGCAGGAGGAAATCAATATCCATGCGCTGCCCTGGCCAGCCACGGGGAGCCATGAGAGGCGATGCAGCAGTCAGCGGGTGAGTGTCCACAGGGTTCTGGAATCAGTGCTCACCTTCGACTGGAGCTCACTTTCACCAGCTGCGATGCAATCATGGGACATCTTGCTCAGATTTGCTTTCCTGAGCCATCCTGTGCCCTTACATGGCCAGTCCTCAGAATTTAATTCTCACTACGATTCCCTTCTACTAACATATATAGTTCCCATTCCTACAGCCCTGCAATCACGCGGGAAACAAGACTTTGGACCTATTCTGAAAAGGGGCCTTAACAAGTGCTACAGCTTTGTTTCACTGATTTCTCTTTGGATTTCCAGGTTTACATAAAGGTGCCTCAGTGGAAACTGGAATCGAGTTCTCTATTTCTAAATCCTGACATATAAAATTCGTGCTTCTTAATTCACATGCCTTTTTCCCATATCCCCCAATCTCAGTGTTTTTCTTTAAAAAACCCTGTCATGGAAAAGAAATACATTTAGCTGGATCATGCCTAGTTCTGTGAGGTTGGTACTAAGTCCTAAGGAGGAATAGCGTATTTGAGTTTTTGCCAAGTATAAGTTACATTAAATATGCTGGACCTGTGCAGGTTTCTGCTAAGATGCCTCTGTAAAACTGAAATTCATTTGTCTTTTAAATAACTGAAATTGTTCATGAAGCATAAATCATCCCCCTTCCTCACTCACCCCACAAACTTAATATATTATATAAACATAGGGATATTAAAATTATACGTAACTTTTAAAGTAAGTGGTATCTGCCTTTGAGACATTAGGCAGGTAAATTATAGTCTCAGAGACTAAGGAAAAGATTTGGGGACCATTAGATATATGGTGCTATGAACATCAAAAGCAGAATAAATTAAAGCTGAGGTAATTTTAAAAGTTGGATACTCTCCAATTCTTCTGCAAGAAAGTCAAATGGAACAAGGGCACTGGAACAGAGTGTCCCAGTGGGAACTGAAAGCAGAAGAGGCTTGGACACAGAATCTGCATTTAGTTTATTATTTTGTTGGTACTTAAACTGTCAATCTAACTTGGCTTTCTGCCTCCACAAATTAAAACAGCACGACTTTACAACCTTAGTGCTTTACCCTGTCTCTAGGGATCTCTTGCAAACATTTATATCCTTCCGAGATCTAAGAGAACACAGAAACATGGGGCCTGCAGCTTTTTAGGGCAACAAGGATAACAGAAAAGGAAAATGCAATGCTTTGGTAATACTGATCTTGCCTTTTGTTAAACTCTCTCAACATTTCCAAACAACTGCAGAAACTAATTCATAGAATCATAGAATCATAGAATAGTTTGGGTTGGAAGGGACCTCTAAAGGTCATCTAGTCCAACACCCCTGCCGTGGGCAGGGACATCTTCAACTACGTCAGGTTGCTCAGAGCCCCGTCCAACCTGACCTGGAATGTTTCCAGGGATGGGGCATCCACCACCTCTC
>NW_008795027.1:1790386-1793794 GCF_000699145.1 Aptenodytes forsteri | reverse complement strand
CCCTCCTCTGGACCCACTCCAACAGGTCCGTGTCTTTCTTATGCTGAGGGCTCCAGAGCTGGACACAGTACTCCAGGTGGGGTCTCACCAGAGCAGAGTAGAGGGGCAGAATCACCTCCCTCGACCTGCTGGCCACGCTTCTTTTGATGCAGCCCAGGATACGACTGGCCTTCTGGGCTGCGAGCGCACATTGCTGGCTCATGTCTCACATTTTCTGTGGCTCCATTATCTGGTGCCTAGAAAATGAGAGCCCAGTGCTGTGCCCTACTACCAGATATCCTGCACCAGTGTTGCTGATGGGCTCTGCTGACTAGCTATGTCCAGCACATG
Source organism: Aptenodytes forsteri (assembly GCF_000699145.1). Lineage (NCBI taxonomy): Eukaryota > Metazoa > Chordata > Aves > Sphenisciformes > Spheniscidae > Aptenodytes > Aptenodytes forsteri. The sequence continues at coordinate 1,793,464 of NW_008795027.1, read as the reverse complement.
GAGGCCACCACACAGAATGTGATGGTCGCAGCCAACAGCCAGGTGCAACTTCATGGGACTCAAAACGCAACCTCACATGAAACCTTCCTCTTCTCAATGAGGCCAAGGAGGAGAGGAGTAGATTACCTTTGTTGTGTGTCTCAGCATGCAAGAAGCCTTACATGGGGCAATAAAAAAGCTGAGAAGCCTTTTCTTCTGTGAAAATGATGATGTTGCTGCAATGCGATTGGTTTTGCAAGCTACATGGCACCTTTGACGCAAGAAAGCATTTAAGCAGGGGCAAGGGTCTGAACAGAAGTGGTAAGAGAAACAGGTGAGAACGCTTACGTCACAGTAGTATCTTAATTCTGAATTGCCAGGAGATGAAAAGGAGGACTGTCAAGCACAGTGCTAGGTTCAGTGATACAAGGAAATCCTACTGCCTGCCCAGGTGAGAAAATTTGTTGACTTTAGGTATGATATTTTCTCGGTAGTAGACAGGTATGTAATACTCTGAGTAGGTTAGCATATGTAATCTAAAACCACTTTTCTCCCCATCTGCAGATTCAGTGAAGCTGGTAAAGGATTCCATATAAGTAATTTTAAATATTCATACAGTGTTCATCAACCATGTGTCCCAGTAAACCTACAAGCACAACCTTGGGCTTTCTAGGCAATTCCTCTTCAAAAATAGTACTCTTGCATTTGCCTGCATGCTGCAATGAGAGCATATGCTACTGTTTGCAACATTAAACATTATTCAAAGAAATAATGTTCATGCTATTAACACAACAGTACACACACTGTGAAACACCTTAACCCCTCTCCTAGAGCCAAGTGGAATACAGAGCTCTGTAATCCCCTTTCCTGAATTGTTTTGTCAAACAGCATCATTCTAACACCATCCCCCCCTTTTGCTCATCACATCCAAAGAATACCCTGCAAAGACATTCCCTGACTCCTAACAAGACTTATTTTGTCAAGTCTTCATCTTCTCCTGAGAGCTGGAGATGTCAACATTGTCCTGCATCTTATCTCTAGTGCCTTGCTATAGAGGGAAAAGTATCTCCCTTATGGACAGAATTACATATTCTCAGCCTGACAGTAACAGATATCACTGTACTGCATTGGGTAAATTACATTAGCTTGAACTAGACAAGGGATATATCTTGAAATATGAAAAAAGGCAGCACATCTTTAGGTTTTTTTCCCTACATCACAGTGGGAACACACTGAAAGGAAACAGAAAATGACTGCAACAGGGCATCAACTAGAAACTGCAATTTGGATCTTCTGCTTTGCTACTATATAGTAGCTATCCAAAAACTATTTCAGCCCAAAGAGTTCACAGTCTTAGATGTTTGGTTTGTTTAATTTTCATTTTATTTTGACGTGTCTTTACCATTTGCTGCTCATTCCTTTTCCATCAGGTCTGGTCACTCTCTGTGGCCCGATCTGAAGCCCACTGTATCTCATGATACTAGAAGACTCTGTTACTCAATGATATGCAGGGGGGAGGAAACAGCCTGTGCAATGTCATACATGGAAACATTTTACTGAACTGTCTGTCTGTCCATAAAAAACAAAACCAAAAAATCTAGCAGCCTGTTTCATATACTTCACCCTCTTCAGCTACGCAAGAATTAATTCTTCTCAATTTCTGTTATTAATATCAGCTAATTCCTAAGTTATTTATAAAGATTAGCTAATGAAACCACCAGCTTATCAGAAAAATAAGCATTTAGAACAAGAAACATTTTAAATTGAGAGACTGCTACCAGCAGAAGACTTCAGAGAGAGCTGGCTACCGCTTTTTGCTCTCAGCCTCTGTTTTTCTACCCTCCTCAGTCTTGCAAAATGAGATTTAAAGGTGCATCTGGTATTAACTGCTCTTTGAGGTTTTTATCTGCAGATGAAAATCTGTTCTTGAGACAGATATTACCAATGTTTAATTAATTTTTGAGGAAAAGGATCCATGTGTTTTGTGAATCTTCAAAAGTATGTGGATAATGCCTCTCATTTCCAACAGGTCAAGTTAAAAACACTAACTGCACAGTTTTCTCTGCATCTACAAAAACACTTTTCTTGTACAAGCACAGAAAATAACGCCCTGCCTCTCCTCACCAGCGCCATACCACAAGAAGAATACAGAAAAAGACCAATGGTAGTAATCTTAAAAAATGAGCATTTACTCATTCAATCAAAATTACTAAGTAGGCTCCACATGAACAGGAACATTAATGACAAATATTCTGCTTCTAATAGAAACACACTTGATTTAATAAGCATTGATTCAAAACAAGGGACTGCCAAGGGTCAGCCAAGCACACTCCTGAGCAAACTACAAATGGGCTGAATAAATGAGATTAAAGTTTACTCTTAAAGCAAGCAAAAGAAATAAGACACCAGTACTGTCCAACTCGATTCAATCTTCCATCAAGTACAAAGAACTTCATCTCAGGCACAGGACGTTTCTGAGCATTTCAAGATAGTTTTCAATTATTTAGAAAGATGTTACTTCAGAGTTTTCAGTCTGGTTATAATAGCAATTGTTACAATGACCAGCAACTTTAGTTAATTTATTTTGCTAATAACCCCATCCCCTTCAATGTGACATACTGGGCCTGGTACTCATCTCTACTACATTATTGAACTTGATGTGGCGAAAAAGCAAAGGGAGTAATTAAAAGTTTATGTAAAATACTGTAATGGAGGAAGAAAAAAAAAACATGCTTTTTTTTTTTTACTCCCCCAAACCAGAATTTGAAATTTGCCTGACTGCTTTGTTTTACACCCTCATCACTGATTACTCTGGGCCTGCACAAATCTGGCAATAATGCTAATGAATTACCAGTCTATGACTATACCAAACTAGAGCTGAGAGGTGGGGTGGAGAGACATAAAACATAGCTCTTCTAGGATATTTTCAATAACACAGTATTGTGGCAGCAAGGAAAATTTCTGTAAAATGTAATAGACCATTATCACTAACTTACCAAGGAAAGATTTTTGGAGACAAATTGTAATAGAATCATAGAATCATAGAATCATTGAGGTTGGAAAAGACCTCTAAGATCATCAAGTCCAACCGTCAACCCA
>NW_008795027.1:1779475-1785604 GCF_000699145.1 Aptenodytes forsteri | reverse complement strand
CCCTTCATCCTGGTTGGGCGGCCTCTAACAGACTCCCAGCAGGATATCTGCCTCGTTGGCCTTCCCCCTCATCCTTACCCATAAACACTCAACCGTACCATCATCACAATCGTTGAGCTCTATACAATCAAAACACTCCCTAACATACAGGGCCACCCCACCGCCTCTCCTTCCTCGCCTGTCCCTTCTGAAGAGTCTATAGCCATCCATTGCAGCACTCCAGTCATGAGAGTCACCCCACCATGTTTCTGTGATGGCGACTAAGTCATATCTCTCCTGCTGCACGATGGCTTCCAGCTCCTCCTGCTTGCCGCCCCTGCTGTGTGCATTGGTGTATATGCACTTGAGCTGGGCTATTGATTTCGCCCCCGGCATCGGCACAATAATAATACTCCTTTTGCAAATTCCAGCCGCTGCCAACCCAAGTCTCTAGGATCTGTGATGAGTTGTTTGTGCTTGTGGCTATGTGAAAGGTTCCCAAACTATGTACACAAGCAGGAATCAGGATGACCATCTTTTTCTCTTGAGAAGACTAGGTACTGCCTGAACAACTAGCCATCTGCCTCTGTACATGGCTTGATACGGAGTCCAAAGCTATTTGCAGCCACTACTACTGTCAGTGCCACATGGTACCCCATAATCTCTGCTTTTGGTATCTCAGCAAGCTCAGTATACAAAAACCCAAGGCTATACTGTTAGTACAGTGGGATGTAATAAGAGGATATCAAAGATTATGAATGGATATTTCAGCAGCAGCTCCTGAGCCCTGAAGGGCAGAATTAGGTATGAGGAGAAGTTTGGTTATGCTGACTGGTAACACAGCAGAATGGAGACAGCTACTGCATGCCGAAGTAGCCACCCAGGCAAAAACAAGCCTTGTGATACAGAAAAATGAGTGTACTGTGATGGGGCACAAACACGGTCTGAATAGCAAAAGTCCCTGAATTTATAGATAAAGCAGCTGATTCTCCTGGTGCTCTGCAAGGAGTCTTTGTTCCTTCCCCAGCATCGGGAGAAGTCCGTAGCTGTATAAAATAGGATGGCAGTATCCTCCAGAAGCTGACTTACCCATACTCTTGCTCATCTATGATTAACCAGTTTAGCAGTAGCAAGCCAATGCCTGTACTTTGCAACAATGGGTTTACAAGACAATTGATCATGAGTTTTCATCCAACAGTACAAGCAGAGCTAACCCAATGCAGTACCTTATTTAAGAGAGCAGGGGTTTTATAGTCTCTTAGTTTGCCAACAAGGACCATTGCGCCGAGTTCAATAGCAAAGACTGCACTCTTTGCAACACAAACCAAATCGTTTGTAGTTCTTGGCCCCAGAATCTGCAATTCCCTTCCCACAAATGCAATCAGAACCAAGAATGTGTAGTCTTGGTATCTGAAAAACTACTCTGTCCTATAGTGTGAATTCCATAGCTACAGGAGAAACAAAACAAAACAAAAAAGTACTGTCCCCCCACTCTTTACCATCAGGACTGCTGTGGAAAGGTCTCCAAGAGCATATACTTATCATACAACAGAACGTGTAATGTCAGGTAACAACCTCTCCAGTTGTGAGTTATTTATGTGTAAAGTTGCCACAGTGAAGCACCATATTAGTTCTGCTCTATTTCAGCATTCACTGACTAATGCAGAGGTGACAGCATCAGAACAAACACCCGAAAAGAGCAGGACTGGGGGAAGCCAAGTTCATTTCAAGACTTGATGTTTTGAGAAAAGTCCTTGCCTCAGCCAAAGCACAAGTGAACCAGGGCTGAATTATGACACTGAGTACAAATTCTTTGAAATGAAATGGTTCTGCCACTAATATTTGCTTGGTCAGATAATTTCAGGCTTTGAGGGGGTGTTGGTACATAAGAACATAACAGTCAATCAATCTTGGGAAAAGAGGAGGTATTATAGGACAAAACAGCAAGAACAATAACACAAACCCTGTGGGCTGAAAGGAGTTTTTAGGGAACACTTGCTTACAACTTAGTCATATTCATGTCCTTTGGAAACATACCATTCAACTTGGAAACCTTCTCTCTAAGCAATGCCTGTTACCACTGATAAAGGGGAATGTATTCACTATCCTTTAAACAAGAAAGGCACTTTTTTTACCCTTCTTCATTGTTTTTCCTCTGTTATCATTACAATGAGAAAGCACAACAGCTTTCCCTATTGTAAAGCCACTCACTGTTGTCTGCATCTTTTCAAGGGAAGAGAGAACTGATACAGAAATACAGTGAATACCTAGTAAATTTCATCTCAGGCTCCTGTAGAGCTACTAGGCACATACTGGTACGAGATAACCCTAAATGGGAGTGCTTTATAAAAGGTGATGTAATAGTAGCAGACTAAATACAGGAATTGCTTATTATGAAATCTGCATTTTTTTCTCCTATTAAAGAAATACTGCATTGTCTCAAAACACAGCTCTTCCAAACTGAAACTGCCACCACAGAATGGCCCTTTTTAAAAGGATTTTTCCCTAGAAAGCTTTTCTGATGGGTGTCCTTGAAATTTTGCAGAGCCAAACAACTGGAGCATTAAAATGATCATTTGGCAGCTTGCTGTTGTTTGCTGAATGTCTCTCTGAGCCAGCTCCTGTTTTGTTTTCTTCTCTCTCTTACAATGATCTCATACAGCGTGGATATCTCAGAGACTGTAGCATGGAACCACAGTTCCATGTTTTTTTTTCCCCCAAGACAAAGAGAGGTCTTTGCTTGAGATGAACTTAAATACTCCATCCAACTTAACCCCACCGCAGTTCAGGTGTGAAAGCAAGTGATCCTCCATATCAGAGGGTTAGAAAACTCTATCTTTGTTTCAGACTAGAGCAAAGTCTAGGATTCAGATGCTCCAGAAATCTGAACCTGATGTTGTCTCCTCTCTAATTTGCACTGCACGAGCTCTGATACTAAAGTGAGAGGGGCAAATCACTTGTCTTCTTTAAATGAAACAACCACAAAAGCTTGTGCTTCATTTCCTTTACAGTAGCTAAGGTCAGGACTTATAGAAAACTGGTGCACTCTTATTGCTTACAGGTATTTATCAGGAAACATTTTTGTCCCTTTAAATATGTTTATCTGCTTCTGCTATTTATCTGCTCACTGAATTTACACTGAGCTTTCAAAAAAATCTCTCCTTGACTCTCTGCAATTCAACTCTATAAGTGATAACTGATCAAACCAAAACATTGCTGAAAAGTCTGTCTATCAAATATCATAATTTGTGTCTTTTCTACCTGCCTAGTTCCATCCTCCTACTGGGTAACAGAAAATACAGCTTCACTTTTCAGAAACCAGCCAGCCACATCTTCAGCATTCAACCTCACCCTTATATGGCATATACTAGTCCTTAGCATTTACTTCTGAGACCTTCAAGGTGCATAGGTGGCAAAGAGAACGGGGAATACACACCAGTGCCTGCCTCTTGTTTTCACCAGTGGAGGTATGTCAGCTCTGCAGGAGAACCCACAGGGGAACCTTTCAGGACCATCAGACCCATTTCTTGTGTTTCCACTGTCAAAGAGGCAATGCAGATACTAAAACAGAAATGGTGGTCCTGAGGTATGTTCTGAATACACGATAATGTATGTGGCACAATATAAAAATTTTATTGGCAACTTGTTAAGGATGACTTACATAACTTGGTGTGGATGTAAAACTTTAGCCAATAAAACTTGTGGCCATAAACTTTTGCTAACAAAAACCTTCTATGCTGTATCATCAAATATTTTCTCTTTCTCTAATTATATACAAATACAGTAATATGATGAATAGGTAGATACAGACATTAGGCCAGGATGAGATACGTCTAACTGTGGTAAATCACAAGATATAAACCTGTCCAAATCTGAGTGGCAGTGAGTTAGGAAGATTTAAAAATTACCATGGCCAACAGATCTATGATTACCACACAGGAGTTGTTGCCTGCTGTGTAATTTGTTTGTTCTCACCGAGCTAGCCCATGGTTTACAGGCATTTTGAAATGGTGTAAAACATTCCAGAGAAGGACGACTACTGCTGATGGAGAAGCGCTCTCCATTGCAACACGCAGGCCAGGAGTGCTCCGTTAGCCTCTGTGCGGAGACTAACACCTTCAGAGCTGAAGAACCCAGTTTATATCCTGCTGCCTCCACTTGGTGCTTTATGTGCACAGCTGGCTAATGACCATGTTGTATTATGTATAAAGCCATTTACTGTGATATGCTCATGTTGTTAATATGCTGTAGAGTATTTTTGCTCTGTTTAAGGGGCAACTCTGGGAAACATTAATGCTGGATGGTATGAAAACAAGGGCAATTCCAGTCCAGACAGCAAGAAGAAATCTACAAAGTGGCCAAACATTTCCATCTGCTCAGTGAACAAAGAGACTTTCATGCCTCAATTTATGCCTTCTGCTGTGAGCTGCTGTCACAGTGACCAAGGAAGCCTTGCATTCGTAGGAGCCATGTTGCTGAACGCTGCCAGCAATGCTTCCCTTGAGTGGCCTCCATGCTCCTTGTCCCTCAGTCTGTGCATGAGGCTTTTAGACTGTTTTGACTGGTCCTAGCCCCTTTGCAACTTCCCCCAGAGAAGACGCTGAATACAAGGAGCCCTCTGCTACACCAAAAGAAACCAATGGTCTGAAGAGATGAACTAGGTTTTAAGAGTTTGGTGCTGATAATTGCACTCTCTTCCCGAACCATCAACTTACCACACACTTCTTGAAAGTGTAAAACAGCAAAGAAACCTTTGCTTCAGTCTGTCCTGCACAGTTAAATCATTTCTGGAGTCTGCTCATCCTAAGGGGCCCTTGTCTGCTCAATATAAAAGCAATGGTGTTCAAAAAGTAATGTAAGCCTGTTACCTTCTCACTACAACTTGTAATTACAACCAGCTTTTTCTCCCTTTTTTTACTGGTTTTGTACTTTCACTGATGCACCTCTAGAGTATTTGGCTTGAAGAGCCTATTAGAGACCTCAAAATATTGAAAAGCACCATAAAGGCACCTTAGAGAAAGCCCCTAGTGACATTAGTCCTTAAGATTCAAAAAAATTATGGTTGATACTTAAGATGTGTGGATCCATTAATGTCTCTGCCAGCATACAGATGCAGCGCACGGTCTTATTGCTCACAGTTAACATCTGAGTGGGAGTTCCAGGTCATTACCCTGTTAGTATCAAGCAGCATAGAATGAACTGCACTTGGTAAAATTTCCTGGCTATTTCCTCACCCTCCCCTTTTCCATCTTCTTTCTGACCAGGATTTTTTTCCAGAATGAGCATAACAACAGTGATGGAGGAGCTCTGGCTCCCTGCGGTGGCCAATCTGCTACATCACTGATGCTACAAGGACAACTCACCTCACCTCACTGTTTTCTACCTCAACAGAGAACGCCCACAGTGTCTCTAGACTCCTCCAATGCTTTGCCTCTCCGCTGGTGTTGAGGGATGCTGAAACTTGCACCACAATATGGAAATGAAATGTTGCATTGGGTGACTAACATCAAGGCTTAGTTTATGCGAAATGCTTAAGTCCCTTAAGTCACATTTTAATGAACAAGTAGTGTTTCCTGAGACGCTCAGATACTGCCAGATGCCCAGGTACTCTCTAGCAGCCTTGTCACCCCTTGCTGTACTGCATCCACAACACCATTTGTTTGCAGCACTGACAAGAATCATAGAATCATAGAATAGCTTGGGTTGGAAGAGACCTCTAAAGGTCATCTAGTCCAACCCCCCCCCGCCATGGGCAGGGACAACTTCAACTAGATCAGGTTGCTCAGAGCCCCGTCCAACCTGACCTGGAATGTTTCCAGGGATGGGGCATCCACCACCTCTCTGGGCAACCTGCTCCAGTGTTTCACCACCCTCAGCGTAAAAAATTTCTTCCTTATATCTAGTCCGAATCTACCCCCCATTAGTTCAAAGCCATTCCCCCTTGTCCTGTCGCAACAGGCCCTGCTAAAAAGTTTGCTGCCATCTTTTTTATAAGCCCTCTTTAAGTACTGACAGGCTGCCATAAGGTCTCCCCGGAGCCTTCTGTTCTCTAGGCTGAACAACCCCAACTCGCTCAGTCTTTCTTCATAGGAGAGGTCTTCCATCCCCCTGATCATTTTTGTGGCCCTCTTCGGGACCCCCTCCAACAGG
>NW_008795027.1:1775997-1779152 GCF_000699145.1 Aptenodytes forsteri | reverse complement strand
ATACGATTGGCTTTCTGGGCTGCGAGCGCACATTGCTGGCTCATGTCCAGCTTTTCATCCCCCAGTACCCCCAAGTCCTTCTCGGCAGGGCTGCTCTCAATCCCTTCATCCCCCAGCCTGTATTGATACCGGGGGTTGCCCCAACCCAGGTGCAGGACCTTGCACTTGGCCTTGTTAAACCTCATGAGGTTCACACAGGCCCACTTCTTGAGCTTGTCCAGGTCCCTCTGGATGGCATCCCATCCCTCTGGCGTGTCGACCGCACCACTCAGCTTGGTGTCATCTGCAAACTTGCTGAGGGTGCACTTCATCCCACTATGTCATTGATGAAGGTATTAAACAGTACTGGTCCCAATACAGACCCTTGTGGGACACCACTCGTCACCAATCTCCATCTGGACATTGAGCCGTTGACCACTACCCCCTGGATGTGACCATCTAACCAATTCCTCACCCAAGGTCAATGATTGACTAGAATAATCATTGCAACATGCTGCACATGAAGGCCATTCAACAATTTCACCTCATTCAGACAGAAGCCACCTGTTAATGTTTCTGCAGAGTCTCCATTATACTTTCAGGTCCCTGGATCTGTGCTGCCTTCCAGATAATTGTGCTCTGCTTGGATTAATTTGTTCAATAATTCTTCTGTTGGCTTGGGCTGCTGATACATCCACCTTGTTCATGAAAACTATAAAGATGATTCTCCCCTGCTATAGTTCTGCAGAAGCAGGAATGGGTTTACAGGCTAGACTCACAGATAATGCAGTGGGAAGATACAGCACACTGCAGCCTGAATCACTGTTTTACAGGTTTGCCACAAAGACTATTTTCTCAGGCAGCTATGAACAGAGAAAGAATGCCTGGCATGTGTTTATCCTTATCAGGGGAGGACAGACTTAAATGTGTTTGTTTATAACAGTGTTAAAGTTTGCTAATGTATTTTAATAAGTAGGTAAAAAAGAAGAGGCTCTCAAAAATCTAGTTTTCCTTTGATGGAAAGAGGAGGAGAGAATCTAAATTAAAATAGATATGTTTTCTTACACAGAAAATAATACAGTGTGAAGAGTTGTGATATTTTTCTATGAATAACATCCATAGAAGCAGACTACGCTTTATGATGTTACTCTTGCTCTGAGGGTAGGGGAAGCTTGTTACCATTTTGTGCGGTGTTGTGAGGAGTTTTTCTGGGGAGTCTTCTTACTCACTGATCCTAACCTATGTAAGGATCACTATGAGGTTGCACTCGTAATCAGGACACAAATAGCATTAATGGGCAAAAGAAGTTAATACACAACAGGTAAAACCTGGAGGGTGTACACAGCATTTGCTTTTGACATACGTTTCGCATCTTTCATTATATGTATACACACTGATGACAATAATGGTGTTCATGCTTACATATGCTTTTAGGCTGTGACAATTCATCCCTAAAGAAAAGAAGATCAATGCTTTAGTTAAAAGTAAACTCTATTACAAGATTTGTCAGGAGAGTCTAAAACCGTTGTTCTTTGCAGCATTTTATTTATGAAAGTGTTCTGGTGATGCAGATCGATTTTCTTGGCTCCATATTTTACTATCTCACCTGTCTGTAAGTGGAGATTGCTAGTACATTGATTAATGAATTGAAAGTTTCTCTAGTTACACTGCTGTTTCACTAAGCACTTCTCTTTATTCCCTACTGATAATCCCCAAAGCTCCCCTCAATGAATCACAGTGTCCGTACACTGACATTGCCCTCACAGGACTCTCCTCTCTCTTCCACCAGTGATTAAGAAATGCCGATTGTAAAGTCTATATGCAAGCCAGACTCCAGGCTAGGTCCAACTTCTGCAGGACACCAGACTGAAGCAAAAGCTTGTCTAGAAACAATATTGAGGATCTACCAAGTGCTGGAATAAGTAACTAACAAAACATAATACTGTTGATTCCAGTATTTTGAGCTTTTGCCTTTACGTTAAATTGCAACCATAAAGACAATCACAATAAAATTTATTGGGGCAGTTACCAGCCATTTAGTTTTCTATGTACATATTGTAGATTCAGAATGGTTTTGACAGCAATAGCTGTTTCTGCCTGAGGGACACCACAAGTACCAGGATTATGACACTCTGTAATGCCCAATGCCGATTACTGCACAAGTGAGACAGCTTTTTTACCATGCATTAAATGTTTTATACAGCCACGGCTGGAAAAATTACTTTATATTCTGCTATAGATATGAAGAAAATATCACTTGGAGAATCTTCTAAGATAAAGCTGCATGAGCTGAAGCAGCCATTTTGAAAGAGCCATCTGCAAACAGAGGTTGCAACTTATTATTTGGCTGATACACGACCACTTGATCTTCCAGCAGGCTATTGCAAGAGCAGATTAGAACTAAAGGAAGAACAGGCGGTGTATAAAATACATCAATGTTATGGCAGACATTGTTCTACGAGTCCCCTGAAGACAGTATCATCTCATATGAGCTATCATATTATTTTATTGTACTTGACATGATACTGCCGCTGAAGAGCTTTGCAAAGTAAAGAATATTTGTAATTTAGGATGCTCCATAAGTAGAACTTTGTACAAACAACGAACTAGGTCAGGTCATCAGATTCAGACTGAATGACATGCTTAATGCACTGTTTGTCCTATTCTTTTGAAATTAAATATTTATTTAACTGAAGGATGATAGAGATTTGCATTGCTTTGATCTTATTGGGAACATAGTGAATGCATACAGCGAAGACCCAACGAAGGGATGCCACAGTAAATTAGTATATCCTGAAACATTAAAATATGTGCCCTTAAAATTTGATTTTTACAAGGCAAATAGATCTAGCCCTCTCCCTCTGTACACTTTATTTACATAGGATAACTAGTATTTATTTTCAGCAAAACACTCTGCTAACATCAAGTTAATTATAGTACGGTGTGTGTGTACATATATATATGTATAGTATACCTTCACTCTAGAATAATTCAATCATGTTGAGATCCATTGGAGCAGGCACCCAAGCTAACTAATAAGAAGGTACCTACCAGCTATACTACATTGTTTCTGTAATGTAAAAACAGCCTTAGCACAACAGGCATATGTTCAAAGTTAACTCTTGAGTTAGAGTCCTGAGCAGGTGATAAAAAAAAAAAAAAAAAAAAAAAAAAAT
>NW_008795027.1:1773065-1775981 GCF_000699145.1 Aptenodytes forsteri | reverse complement strand
ACCATTTCACTGAATTCAGTATGGCTGTGGACACCTATTTCAATAAAGATGAACTGAAATGACTGAGGTTCATCCAATGTTTAACTTTGCTATATTGAGAACCAAGAGTGTGAACCAGCAGTTACCAAGTTAAATTTACATCAGTTTCAGCAGGGACTGAAAAAAAAAAGGCTTGAGATAGGAAGTTCAGCTACCTCACACTTACAAGAATTCTGATACAGTCTCTTCTCCTTTGACCCATGCTCTATTTGGGTACTGTAGGCAGCTCCCCTTCTCCACCGGTGACCCAGAAAATTAGGCAAACAGGTCACATACGGAAAAGCTGGAGGAACTAATAGTTTAGAAAAGAGATGACTCACGGGGAACATGATCACAGTCTATAAATATCTTCAAGGCGATAACATAAATGTATAAATGAAAGATGGGAATTACTCCGTCTCAGACGTTGGTAGGTAAGTTGGCAGTATAAGTTAAGGAAAAGAATAACTGGCAAGTGAATAGCGTCTCCAGGGAAGCTGGCTAGGAACCAGTACTGTAAATATTCAACAACAGGTAAAATCAGATACTAGTGGGAAAACTGCATTGAGCAGACTTGCAAGATCCCTGGAGCTAGACTACATGTTTTTAAGGTGTCTTTTCTGGTGCTACTTTTGCTATCCATGACATTAGGGTAAGCCCTAAACAGGGAAAAGATTACATTCACCAAACTAAATGTGGCTGCTTAAATTGCAATTATCTGTAAGCAGGTGTTTCATTGACTCAGCACCTGCCATCTACTTCCTAACAGTGATAGCTTTTATGACGTGCTAATGTAGAAGGTACCACACAACATCGATAAAAATTCATAGTTGCTAATTATACTATTAATAACATTGAACCTATCTGCTGCTAATCTTACTGATATAAATAGCATTATTAATTCCATCAGGCGTCAGCAGTGATGTTGAATGACACTGCGTACAATAATCTCCCCGAATGACTCATTAGGCTCACAGAGAAATATGACCTCCTTACATAGCCGCACCTGGCCTGCCTGAGGCATTAATGGCTCAGATGTCTTTATTTCCTGTCAAACAAATAGCCAGTGAAGTGTAATGACATATTTTTTTTAAATTAAAACAAACCAGAAAATCCTCCAGCACATGAAAGCTAGGACTGCAAAGCCAGACGGTAACAGGTTGCCTGTCACACTTCAGGTTTCTCTCCAGTGCACATGCATTGGAGCACAACTGCCAAAAACCATGTTTCCATAAGAATTATGGCTCATTTAATGACTCTATAGTTACTTGGTATTTCTTCTCAACCTCCACATTCAGTACATTGCACTACATCTTATTTCTGTACACCGATAAACCCTATATCGATTGCATCACACTTCCAGGCCTTTCTTTGTTACGCTAACTAGCATCAGAAAATTTCTCATTTTGCCTCGATATTCCTACAATGTTTGGCATTATTACAATCTTTTTTTGGCAGACATGAAACTAAAACTAGCAGTGAGTAAAGCCGAAGCAGCTAAAACTCTACATTTAAGGAACAAACTTGAGATCCCCAGAGTGTGATTTTCCAAACTACTTATCATTTTTATGGCACCCCATACATGCAGAGCACAGATCCAAGCTTGCAGCTGGGAACATTCAGCATTTATGCAAATCTGGCCTAACATACATCCTACCAAGTACCTGCATAATTAGGAATGTGCAAACTGCGGCTCAGAGTATTTTGGCATTGCACAGCCTTATCCATTGCCTGCCAGCAATCCCTGGCCATATTCACTGCGTAGTTTCCAAACAAGGTAAGGGCTCTACAGAGGTCAGACTCATTCCCTGCACAACCTTGCAACTTTCCCATGTGTCCTGTATGAAGAAGGCACTCCATGGAACAAAATAGCATGTGAGCACCTAATTAAAGACTATATCATAGTGCATGAGCACAAAGAGAGTGAGTTAAGACTGCAAAGACAATGAACCAGAATTCCTTTGTCTATTACACAGGAGGGCTTCACCTATTAACTTCTTATATGATTGCCACTTTTGGAAAAAAGCAAAATAAGCATATTTTCCTAGGTAATAATTTAAGAAACATCCTCACTAGATTTACAAAAGCACTATCCTACAGTTTCCTACAGTTCTTTAGAAACCCACAAACACTGGATGTCATGGTAAACACAGGAGGATGTGTGGGTTTAGCAATAACCGTATAGTGCCTCCTGTTCCCTATTTAAAAATTCAGAGATGAGTATGAACTAGCACAGCCAGTGCTTTACTCCAAAACTGTGACCATTCTCTCCCACTATCACATAATGAAGAGATCAAAAAATTCTTAGCATGGAAATTTTTTCTCAATGTTTGTATTAAATCTGGCAAACTACATCTCTGCTTCATCGCTGATTCTAACCATGTGTTATCATTGCATAAATGATGCTTACAATTTCGGGTAAGTCAGTTTGAGCAGTGATTAGTTTTCTAATCTGCTAAACCTTTAAATATTTGATTTGCAAATGGGTATGACTTTTCATCCCAACTGTTTTCCACCATTTTTTAATAAGTTATACGTATACTCTGGAAGATAGCTTTCCCAAGCATCATGCAAGTACAGCTTATGTTTATGGACTTACTATGTGTGTTGTTTTATATTTCTATCCTTACTATGCCTTGTTCCCTACATTTCTCCTGGAAGAAGCACAGAACAACCAGTTAATGCCTCACCTAAGCCAGCTGCTAGGGACCCCTGCTCTAGGCATAGAGGGAGGGTCACCTCCTTCAAGCTCAGGAGCGATGCATCCCAACAAAGAGGAAGTCAGGCAAAAACGCCAGGAGGCCTGCATGGATGAACAAGGAGCTCCTGGACAAACTCAAACACAAAAAGGAAGCCTACAGAGGGTGGAAGCAAGGACAGGCAGCCTGGGAGGAATAC
>NW_008795027.1:1763467-1770777 GCF_000699145.1 Aptenodytes forsteri | reverse complement strand
GCAACCTGATCTAGTTGAAGTTGTCCCTGCCCATGGCGGGGGGGGGTTGGACTAGATGACCTTTAGAGGTCTCTTCCAACCCAAACTATTCTATGATTCTATGAAAGCAGACAGCGCTCCCAGCCTCACTCCTAGTGAGGTTTTCTGCCTCTATTTCTCCATGTTTCCCTTCACTCTCAAGCTCTGCAGTCCTTCTTCTTGTGGCAGTAATTTTGCCCAGACTGCTTGAGAGCCTTGAGTTAGCCCTAACCTAAATAAATGGTCACTATTCACATGACTAAAGTAAATGCCCTCCAGGAAGATTGTGCATATGGGAACAACAAATACAACTATATCTATATCATGAGAGACTGCCTGCAGAAACAGTAACTAAGCAAAGAACTCGGTGGTTTTAATAAATAATTATTAGACAACAACCTGTGAGAACAGCAAACTTACAAAAAGGGCAACTTCAGCCCTAAAGAGAGTAAAACCCAGGGAAGCAATTCCTGGCTCTGTGTGGGCAGCACTCGAAAGACCGTTATTAGACTGGTGTGTGCAGTTCTGGTCTATATGTAACAAGGTGGTAGTGGGCATCTTAAAGCAAGTGCAAAGGAGGATCACAGAAGCATCCCAAGAACTGACAAATTCATCCTGACAATGTAAGGACTAAGAAGCTTTTGATGTATATAGGATATTGGAGAGTAAACATAGAGGTGATGTGAACACCGTGAAACACTTTTCATAGAAAGGAGATCAGATAGTGTAGCCTTTCAAATCCTGCTGATAATAGCATAGCAAGATCCACTGACTGGAAGCTGAAGTGAGACAGATTTAACCTTGAAATAAGGCAAAATTTCTTAGGGAAAGCATAATTAAGTATTAAAACTGGTTACCAGGAGAGGTGATAGGCTTGCCCAGAACTGGAGACTTTAAAATGTATATCTTAATGCTGCTTCTAGGAGAAATTTTACGGCCTAGACAGTTGGGAAAGAAGAGAGGGAAATTGGCCTAAAGGTTCCATGAGAACCCTCCTGGCCTTGACCTCTATAAATCCTCTCCCAAAAGAGGACCAAGTTTACTTCTATTGTCCTCATCTTGTAGTTCTGTATTGCAGCATGGGTAAAGTCAAACCTCACTGTACAGTCTTGGGTGTTCTGTGGCCGGAATCAGGAAGGATTTTTCCACCGATGCATGCTCGGCCGGGCACACTGTGGCTTTCCTTTGTCTGATTATTTCTTCCTTCCCCGAGGCATCAGAGCAGCTGCAGCTAGAGCTGTGGGCACTGGATGGAGAGCTACTGCTGTGCTATACGAAAGAGTCCTTTTTCTTGAGGGCTGGCTGGTGAGTGTTACTTGGATGCTCAAGAGCATGCAGATCACTTGATGTGAAGTTGAAAAGGAATTTTCTGGAGGCCTCGGGGGTATTTTTTTTCCCTATCTCCCTTGCACGGTGCATAGCTTGCCTGCTAGAATCATGTGGACGTATTTCAATTAATACGTTTCTCGTCTCTGCTGCTCTCTGCCAGGAGCAAAGTTTAATGTTCTGAGAAAAGCAACTCCTCAGACTGTCTGGTCTTTGGGCTTAATACTGGGAACCCTGATTGAGCATCTTAGTACAAAATTATTTACCAAAATATTTATTGTCTCTTTTCCTTCAGTGCTCTTGAGTATGTAAATAACACTCAATTTACTATACAGACAGCATGAAAAACAGACAACAGACTGGGCTGAGTAGAATCACTGTTTCACAATTCAATTTATCCACCTCCTTTTGGGTATTTTATTTGTTCTCTGTATTAACAAAGTATGTAGGAAGAGCAAGGAGCAGTTACTCAGATCTGATGTACCAATCACACAAGTCTGGAAGGTATATCTGTTTCTGTGGGCTGACAGTCCCTTTTTTCTTCTAAGTCATACTCACGGCCTACAGACTGAAACGCTGTGACCTTTCTGGTCTATCTGCAGGGTGTTCACACTGCCTGGCTTTATGCATGCAAGTGCTGAAGTTTAGTCTTGTAATCATGTATATCCACCATGATTAATTCCAGTTTGCCTGTATAAAATAATCTCACATTAATTAGTGCATGTGTGTGCACATGTGTATATTTGTGCCTGTGCCTACATGTATGTACATGAGCTTCGGGCTCTTAGCTACAGCATTATAGTTCACACCAAGCCAAACGATAAGCTCAAAGCTATCACAGACAGGTTAAGTGCAGCCAAAACCAGGCTGTACAAATTAAGGGTTCAATTTTTATTTTTCATTCAGGATCTCAGTGTCTCTTTCATACACACTTTCTGGAGCTGCCAAGCTTTCCTGATATGATTTCTTATCAGGAGATTATTCTGTGTCATCATTTCCCTTGTGACTGACTGACTGGCAGCATTTCCCCTAAGAAGTGTGGCAGCATCAGCAACACTCTCACCTGCAGAGACCCCAGAGAGCTGCCTTTGCAAAGCTGACATTTCCACAGTGTGGAAGAGCAGGCTGCGCTCATCGCTGGCACAGTATAGGGACCAAAAAGAAAAGACAAACAGCTTTTCAGGGAATCCTGGCTCAAAAGATGCAAATCCTGCTTCAATAAAAAATGAACCTGGGAGAAAAAACACAAGGTGTGGGTGATAGCAAAGAGAAACTAGAATGCTAAGTAGCTTAAGTATTCAGGGTCACCTCCAGCCACAAATGACATTGTATTTTTTCATTCTTAAAGTACAACAGTAGATATGAGAGGCAAAACCTGGGAGATAAAAGCAAGGTTTAATTCTGATTTCTGTATCTGGAGGCCTTCACTCAGACTTTTCACCTAGGACAGCCTCTCTCCTGCAAGCACAGGACCCTAAGTATTTTTCCTTTTTCAAGTCTTTGAGCACTTTCAATGGATTCTTGCTATCTGAGATGCCCAAAGGCTCTCTCCAGTTCCACTGCTCTATGCACACTTTAAAGCATCCCTTTTCATGTCTGCCCATGATCTCTGCTAAACTTCATTCCTTCATTCCCATTATTGATATTCATGCCATTTATATCTCCACCTGTTTGCTCATAGTGGAGACTCAGTCCTGTTCTTCCATGCACCACAAAAGATGTGATGTAGTTCACTTAGAATGAGAACAAGGACACACTTACCAGGAAATCATTTCAATGGGCAAAAGAAAACTCTAGCCCCTGGGAGGTTACTGCCAAACACATCACATGAAAAAAACAAATAGAAAAAAGGACATTTTTAAAATTCCAGTGCTATGAGATAGCAGTAGCAAGCAGACAGTCAGAAGTTTTTGTTAGTCAAGTTGCAGAGCAGAAGCTATGTTTTGCACAGGAGGGCACAACACCAATAGGTCAGTTCACCCACACCTCCATTCTACCAAAACATTAAAATTGTTAGGGAGAAAACTTGTTCTAGCCCACTTGTCTCTCTCCTTTCCAGAGGAGAGGAGCATCATCATAGATGGTTATCAGCACTTCCCCAAAGACCAACCACATCCCCTGGAGTTCAGTTGTCTGAGACCCAATACCTGGTGTGCTGCAGGACAGCCATGAGAATCTGGCTCAGCTTTATTGTAAAAAAATGGTTATTGAGTTGTGAGACAATTCGTAAGCTAAAGCCAAGCAAGACAGAAATGCAGACAGAAATGAAACTGTTGAGATAGTACCAGTCAGTGACTCAAGAGAAAAACAGACACAAGAAGCTATAAAGCCCTAAGAAAAAAATGGAAAATGAGAGAGAGCAATTCAAAAAGAATGGTCAAGGATCAGCTTAAGTGAAGGAGCAGTAGATGCCAGCCCTTTCCCACCTGACTAACTGGCAATTAACCCACCACCCACTACGTTTCTGCATCTACAATGGAGAACACATTAATATTCTGCTAGCCTGGTAGCACTTTTGTCCTAGCTGACTACTGTATGCATTAGTCAATAAATTATCACTGTGTACTCTTAAATTGCATATATTCTGCTTGCACAGTCTCTCTGCACACAGTCAGAGATGCCCAAACAGAAGTGACCCACTACAGGGAGGGTTACAGAAAGTCTCTCAGTCTGCAGAAGCAATTTGCCTAGTACATTAAAATGATAAGCATCACAACCAGACACTTCCATGTGGCTGTAAAGAAGAACCAGAGAACGACACTCCTTATTTTGTTCAGGGCTTGACGACAGAGGCAGGCAACATGCTGATACAGACACATGAAGGCAAGTGCATTGGTTCATTCTACCTTTTTGAATAGCATGCCAATAGTAGTATAATCTTTCTCTGAATATCCAATATGTATCTGAAAATTATATCCCAAAAGCACAGTAAAAGGGGCTCAAGAGAAAGAAAAAGATTGAGTGACAGTGTTGCTGCTGCTACTGCCATTGCTGCTGCTTACTCTGACTGGTCATAGGAAAAGAAAAAGCACACACAGATGACAGCTGCTTTAGAGCCAAGACTGTCAGATCAGCTCTCTGTTTTCCACAAAGCAGCAATACATCTAAATTTCTATGCCCCAGAATGGGCATTTGAAAGAGCACTTTCCAAAACCTCCACTAATAACTTGTCAATCCTTAGGTACCTCTTTAGGTCATGTCCCACAAAGTTAATCTGTATCTAGTAGGATCAGACTGAGAGCGAAATCAGCAGTACTAATGCAACACTTCAACATGCAGCCTACCTGATTGCCCAGCTGTCTTCTTTACAGAGCCTACATATTTTCATTTCCCCTGTGTCACAAGAACTTAAAATTTTTAAAAGAACATAAAGCTTGTGCACCTCTTTATAGTACCAGAATATGGACAAACTAAAAGTCAACATACCCTGGTTTTTGCCTGGGTGTTGAAAGGAAGGATGGAAATAATGTAATAGGCAGCTATTAAGGAAGCAAGTTGATAAAGGGAATCAGAGCAAACGCTGTGAGCACGTTTAAATTAAAACTCATACTGAAGTCCCATGACACTACTGGGACTTTAACACAAGCTGAAATGGGGTGTAGGTGAAACTGTATTGCAATTCTGAAGAAATCACAGAATACAGCAAAGTTACCTTTAGCTGACTGAAAAAGGAGGAATAAAATGAAATGGAAATTATTTCCTCTTCTTTTTTCCTCCTGTGTTGAAAATCTGTACTGAAATTGCAAGTGCATCCTCTCTCATTTGGGTAGGCAAAGAGTGAAGGATCTTTAGCACTCACACTCCGTGGACTTTATTCTTTTGCACATCACATTCTGCCAGTGTGATGCTCACCGGAACTGAATATGTCAAAGCCATTAGCAAAGGCAGAACAAAATGCTGCACTTCTTAAAAATCTGTAAGCAATTTTTGGATATGAACAAAAATATCCCTGTTAACAGGACCTTCATGTCCATCTCTGGGGACAGAATTCAGTACTATGCATCCCTGAATCCCTAACAGTGCACTGCATCTCTTACATCAGAAAACAGAAATGACTTGAGTTTCTCTTGGTCTCAACTACCCACTCCTATATGACCACATTTCTTTCTAACATCTGAAAGAAAAAAAGATTATAACTTTATAATATATTTATTACTAGATGTAAACAATCATACTGTATGTGTGAATTAAAACCAGACTCTTTTTGGATAGGATTCACCTCTGCCTCCTCCCCTATACTCTGTTGTTTACTGAGATTTTGCTCCTTTCTGCATCTTCTCTCTAACCCTAGACAAATGAGACCCAAGACCCAGTTCACCTGTCCCTCAGTTTCAGACCTTAACAATTATCTGTCTCACTCATTTCAGGTATCTTCTTCCACTGACTTTACTTGTGCTGCTTTATCACTTTTCTTCCCTTTTCAAGACCAAAGCCAAACTTTCCCTGGTCTCCATTCCTGATGCTTATCCCTCTTCTAGCTCCAATGTAGTTACAACCCACAGGGAACGATGACCAAGGAGATATGGAAAACCCATCAGGTCAGGAGGAGTCAAGGCATGAGAAAGCAAGCAACTGGAAGAAAAGGACTGAATTGCCCCAAGTGCTTTCAGATGGACAACCAGAAGAGCCAAAAAGTGGGCACGGGGACAAGACATGGAAGCCCAGAGATTACATCAGGTCTATATTGCTGTTTCAATGTAATGGAAACATTTCTTCTTGAATTTTTGGTTCTGCTTCCACTTGATAGCGTGCCATATACAGTCATTAAAAGCTGAGTAGATTTTTATAGCTGCTATTAGAATTGAATTTTACCTTCCTCCAAACAGATTCCCTGTTTAATACATTAAATTTCAAAGGCAAAAATAATCACTCATTGCCACGTACATTCCTCTATTTTCACTATAAAATAAATTAAACAAAAAGAAAGTTTTCATCTGATAATCAATATCCATCAAATTCTGAACTTCAGCTTCAAGCCAAAGGCTAATAATAATAATATTTGGATTACTGACACACAGCAACACATCCCTGTTCTCCCTGGGTCCCAGGGCCTAAGCATTTGCATGAATCACTAATGCACTGAACTGCTGATCCAGATCAACAAAGCTTTCAAATACACTGTCTTGTTGATAACCTCTATAAAACACAACCATAGCTCAGAAACGCTGATCCACACTAATGCACTTACTTCCCAGTACTTCAGTATATAGTCCAATAAAAATATTAATGCACTAGAAATGCCGATGCAGCCCCATTAGAGCAAGATTTCCTCACCATAGAAGCATCCTGGTTTTCTTCCCTGTGAGCTATGCTTTCTGTAAATGTTAGGCTGGAGCATCCCAAGGAGTTCTGTCCTCATCAGTCAGACAAGGTTATGGTGATTCAGAAATGATGACGTACTTCTTGCCAAAGAGCCAGGGTGAGAAAAACAGGAAAAAAGTATCCTGGCAGATGAAGGAGAGAAGGGACAACATATGTTGAGGTAACTATGCTCTAGGATAGAAACAATTTCCTTTTGCTTTAATTTGGTTGCACATGTCAGGTGGTAGGTCCTACAGGGCTAGAAATAAGCGATTCCCCAGGTGTGTCAGGAAGCAGCTTGGTGGTTTGGGGAAGACGGTGAACTACTACCACTGACTCCAACTGGTGTGACATACATTGGCCCACCCATTCCTCTCCTCTGTCACAAACGTTGCATAGATTTGAGAACAGAAGTTTCTTACAGTCTTGAGCACTGTTTTAACCACCAGTGGGGATCCAGAGCCAGGCACAAGATGCTAAACTACAAACATGGCTCTTACAAGATGGCCTTTATATAGCTTCACAAATATTAGGAATTGCACATTAGGAAAAGTACCCCAGAAGGACATTATATGTCCTGTTGTGATCATAGAATCATAGAATCATAGAATCATTGAGGTTGGAAAAGACCTCTAAGATCATCGAGTCCAACCGTCAACCCAACA
>NW_008795027.1:1739601-1761752 GCF_000699145.1 Aptenodytes forsteri | reverse complement strand
GACCGGCCGGCCGCCAACTGGATTGAACTCCATTCACCACAACTCTCTGGGCCCGGCCAGCCAGTTTTTGACCCAGCGCAGAGTCCACCTGTCTAAGCCGTGAGCCGCCAGTTCTCTAGGATGGTCATAGAAGGAGATCAGGTTGGTGATGACATGATGCGGGGGAAGAATGACTGGTTGTAAACCTGATCAGCTTTTCTAAAGTCTAAAACTCTCCATTTGAAGAATGAATGACTTGAAATAGGCAATTCCACTGTTTCCACTTCCAAAGACACTGTTTATTCATTCACCTTGAAAGGTGATGTCAAAGCCAAATGCAACTGTCAATGTCCTAGTTCTGTTTAGTGGCATACTTGTCATCTCTGGATGTACACATTTGCAAATAAAAGGTATTTTATTAATCAAATAAACATGAGGGTTAATCTAAACAGGCAAATTGCTTCTAGAAAGTGTCATTAAGGTAAGTAAACTGGACACACTGAGGTAGTCATCTCTAAAGATTTCATATATTCTAACCAAGATCTGTACTAAAAAAAAGGC
Source organism: Aptenodytes forsteri (assembly GCF_000699145.1). NCBI lineage: Eukaryota > Metazoa > Chordata > Aves > Sphenisciformes > Spheniscidae > Aptenodytes > Aptenodytes forsteri. The sequence goes on along the minus strand of NW_008795027.1, from coordinate 1,761,212 downwards.
AAAGGATACCTGAAAGAAGCTCAAGAAGTTACAGCAGCTCTTTGTGGTCTAAAGTACACCAGTAGAAACAGGGTTGTAAGATTTTCTATACGAAAGCAAAAATAAACGTAACATTGTTTTAGCGTAAACAGGTAGATACCCAAGAGGAGCCTTGACACAACAGCACAGTGTAATCTATGGCCAGAATAAAGTACATGTTATATACATTTAGAAGATGACAAAACTGCAAAGTGAAACTCCTTAAGGTCAAGAGATGAAAAACATTTGATTTACAAAACAGTTTGTAATTAAATTACCACAGTTTAGTCAGCTTGGTTTCCTAAGAAGATGAGGCTTACATGGTGACCACGCTATCTACCTGTCCATGCATGTATCTCTTTGTTCCTCCTCCCCAGCAGTTTCTAAATCCATTCACTTTCTGAGCTTTCTGTCTGTCAAATTCAGACAGCAGGTGTAGATGTTTATAAGACAATAAAGTTCCTATAAGTTTTGTAAATACCTAAAGCTACAAAGAGGAGAGAAAGTCATACCTGTGGTGGCACTGAAGGAAAGGAAGGAAAAACAGCCGTTAGTCAACCTTTTTGGCAGCAACTAATCAGTATGTGCATATAATGTGCACACTGGATAGCCGAAAAGCATGCATTTAGCTCTGAATTTTATCAGATGTGGTCTTCTGAGACAGGGCAGAGCCTTCTGCTGCCCTCCAGACCAGTTCTCACATGCGCACAACCCACCCACTCGACAGGCAGGCAGGCACTGCATGGAAATTTACTTAGCATATATATAAAATCACTCCAAAATTTTATTTGCTAAATCACTAATGCTCAGAAATCATATAAATGCAGATGGTATAAAACATCAACTAATGGTTGTAAGAATAAATGACTGGGGTCCTAAATATTTTAAGCTTTTAGATCCATTTTCACAAAGTCACCTGCATGTGTACTGGGTGTCCCTGGCGAGGTGCTGGCAGTGGGGGAGTGCAGAGCAGCCACTGTGAGGAGAGGCTGGGACTGCTCCATGCTGGACATGGCCGATTCCAGCTGGGTCCACAACGAACCCCCCGCAGGGCACAGCTGAGCCCATCAGCCAAGGCGGTGGCACCTCTGGCAGAACACATTGAAGAAAGGGCAGAAAATGGCACATGGGCAGAGGAGGGGGGAACAAAAAGAGTGGGAAACAGCAGATGGAGCACCAAGGCTAGAGGAGGAGCTCCATGGCAGAGCAGACATTCCCGGCAGCCTGTGGAAGACCTGCACCAGAGCAGATTTTCCTGACAGGTTCTGCAGCCTGTCAAAAGCCCATGCTGGAGGAAAAGTGTGAGAAGGAAGGAGTGGCAGAGAGAAACCACTATATACTGACCATACCCTCCCCATCGCCCCCCTGTGTGGCTTGGCAGGGAGGGGTTGGAGTCTGGAGTAAAGTTGAGCCTGGAAGAGGGGGAAGGAAAGGTGTTTTAATGTTTGTCTTTTTGTTTCTCAGTACCCGAATCTATTTTAATTGGCAATAAATTAATTTTCCACAAGTCAAGCCTGTTTCGCCCACAACAGTAACTGATAAGCAATCTCCCTGACTTTACCTCAACACACAAGCTTTCTTGTTCCTATTCTTCCTATTTTCTTTCCCTCTCCCACTGAGGAGAAGGTGTGACTCAGTGGCTGGGTGGGAGTTTGGCTGTTAGACAAGGTTAACCCACCACACTATCTCTCACCCCAAGTCCATTAATTTTTATGAAAATATTCACATCATATTGAATTTAGAATGGCCAAACCCCAACTCTGAATATGTAGGTGGCTCACGTAATGTAGAGAACACAGCCTTCATAGGAGTTTGTAACGTAAAACTGTCTTCATTGCAACAAAACAATCTTTGTGCCATTATTCAGCAAATAATTAACAGACTTTTTTCCACCTGGCTGGATGCATGTGGCACACTGAGAATCCAGCCCCCGATCTAGTATTATCTTGAATTTTCAGGTAGTAGAGAAAAATTAAACAAGGAAGTAACACAACCACAGAGTAATCCTTATGTTAAAAAAATGTTACTAAAACGAATCTTGAGTATGGATTAAATTGATAATGGAGATTCCACCTGTTAGGTGGAATATGCCTGAAGACCAGTAGGTGGTCATCTACATTTACAAAAACGTGTTAGTGTTTCTCACAATACCAATTCCCACAAGCAGGAACTGATGGTAACAGGTAGAATGAACTCTGAATACAGGATACCCACACACATACATGTTTATTTACCACACTCTTTCTGTTTCTCTACAACACTAACAATTCACTTTTAAATGAATTCAGAAGAATCACCACAAAATTTACAAGCCACCAAAGGCCTAAATTATACTGGGTTTTGAGCATGCAAGGCAAACACAGACTGCGGTTTGGCTTTCCACTTAAGGGTGCCAATTAACCTCATCAGATTGGATTCAGAAAAATCATGAAGACAATTTTCAATTTTAGAGACTTTTGGAAGAAGTAAGAGTTCTTTTTACCCCATAGTCAATGAGGGATAACTACTGTAACACTTTACCAACAATTACCACATTACCACACCAGCACTAGAGAACACTGGATCAAAAATGATCTAATAACTACCAACATGTTCTAATATCCAAGTTGGGTTTCTTATACATAACAAAATTTAGTAAGTTACTACCAATTTATTAATCTGCTTCACCTTTTAATGCACAGAGGTTTTTGTTGCTATCACTATACACATTTGCACATCACTTTTCAGCACGTGTCTGTACCTGCTGACCAAGGACAAAGCCCCCTCCTGAAAAGAGAAGAAACTAGTCCTGCACAGAATTGATGCCTTACATTTAGGAAAATCTCAGAAAGGCAGAGCTGAGAAAAACATGTAGCAGAGTAAACACTAAGGCCACCACAGCAGGCACAACTTATGGGAAATCTGTCCTTCTATGAATCCCATTCCTGTCTGTGGAACACAATTAAATTTTATTTTACTTGACAGTGCTCCATTGAAATTTCAGAGTAATGCATTTCAAAACGCATTTATGGAGCAAATGAAGTATCTTTATAGCTGTTATTACAAATTTTTTTCCTATGTAGGTTATCATTGAACAGATAAAGTTGGGGGCAGATCTGTAATTACTATAAACAAGTATGTTTTACTCAGCTGAATTTAATGGAGTTTTATTGAAACTGATTTATTGACATTACAATTTGTTTCATTGACTGGATAAAGACTGGCAGGATGACATCTATGTTGTTCTTTTACTTTTTTGATGCATTCCACAAAATGTTAAAAATACAACTATACAATCAGAGATGGGCAGAAGAAAACTTTAATGTCACTCTTTACTCTCGGGTAATAATGCCACACAGAGAGATACACAGGATTCTGTTGGAAAGACAGGAATGAAAATGGACTGTGTTCCTAGGGTACACTCATCATTAAAACTTTCCTCTTCTGAATGCTCCCACAAGCACAACTCCTCACTTACAGTCCAGTAGTTCCTTTCAAAGGAAAGTCTTAGAGTATTTTATAAGAAAAAGTAAATTTTGTAGCTTACATATGAGAATCAGTACTGACACAATAAAAAAACCCAACCCTAAAAATCCTAAGCTAAAAATAAGCATTGTCAACTCTGTAAGCTGGAAGAATTTTTAGACTCCAAGTAAATGGTGAAGCTGAAGAATTCAAGCAGAAAAGACATGGAAGAGAATGTGTACAAAATAAACACAATGCAATGCTGAAAAAAGGAAGTAGAACAAACACAGTTAAGGATGATGGAAACAAGAAATTATTTCCAAATATTTATGACTGTCCCTTCTCTAACTTAGAGCTTCTTTATCTAATAACATCTGTTGATTTCACTGTGAATTGCATACTCTGGTCAGGAAGTTACTTTTTAATTCCAGACTGACTGCTTACACCCTCTGCAAGACCTGTCTGTCAGGCAAACAATATATGTCTCAGGGAATAGAGAATTGATAAAGGCCAAAATGATAGTTTTCTGTAAAAGGCCAATGTGATATTTAGCCTTACATATTTAGAAAGGTATACAGCAGCATGAGTAACAATTTTAACTAAACAAAATTTGCTTTATTAAACTATGTCTGCCCTGTCAAATTGACTTCCGGCAGAGAATGTCAGCAGCAGCAAGATCAGAGGACCTGATGCTGAAAGGTTTTAAAAGGCTAGCATGCACAGGACAGGACTGTTTCTAGCACCAAAGCAGAAAACATTCAATCCCAGAGACTTTAATATACTAGGAGCATGCCTCTGGCTATGCTGGTTTGGAAAATTTCAGTCTCAACAGTTCTGGCATTTCCTACAAGGAGGTTAGAGAAAAATACATTGTTTTGCTCATGTTTAAAAACAAAAGGAAAAAAAAAATCTTTTCTTTAAGAAGCTCTAGATTTGCAGCGTGGAAGTGCAACTTGGCAAGGAAATAGCTTTCCAAGAATAACAATTCATAAGCTGTTAGAAAAACTGGAGCCAAGTCCTCCTTAGCAAAGATATTCAAGTTTGTTGCAGCTCACTTTGCTGAAGACTCCATTCACCCAGAGCAGGCTGCAGCTAGGGCTGCTGGAGGCCAGCCAAGGTTTTTCTACAAATGCAGATTCCTCACTCAGCCTTAGCATCACAAGCACATAAACAGCTTCTTGTTTCTCCCCAGGCTCTGGCAGGGTGGAGAAAAAAACCATAAGGTGTAAAGGTATAAAGAATGGCACAAGAAGGTGGTCAACATGGAAACCAGAGAAGCATCCAAGTTTATGAAGATGAGATAAGGAAACATTTTAACGTGCTAAAAAAAGCCCTGGACCTCCAGAGCCTGGAATGGAATCTAAAATTTGAATTCAGCATTTCAGAAATACCTTTCCTGCTAGTAAACAGCTATGTAACATATTTGAAAATTTATGTCTTATTCCTATTTCCATTAAAAACCCCAACCTACTATTATTTCAGTTACTCCATTAACAACATTGGTAAAAGACTAATGGGTGAACATGAAGCATCTTCCTCATTAATACATGATAGGATTGCCATTATTATAGGATGTAAGTACTAAATCTTCACCATTAGTCATTTAACACAGAAATGCCAAACTAATGCTACATAGGTTACTCCAAGTCTGGTGTTTTCTAATTTTAAAGCACGTTACAGTTTTATTTAGATTCTTTTGGGAAATTTGTTGGCACATAAATACACCTGGAGATTGTTGGTATTTATGCACAGTTTTATGATGATAATGAAAGCATCCTGTTTGCCTTTATTCTGAGACAGGGAATACTCACAAAAAATTGTGCCATTCCAATTCAAAGGGCAGGAAATGAACCAACTAAAGGATTGAAGCATAATCCAGCAGTCAAGCCAAAACTATGGGATCCAGAAGATCTTAGAGTTTTTTCTTAAGTATTTACAAAATGGGAAAACTGGCTACCTCTGACTTATCTCCAGCTCATCTGCTGGAGTCTGGCACCCAATTCCTCAAGCGTGCCAGCCACATGTACTCAAGCATTTACGGTTTTTACACCTAGAGCTAATGCGAAAGATGCAGCTGCTGAAAGCTTTAAGAGCAGGAGGTGTGAAACAGTAACAGTGTCACATTCTGAAATTGCTGTTTATGCATTAGTTTTAAAAAAATTATATAATCAATTCACTAACTTTTAGAGAGACTTGAAGTGCAAGGCCCCTCTAACATGCTTCCAATCTTGCGGCAGCTCTTAGCAGTTCTAAGTACTTTTATGGTTCCACATGTGTGTATGAACACTTGCAAGTACACTGACAACTCAGTGCTTGAATGTACCTACACAGCTATTGATTAATGTTTTATAAAGTAGACAGTGCTTATTTTGAAACAGAGAGGCTGGATTAAATGTTGTTCATTTCTCATGTGTTCAAATAAGCATGCTTTAACAAAGATCTTCAAAACAGAGTACATAATATTCAAATGAATACAAATGATTGAAGTGGTTCAGTTACAAACACGTTTTTGAAAACACTTAACTAGTGTGCTCAAGTTATGCTCTGCATTGGTATGTAAATACAGCTGACTTGGTTTTCAAATGGAAGCAACATCCAAAAGCTCACACCAAAACCCCTGGTTTTACAGCAGTTCATTTACTATGGAAAGACACCTACAGCTGACTAATGACCAAGTTTCTGAGAAGAAACATTACTTACTGTTGAAGGACAGAAGAGATTCCCCTGGTTTTTGGTGTCCCCCGATGAACAACGTTAACCAGGACAAATTTGGAAACTGAATCAATTGTGGTTTGATCCAGAGAGCTTGAGATCACAACTGGAACCACAAAGAGACACCTGAGCTCTAGGGAGGAAGTCAGTAAAGCAGTGTGTCCACTGCCAATCCAGTTAGGTAGTTGGTTGAAAATGCCTATGTGGATATCTATAAGCATGGAAAAAGCGTTGTGACTCTTTCTACCCCTATATATAAAGCAAGTTTAAAGAGAAGACAGACAACAGTCCTTTGCTATAAACAGCTGTCATCAGAAAGGACAAGGGTCTTCACTGTATCATCAAGATGACCTTAACTGCTGCCCTGCATATACAAGCAATTTCAGTAAAAGCAAAACTATATTCCAGATGTCAAATCAGATTGTACTTTGGTCAGTTTTATGCTACGATAGCAAACTTGTTCAGACAATAAGGATCCTTGAAATTACTAATGAGGGAACCTAGAGCTATAAGACAAGTCTAGACCAAACTCACTGGTCCTCTCCTCTTCCCTCCCTCCCTCCCTTCAAACAACAGATTTATTAAGGCACGGCCCAGCAGCCTAGGTCAATTACTGGGAAAAGACCAGGGCACAATATGTCAATTGAATTACTTTCTACCTCATTAAAGGTGAAAATAAAAGGGATTTGAGCAACAGCAGCCTCTTCTGTGCTTGCTGATGGGATCTGAGATTTGCTATTGATTTTCCAAGTGGAGGCACTTAAGTTTTCCTTACTTTACTGAAAGAACATTTTGTCATTAAAATGAATGACACAAAAAATCCACCCCTACAAACCTCAGCCTTAGTTGAAGTTTCAGGGGATATGTAGTTACCTGGTATTAAAACTCCTCCCTTATTGACTACTACTTTTACAGGGCTTTCCTTAACAAGTTTGCTTTTATTGATATGGAAAAATTAGGCAGAGCACAAGGCCCATGTGACTTCCAAGCTGGAAGGTACTCTAGCACTTCAAAGACAACTAAACCACTTCAAATAAAGTTCTCAAACTGGTGTTCTAGTATCTTAATTCCTGACCTGCTCCAATTAAGTATGGGATAATGAATATGAAATATAACCCCATTAATTAAATTACTAAGTTAAGAGCCCATATGCTGAAATAAACAAATACGTAGGGGGAAACACGCATGTTAGAAACAATCAGAGGTTTAGAAACAATCAGAGGTAGCCCTAAAGCAGATACAGGCAAGTAAGTTAGAATTTGAGGAAGAAAAAGCAGAGAGATCCAGAAACTCTTATTTCCCTGGCCAGAAGCACTGGGCCTTATAGATCTTCCTCTCTGGCTCAGACATACAACTGCTCTAACAAAGTTCCCCCTGAAAAACAGAGATAGCATTTTTGTCTTCATGATCTCTGTTTCCATAAAGTCAAGATATTTTCTTTTAGAGCACCCTCCTTCAATTCAGGACCTGCATATTCCTTAACCGAAGAAAACAGCAGAAGTACACAGCATGATACCATCAGTCCTGTATTGCATATCAGCCCACCAGCCAAACTGCTGGTCTGAACTGCTGGTCCAAACTGTTAATCAGGAGTACTCGAAAACCTCTACAAAGCAAAACCTCACTCTGCTGGAGCATCCTGGGGTATTTTTAATTTGTATTTATTTTTAGTTTCCTGTTAATCAATTTAAAAGAATACTTTTGGTCTGTTTCTGTTCAATTAATTAGCGTATGAAGATTCTGGCACAAAACAGCATGCTCAAACATGAGCTTAGTAACAGATAAAATAGCACTCTTTCAGGCACTACTTTGTCTCAGACCTAATTAATGAAGACAAATCCAAATAACATCTAAACTTTGTTTATTAAATGGCGAAGACAATTATGATCTTAAAAGAAAACATAATATGAAAGGCAACCACTAAGCAGAAGTATGCCTGGCCTAATGAGACCCGTCAGCTATCTTGGGCAGAAACAGGAAGCTTCCTTGGAGCCTTTGGCACTCTCAGGAACACCACACACATTCTTCTGGCTTGGCTTCCTTTGTCACTACAGAGCTAACTGTAAAAAAGAGGTCAAATGATTTTTGTGGTATTTCAAATTCAGAGCAAAAGCTAGTACATGTCGTTAATCAAGTAAATTGTAATGCCTCATTCTGCAAAGTAAATTGCTTAAGTTATATCTCTTTTTCTGTAGGTCTGGTTAAGAACACAGAAGACAAATGGGGTTTCAGCATTAAAAAAGTGAAAAAATATATTTTTCATAATTCATGTGTGGCACTAGGAGGATGGGTTGGATGCTTGGTTGCTTTTTAAAAGGTCATGCATAGAAGGGCATGCACCTAATCTGCTACCCTATAAGCTATCCTAATTCTGAAGTTCAGTTTACAGCAAATGTAGCTCACACAATGCACAATTATCTGAATCCCTAGGAATAAAATCACCGACTAAAATCCACAAAGAGACATCAATTGTTGAAACACCCTTCCAATCACAGTGTAGAAGACTTGGCAAAATGCCTTTGCATTCGGCTAAGATTTCCAAAGTGGATGAAGAGAACTAAATGTCCAAATGTTACTGATGTTCTGTAGGAGCTGCACACTTCATTTTCTTGAGATTAGTCGACAAGGCTGGATTTAAAACAACAGCATAAGAGAGCGCCACATTTTCTCACATGCAAGAGAGCTAAGATACTAAGATAACTGAAGGGTGGAAATTTTCTCACTTATCCTTACACTAAACCGTGTTTCTTGACCATGGACATGCAATACTCTTTCCCAGACATACATCAGCAGGCAATAGCAAATTTCGAACCTCCAAACATACTTTGATTTACTATTCTAAATTGGCTGCTGGAGGCTCCTCGCCTTGAGTGATCCAGAGCATTGAAGGAAGCCAGTCAGTCTTATCCTACTTTAAACAGCATTTACACATTTTCAGGTATAATTTGGAATCACAGAACCCCTTCAACCTTCTCCTAGTACTAAATCCAGAGGATACCTGTACATAGCAACTTATTCAATCAAAGATTTAACACAGACCCACCACTTTGTATACAGAGAATTCCACTTCTTCATCTGCAGCTGGAAAGGTAAAATGTAAATCTGCTTGCTAAAACATTTAAATAAAATGGGTAACAACCCAGTTTGCATCTGAAGAGCTAAACGGATTTGAGGAGCTTACTGTACTTTCAAATTAAAAGAAGCTGGAGCAATAAAGACCTCCTTTCCCCTCATGTCAGACTTCAGTGAAGAGAGACGTCTGTGAGAGCAACTTTCTCTCTCACTGGAGGCTGGGTCTACAGCAGCCTTTCTTGCCCCCTAAGAGTAGTGGAATAGTGCACTTTCTCCAAAACAGCTGAGGTTTCTGCAGAATTAGCCAAGAGCAGGTGCTGAGCAGTGTATGAGCTGTCTATCGCTACCCTGAACACTAGTGAAGGCAACAAGCTAATGTTACAAGTAAAAGTCTAGACATCATTTCTTGTCTAATTTAATCTTTACGTCAGCCTCCCCGCTTTCTTCTCTCTATTCCTTTGCTCATCTGCTGCGTCCTCTCCCATACATAGTAAGTACACCATTAAAATAACAAGGCATAGGCTCCATGACCATTCCCACCTCTTTGCTTTCAAGCCTGTCCCATCTCTGGACCATCTGTACTTTCTGTCTCAGCAGAAAATAAACTCTATCGATAGCATCTGGCACAAGAGGATGAACCAACGGAAGGGAATTTTAGTTGCTATCAAACACTTGTAAAGTGATGGAGAGACAAACTAAGGCCCCCATAAATATATGATCCTTATCACTCCTGATGGGTCTTACAGCAAGCAGAAGGAAGCACACCTTAAGTACGAAGCAACTTCATAGGCTAAGATATTATAAAATGAGGCTTAAAATGTATCAGTTTGCAAGCCTCTCTGGGTGGAAACACTTACTTTACAAAGGCACGTTTGTGTAACATTCATAGCAGACACTATCTGCAGATCTCCAACCACTAACACCATAAAAATAAATAATTACAGTAATAATACAGAAATTTTTTGGAACAGCAGGGAGGGAATAAGCTGAGATAGATGTGCAGGAAGAGCACTAGAAAGTTCTGCAGCAAAGACTCAGCCACCTGCTGACTGCATAACAGAGAAACCTCTTATGAGGCAAATACAGTCAGAAAGCCAGCAAGTGCAAGTTCAGTTAAAGAGAAATATTCCTGCCTTCTACAGACCTATAAATACTGCTTTCATTACTATCCTAACCACTACCTACATATACAGGCAGGAATCCTTTAATTCACAAACATTTGCAAGAGGCAGTGCATAAAATCTAACAGGAACATATGTTCAGACCTTGAAATAGCCTGAGCAGTTCCTCTTCATGACAGTAGTGATAGGCACATCCAACTAACAGCTTCCCTACTGCTAAGGACATAGGTCCCCCTCACTGTCAGAGACAAGCAAAATCCAAGCAGATCAGAGAGGAGCTGCTTAGCTTCTGTGAATGCACAGAGGCCCAGCTCAGTTTGCATCTTAGGCTCTATAAGCAAGGAAAAAAACATCAGCAATAAGAGAAAGGGAAGGACTGAATGAAGGAGACAAATGGAGAAGAGGAGGGAGGGAGAGTTGGATACCACATTCACACATTTTCTATTGAGTTAATGCTGCCCTTAGCTGGCTTACAGAGGCAGCTGCACCTAAGCCTTGCTTCCCTTCTCACAAGACAGTGCTTCAAGGTGTCCAGAAATATTTGTCAGGTACCAGAGATGAGATGGATTTTATGGAGCTTTGAAGGGAGGTTGAGAGGGCAGTAGGAAATGAGGTGCTAATGCTGATCATAACAAAAACCGCTGGAGCCAGCCGTAATGGGACAGTGGGAGCATGTCTGAAGTGAAAACAAAGGCGTTAAAGGATCTATCACACTACATCAGTGTCAGAGACTGCCTGGTACCTCTGAGCAACTCAGAAATAGAAACATGGCACAATTGCTCATGCACAGCTCTTTGTGGTTATGGCACCCTCTCAAAAATTATAAAGCAAAAGCTTTCATATTAATGAGACAATTGTGTGGCAAGGTTGTGGTTAGTACAGTCAGAAGACAGAGATGCACTTTGTAACAAAGGCATTCTCTTACTTACCAAGTTTGTTTCCCATTTTTACTTAATATATTCTAATTGGAGGGAATGAAGCTAACAAAAAGGTTAGGAGCTGTGGTTAACACAGCATTTCCCAAGCCTCAAATAACTCGGCCCTCTTCAGCAATACAGAACCAAAATGTATACCCTCCTCTCTCCCACCAGTTGTTTTTAAGTGCCCCATCACCTTATTTCTACACAGGTCCACAGTCACTCCCCTTTGGACAGGGGAGTAAGGAGAGATTAAAGAGGCACAATAACACTCTTAAAACATTCCAGGTAAGTAAAATGGCTGTTTTATAAAAGCTTAGGCAGTGATTATTCTTCACTGGGTAACTTCTATTTCTGTTTAGACTAGTCTATCATTTTTATTATACTGAACTGATTAATGGGGCGAACCCTTACTTGTGTCCTGTCTGCCAGGCACTAGAGGACCTGACCTGACAGATCTGCACCACACTGAGCCCCTCTGCACTTTTGAAGAACTTTGAACAATACCTTGTAATAGTTGTGCTTCTGAGGGAACACAAGATCTCTGAATCTATGGAGTTTTGCTTTGCCCTCTCCAGCGAGTGCACGACTCCTTACAAGATGATACACTACTGCCAGGAGCCCAGTTTTTCTTTACTCAGATGATACAGTGTACTTAGATGGTACCCATAACTACTTTTAAGGGACATTGTGTTGTATCAAAATGAGACTATTTTGTCTCATTACTAGGTTTTTGTACTTTGTGGGATAGAGTAGATAAACATACAGGGTTAATACTTTACACTGTGAGGAATACATTTTCTCAAGTATGTATATGTGGCATATCACATTACCTAACACACAGTCATAAGGGACACTGGTTCTTAGGCACATGTTCACTTGCAGAATCCACAAGCCATTTTTCGCTCACCTACTAACCATGACACCTAACCACCTCACAATGGGACTAGATGCTAAGTAGAAAGTACACAACCCGATCAATGAGAAATTCTAAGTGCAGCTGAAACGTTATTCCTCATTAGGAATAAGAGACTTTAAGTCACAGTGATGTAACTAGCACCCTAGTACCCTAAAGATAAGTTTCTAACAGCCCTTTCTCATAAAACACAGCATGCCATAGCACAGGAACTGGCACATCCAAAGCCCTTGAGATTCAGAAGAGAACTGAACTTTGGCACCCTGAGCAGCAGCTGTGGCCACTGAACCCTTGGGTGAAAAGGCTGCAGAGGCACTACAACCAACGGGTGGTGGTAGACTTCTCTGATGGGTGTGTTCCTGGAATGCCTGCCAGATGCAGTTTGAGATGTGTGTAGATTTTGATAAGTGTAAGCTATGAAGTAGGCTATGAAGTATAAAATACTTCATGAAGTATAAAACATTGCTTTCATCTCTATATTTCTAATACAAGTTTCATCATTACACCAACCTTTTATTCCCTTCGTGAACTGCCCTTAATTTAATAAACTGAGCCTCAAAAATTTGTCCAGGTAGATATGCTAGCTTACTGATTAATGACACTTGTACAACTGGTGGCATGTGGAATCTTAATGAAGTCTGGAAAATGTTTATTTTGCTAATTCTAAGGTGAAGAATTAGTTAAACAGGTCTTTTTTTCAGGACTACGCATTTCCATGTATTACAATGGCTTTAATGCAATTGTCAGGCCCAGCCTTTGTAGTCACTGAGAGTTACACTTGTTTATTGTGTCTGAATAAATTTGACACAAGAGCACTCTTGGGCACTGCCGTAAGCTTTATGTATGCTTGGGTGGTACAATCTGCATTTCTATATTTTGAAATATTTAGGTTCATCAATAAAGCTAAAGGGCAGTGAATTAAAAATCAATATAAAGGCAACAGAGAGGGAGTTCATGGAATACGTAATTGCTAGAATTCATTAAAGACAGGTGTGGGTAATGAATTTTAAGAAGGACCCAGTGTTATCATTATGCAACCTCACATAAAATGGGTAGTAAAAAAATCACACTTTGGAGTATGAACTGACAGATACAAAGGTCATGCAGTAACTCCTCTGCCTTTTCAACCTTAAGTAAATTACTGCACAGTTGATTAGATAAATTACTGAAAGGAGCTGTGGGTCACCTTGATACGGCTCCATCGCTGTTACAGGCACTGTGCTGATACGCCACAGGAGGTAATGAGCTAATTCAATATGGCAAAGTCTGCATTAACAGAGTATTGTTTCCTATTATGTTCCTAACATAAGGAAGCTTGCAAAGCATCCCTCATCCTTCCCAAAACATAGAGAGGGAAACAGTAAGTTTTTGTTTGCCTTGTGAGAGTAGCAGCCTTGGACAACCTTCAGAAAAAGTAATTATGTACAAGTCCAAGTGTACCTGTGACATAATGGTGATGGAAATAAATTCCTCAGGCTTATGCTTTCGGAAGACAGAAAAAACTGAACAAGAAGGAAATTCTCTGCCAACACAGGCAGTGACAACCACATTTCATTTCAAATCAAAGTTCCCTTTTAATCTCATCTGAAAACTGGTGTCAGCACAACACTTAAAGACAACTTTAAACAGAAAATACTGAACTGCAGCTAGTTAAGGGAAATCTCATCCCAATTACTTATGGCACTCTGAAAAGCTGTTAGGATATTTTTATCCACCATCCCCTGCGTGTGTGTTGGCCAGTGCCTTGTTTAAAGAGAGAACTCAAAAGCAGCATCTACAAAAGAAGTACAAAAATTTTAAGGAAATCCCCAAATACTTCCCATGAGACATTCATAGGATTGACTATACTAATACCTAAGCTAAGCTGCATAACAAGGCTAACATGAACTAGATAATACCAGATACCTAATCAGGTGGTAGCTGTTTTCGCCAGTCACCAGTCTGACTCTGGGCACTTATTACTTTAAAACCCTGTCCAGTGCAGGGATGAAGGGTTAGGATTACCCTTGCTATCCTAGCACCCTGTTCAGCAGGTTTTTTAGATTTCTTCTTTCTTGATTTGACAATTGTAAAACCATTATTGAATCTTAATGACCCATAAATCTCTGAAAGCAACGGGAAACTGGACAGCACTTACAGAAGCTCTATAGCAAAATTTCATAGGGTCTGACTGATATATTGTACAGCCATCAGCAGAGGGAAGACCTCAGTCACTAAATGAAACTTGTAGAAATACAAATTTTAGGAATACTAGAGCCTGCTAACCAAATGTGCAATTGACAAAAACAGTATTTTCCACTGGAAAACTGATTTGCTGAAAAATACTAAATACTATTACTATCACCATCTAAGAAAAATTTAGCTGAAAAATCTCACTAGAGAGTTTCTTGTCCCGACGATGCTTGAAGGCTTTTTTCAGTGTGAACTAACCCAAAATGTTTCCTTGAACTTGGATTAAGAAATTACTAAACTGCATTTCCCCAACATGTTGATTTATGTTAATTGAAGTATGGGCCCACATTTTCTAACATAAACTGAATGGCCCAGAAGATTACATTTCCTATAATGCAATGCAGATCTTCCTCTGAGGGAATGATATATTATAGAAACTGCATAATTCTGAATGGTCCCTGGAGATGTAGTCCAGAGAAGCAGGCCAACCCAAAAGGGAGAATGGAAAATACATCATGCTTCTTAACTGCAATCCCCATCTTGTATGTAGCTTAAAAATTAAACAGACTCAAAATGAAATACTGCAGAGCCAATCAATAATAGAAATTAAGCATTTTCAACCTGAAAAGTGTTAAAATATTTCTTTTCAGTTAAAGAAAAGTGAAATGGAGTGTTTCAGAATTCCCACTATGTTAAAATGTCCTATTCCACATTTTAGTACCAACTTGGAACAAACCCAGATATTCAAATGAAGGCATTCCCACTGTAATGGAAACTTCAAATTTTGCCCAGCTCTAATCACAGTTAATTCCCGTCTTTAATTTCAAAGGCAACTCTGAAGTCACGCATAAGGAGAGTAATGTACCCTTTTCCTGTGGTTTCTTTTCCTTTAATAAAAAGTCTCAATTTTCTGAAATGTGAATGACTTCAGTGAAGTTTGGAGAGCTGCTATTTAGATGCTAATCAAATGTATATGGACACATCAAGGCACCAAGCTCAGACAGAAGTCAGCAGGTCATCTATAGAAGATCAAGTCACATTAATGGGTCATACCAACATTGATCCATGTAAACAAATACTAACACTTACATGGAAAAATTATGATCAGATAGTTCCCCTGGACTGCAGAAGACAAATTGCAGTGAAACCATGACACTCAAATCCTCCTCTTCTGAACTGCCCATGCACCACCACTCATTGAGACATGCTTTTCTGTGTGCATTAGGTAGATCCTTCCTTCTTGCCCCATGCACGTACATGAATTTCTCCCAGGTACCAAATGACTTGGTATATACAAACGTGCAACAGTGACACGCAGTCAAGTTCATGCAGCTAGGGAGCCAGCAGCAGCTGTAGGCAGCTACTGCATGTATGACAAGCTGGGGTGTTCCTAATGAAACATTCAAGTGCTGATTTCAGGGAGGAACATAACACTACATATTTCTCATGGGCAAGCAGAGAGAGATGCCAGCTCCCCAAGCCAGCAACACATCTTTTCCACTCCTCACACTGCTAATAGCTCAAGATCTTTCAGCATTAAATAGAAGTTCCTAAAAGCTAAGCAGACTCCACCATCTCCAGAGGCAGCCTATGATTACTCTTACATGTAGAGACCAGGGAGCTTCTGCTAGTCTCTATCTTTCACGATGATACTCCTAAACATTACATTAAACCCTCTTTCTTGACCCGTTAGTTTTCACAAGTGTTTAAAGGTGATAAGCTTGATGCCACATTGACTTAAACACAGAGTTGTAATTTTCATATCACAGAGAAAAACTCTAAAACTTTCAGTTGTGCAATATTTAGACCCATGTTCTATAAAGCTTTCTATCCACAGAAAGTCATGGCTTACCTGAAATTGCTACCCAGGGTGGCTTTGGAGGTGATGTGGCATTTTAACCCCCCCTTGGTAGGTACAGAAAAGGGATATGAAAAGAATGAAAGATAACTGTTGGCATCATAGCCCATTCCACAAATACCATCACAGGGGCACTCTAGGCCCATTCAGTTCTGCGTGGTTATGCTACCTTATAATGTATAGATAAATTTGGCAAGTTGAACAGGATTTACCATTGTTTTGTGTATGTGGCAGCAGGCAAGGCAAGATCATGCTAATGAAACAGGCCTTGCATCTGTTACCCATCCTCTCTTTCCAAGAATTCCCTCGCTAAACATTTATAGTAACTGTCAGAGCAAAAAGCTGACAAGATCACCCCATCATCATCACCACAACCACCAACCCAGCTTTCTTCCTCCATCTATTAGGTGTATGAGCTCCAGTCATCCTTAGTCCTGCATCCTTATCCCTGCCCACACTAGCGTCAGCGTGCTGAGTCAGCCACTATTGCACTACCTTATGTCAAACACTCCTGTGTAATACTAACCTGTGTGAGAAAGTTCAGCTTGATCCTAGCTGTTAATCAGATTATGCGCTGAAGTATTTATTGTGCTAAGGTTTGCACTTTTGAAGAAGTTTGCATCATCGGGGAACAGTGCCATTAGTAGCCTGTCACACACTCAGCGGCTTAGGGAAAATTTTTCTTCTGGCTGAAGGAAGTTTCCCTTTTGGGATTTTAATGACTACGTGGCAGGTTCCTCGTTGCATATTTCTGCTGACAGGCCATGCTCAGAAAGCACCACAAGAAAGAGTATTGCTCCCCTATCTCCATTTACTCATATATTATAACCCAGCTGTGCCGCACTGACCACATTTACCTTTTGCAAAAAAACATCCAACACAAAATGGTATGGCATGAGCCGTGAGAGGACTGGAGAATCAACAAACTGAAATTGGAGGCAGTCAATTAGTGAGAGCCAACAGCGGCTCTTACTCTTCCCTAACTTTCTGAAAAGCCTGGGGGAAAGGCATGAATCAGGCTGATGAAAACAGGAGCCACTCACCTTCAGGTTACCGGTTCAAACTAAATCCCGAGTCTAAAGCAGCAGAAAGTCTCTCTTATTCCCTGAAGGTTATTTGGCAGTTTATAAGAAACTTGCTAGAAATAAGTCATACTGTATGGAGTATTTATTTACTGCCAACTAAATGCCCATCCAAAAGCAGCACTAATGCCAGGATAAAGCCCATGGGACCATCACACCATCATGGTCCAGCTATACCAAAGGTTATTATCTCTCCAGCAGAACAAGGAAAAAAACCAACCTCCTTCTGAAGGAGGTGGCATTACCTTTAAGGGCTGCTAAAAATTCCCTTTTTTTCTTTTTACAAGTCTAACTTACAGCAGCTCCTGTTTGGCTACTTTCTCACAGAAATACTTCTATTTTACAACGTCCTTTCTCCTGTATAGCTTTACTCTGATGTATTTGTAGCCTCCGCTCCCCCCAATACATGGTCACTGGACTTTTCTGGCAAATGGGTGGAAAAATGCATCTCCTGGAAACAACTGTGCCTTTATTGCATAGCAGGAAGTACAGTTAAACAACGTGACAGCCACAAAGGGAGGCCTTCAGCAATAAGCACTTTTGAAGCTGTAACAGCGATGCTAATTACTAACAGGCACCTGAGGCAACACCTGAACACAACAGCTATCTCCCATATTTGAAGATCATTGAAAGGCCAGAGCCTTGGGGGTACAAATTTAGATATGCAGCCATGGACAGGAACCCTTGCCAAACTTTATTCTCACCTGTTTCTCGAGTATGACATTTATTGAGCACTACAAAGGCGGTCTGTGGTGTGCCCACTGCAGCAGGGTGCTGCGCAACATGAGCGCAGTGGACACACGAATTGCCAGTAGACCCGGGGCAACCCGACTGGAGACAGACACTGCCCTCAGTGTCATCCCACCACATCCCAGCAGGGTGGGCAGAGCAGGCTGGGGACACCAGTGGGTGCCATTGGCCATCCCCAATGATGTGAGTTGATGAGAAAAGCTTGGGATCAGCTCAGGTAGTCCAGTCAGGACCCGCCGGAGATGGGCTGAAGACAGGGCACCCACCGGGCTACGCTGAAGCCAGGACCGGGGAACTGCTACCAACAGCACCCATACAGGAAAACCAGTTTCCAGATATGAAAACCAGTCTGTCAGCTGGGTCCCGGGCTGGACACTGGCCTCCCTGTGGGGCAGCCCCAGCCAAAATGGGGCCGGGTGGCTGGGCACAGCCAGCAGGGCCTCCTGCTGCCCTCTGTGCCCACCCAAATGCCTTGTGCACAGGTGTAGCAGAGCACTGGAGCAGCTTTGGTCTCAAAATATATATACACAGCATGTGACAGGGAGTTATTTTAAATGCTTCCCTCCATGTTTTGCACACACACTGAAAGGTGGTGTTATGATTTTGAGCTTTCTGTTTAGAGCAGGCCACAGCTGCAGCAGCGGGACCAGAACTGAAGTTATTGGATTAGCAGCTCAGTAATTCTCCTTATTGCCTTCAGCCATGTCAGAACAAACTTGTCTGCTTTTCTGAAATTTGTATTACATTTGCAGGGCACCAGGCCTTGGCCACTGCTTGCTGTGCCACCCTGCAAGGAACCCACACTGCACCTCAGCCTCCAGCCGGACAATCCCTGAGAGGGACTCTGCAAGCCTTCACTGGGCATTAGGCTTGCCAAGGGTTACTTACTGGTGAAGAACACCGTAATTTTTCCTTGCCTTCATTTGAAGCAGACCCATTTCAATCATCTTTTTCTCCCCCAAATACTTAGTAAGAAGAAATCTGTAACAATCAATTGCCAGCAGATTTTTTTGTATTCATACTTCTAATTCGGTTTCCAGCCAGACTGCTAACCCCTGCTGGTAACAGCACGCCCCCTCAAAATCCATTCACAGCTCTTTCTTTCCAACCTGTCCTCCCCTCTTCTACCTATCAGGATTACACACAATATTTATGACCATAATTACTCTGTCTCTTAAGAGAGTAGCCATCTGTGAAAACCATAGAACACTGATGCTATATTTCACATTAATAAGTCTCAAAAATAAACCTGACTTAATTTAGAATAACTGCTTTCTCAGAAATACAAAACTTCCAGTCCAGTTTATGATTCCTTGCCGGCTGTTTAAAACATTGGGGTGTTTCTTCATACTAGTGCACATATTTTATAGCTACTGCTGCTTCATACTGTAAAAAGAAAAGAAGTAGAGAAAAGGTTTGGTTTCCTCCCTCTAATTCAGTAGTAATAAGAGTTAAAAGAAATGTAAAGTAACAGCAGTGAATTTACACTTGCTAGGAAAATTATTCCTGCTCCCATTATGCTTTGAAAGGTATATTAAAAAACGTCTTAAAGGCTTCACTCTTACTCATGCTATAATGTGCTACACAAGAATAATTTCTAATATTGTCTATCTGGTATAAAACTAGCTGCGGTGACATTAACAATATTTTGTGGTTAGAGAACTGGCCTGGGGACTCAGAAAATTAAAACTAGGGCTCAATATTTGACTGTTACGGATTTCCTGTGCTTTGTTGGATACAGAATTTCATCCATCACTCTAATTAGTTATCTTCTACCTAATTCCTCCTTCATCCTTACTGAGCTACCATACAGCTTATATATATGAATACTAACCAAACTACCTCTTGGATTACACTCTCTCCCCACCTCCACAAAAGACCTTACCTACAAAATCAAAATGCAGGGAAATGTGTTCACATTTCCTCGCGTTTCTGCCAACTGCATGTTCTCGGCGCCAGCTCACTCGGGTCAAACAGCATGGGCACGGCCTCTCAGCCTTCCTGAAAACCCACCTGGTACGTGGCCACTGTCTGGCAACCTGTTTGGCACAAGAGTGTTTCTACAGCAATTCACAGCTCTTAACCCCTTTGAAATCATATCTTCAACGTTGCTTTCATAAAGGGGTTGGGATAAATGTTAAGTAACTGGGATCATTTCAAAAAGCAAGGACTTTCCAACCTTAGCTACAGTTGAGGAGACACTGATAAAAAACATCGTTTACAAAATGTCTGTATGTCTAGCTGTATGTTGGGTGTGACTGCAATATGCATTTGCATGCAGACCTCTTGTGGCTTTGCATTGAAGTAGGCATTTGCAGAAGGTTTTCTGAAGACTAACGGCTACATAGGGCACAATCACCATGTGTGATCCAAATAGTAAATTTGTTCTACACCAACATGATAATCTATTGATTACTATTTAAAACAGATTCATTTGCACTCTATTCAGTGCATTACCTGCCAAGAATCTCTAAGAGAGAACATTCTGGTGATGCATTATTACATTTCAGTCTTTCATATTTCCTCCTATTTGAAATAACTCTGCAGTGCAGCATTTTATCTCATTTACACTAGTTTGCTTATGCCTGTGAGATTTTTTTTTTTTTTCTTTCTTTTTAAGAGGACAGTTAAATAGCCATCTCTGCTATTCAGTCACAGCTCTGGGGCACCACATGCAACTCTTTCTTATTCTAACAGCACCTGAACATGGAAAGGCAGGGGTCTGAATGGATGTCTTATTCACATTCCTGATTATGTTACTGCATCCAAACAATAATTTCAGTTAGGTCTAGAAATACAGATTCAGAGTCTCTCTTAGAAACAGATGACTGCTAGCAGAAAACAGTGTAACAGCAACAGAGTCAGTTGTAATAAAATCACTCCAGAGTAAAGGGATCCACAGACGATATAGGGCTAGCATAGCACTACCTGTGTAAAAATACAAATTCCCCCTGTTTCTAATAACTCACAAAACAAGTACTTACAGCTTATCAGCATTATCATCATCTGCAATCTGTTTAGTGTTTTCCTTACAGTTCTAGCTCCTGGAACCCTGGATAACCATGGGGCTTGCTTTGAGAAACCTGGTCTACTGGGGGCTGATGGGGTCCATCTGTCAGAGGAGGGGAAAAGCATCTTCAGTCATAGGCTTGTCAAGCTGGTGAAGAGGGCTTTAAACTAGAGATGCCGGGGGAGGGGAACCTCAATCCATCCCAATCCTACCAGTTTGATGCCAGGGCCAGCAATAGATGCCCAGAGCCTGGAGAAGGAGCACAGGTCAGCAGGAGAGTGCCTGAAGAGCAGAAAAAAGGACCCCAGCCAGTAAGACAGCTTCATCGGGGGCCCAACTTAAAGGCCTCTATGCAAACGCATGTAGCATCGGGAATAAACAAGAGGAGTTAGAGACGTGCGCACGCCTGCAGGGCTACGACCTTATTGGCATCACGGAGACGTGGTGGGATGGCTCCTATGACTGGAGCGTTGGGATGGGGGGATACAGGCTCTTTAGGAAGGACAGGCAGGGGAGACGAGGAGGGGGTGTCACCCTCT
>NW_008795027.1:1714060-1736804 GCF_000699145.1 Aptenodytes forsteri | reverse complement strand
TTGCAGCCTATCAGTACTTAAAGGGGGCTTATAAAAAAGATGGCGGCAATCTTTTCAGCAGGGCCTGTTGCTACAGGACAAGGGGGAATGGCTTTAAACTAAAGGGGGGTAGATTTAGACTAGATATAAGGAAGAAATTTTTTAGATGGTGGATGGTGAAACACTGGAAGAGGTTGCCCAGAGAGGTGGGGCATCCCTGGAAACATTCCAGGTCAGGTTGGACGGGGCTCTGAGCAACCTGACGTAGTTGAAGATGTCCCTGCCCACGGCAGCGGGGTTAGACTAGATGACCTTTAGAGGTCCCTTCCAACTCAAACTAATCTATGATTCTATGATAACAGCAGAGTCTCAGCTAACAACAAAAATTACTTGCAGTTATGGTTTCAAAGAATAGCTAGAAAATACAAGACTTAAGACTTAAAAAATAAGATGGGAACAAAAGCATTCAAATCTCTGTTTAAAGTCTCATAATTTTATAGGTAGAGACTAGAATGTTTGACTCCCCTAAGAAGTTGAGCCTTTGCTCATCACCATAAGTTAAAGAAACCGCAAAGTAAGCTTTTGACCAGCCTTGTCGAAATGTAAATTTCATCAAGCAGAGAAGTATAAAAGGACCTAAAATTCCACTTGCTGTATCTTCGGGTCTCAACACACATCGTAAGTTTTAAGCTGCAGATTGGAACCGAAGAGAATTGTTACTAAAGTTCATATGACTAGCAACATTAACATTTTTTCCTCCAGATGAGACTAGAGTTTTTTCAAAATACATAGTTTTTCTATTTGCAGAACTCCACATAAATTGCACTGTGCCAATCTAATGAGACACAAAAATCATGACTGACCCACCAGGTTTTATTATCTTAGACAACGT
Organism: Aptenodytes forsteri; assembly: GCF_000699145.1. Classification (NCBI taxonomy): domain Eukaryota; kingdom Metazoa; phylum Chordata; class Aves; order Sphenisciformes; family Spheniscidae; genus Aptenodytes; species Aptenodytes forsteri. Next base: position 1,735,933 of record NW_008795027.1, on the reverse strand, counting down.
GCAGAAAGCAAAACAGAAGAGCAATTTTTTTAAAAATTGATTTTTCCAACGTCTTAATGACTGCTAGCAATGCAGACAGTCATTCTAAAACCTAAATAAGTTTTAATATAATAACTATAATAGATAGGTTTTAATATAAGAGCTTCCATTTAAACTAGAAAAGCTCCATCTAAAGTTTAAAGAAACAAAGACAAGAGCATAGTGATGTGCAACTGTTAGTTTTCTCACTTGCTTCCTTCTCTGGGGCCATCTGCACTTTCCAAAGAGATACTGAAGTAGCAAGTGGAACAGTTAGGTACGTAATTATGTGCTTTACCAGAGGCAATAAACACTGGAATATCACGAGAAGACACAAAATGATCTGGGAGATACAAAAATCAGGCACTGAATATAGTCCCATTCTGTAAAGACAATATCATCTTTAAAAACATCTTTGCACGTTAAATTTAATGGAGGTGACTGACTTCCCTGGTGCTTCTTAAAAGCATGCTTCACTGCCAATGCTTTGCTGAATGCAAGACTGAGTGCCCAAATGGAAGCACAGTACCCCAAAGACCTGATCCCGATCTCACAGCAAACTGTATAACACAAGCCATCTCCCTGAAGTTAGCGGGTACAAATCTCAACCCCTGTGAATTAAGCAGTAATACTCCCATTCAGTTTAGATAGATCAAATGCCACTCAACTGAAGTAAAAGAAGTAAGAGAGAACAGAAGCAGAATTGAAAAATACAAGCTGTTGGTGAATGAGGTAGCAGACAAACTGGAAATGAGCTTTTGAGGTTTCTCCCTAATTAGCCAAAGCAAAAATGGGAAAGATAAATCAGTCATGACTATAAGGTCAAAATTAAAAGAGAAAGTGAATACTCGAAGATTACCCGTCCCTTGAAATGATTTAGTGTTTTCTTCTGGTGAGCTGGAAGGTAAACATTTCTGAATACATTATCCTTTTTAAGTCTTGATTCATGCTTCAGTACTTTTTTTGAACATGTGCTTAAGTTCTGTTGATAGGGAAACTTCTTTAATCACCTGCTAAAGTACTTTTCTAAATTGAGACCTAAATCAGCGTCTATAAAAGCTTCGTTCAAATCAATGGGAATCTTTTTATAGACCTTACCAAGAGCTCTACAGTCACTAAGTCAAAGGAGACTGAACCAAGAAGTGGAAAAACCCAAGCTGCTTCTCCTGGAAGAATAAGCTCCAAAACCTTTTTCCTTAGTAATAACTTTCTTTCATCCTCTAATATTAAATGACAGCACTAATAATATGCAGTATCAAGTTATTAAGCATCTAGTCCCGAGCCATCCAATTAGTCTGCTGCAATGTAATTAAAACAAAAACAACACTAACTCAAAAGCGAAATTCACTGCATTTGATATGAGCAAAGCCAAAGAATAAAAGTTCATTAGAACTAGATGAAATTCATATCCAGATTGGTCTAAACTCTGGGTAATTAGCTTTAAACAGCTTGGCATTATCCAAGGAGGATATGGATAATTGGGTTCAACATCCCCGAAGATCTGCTGTTTCTTGTGACAATAAACCATTTGTGCTTTGAAGCTGCTTCCCTTTTTCTCCATCAGCCTCATCTGACAAAGGCTATTGACCTGATAATTTACTTGTCAAAACTTGTTAGTCAAGGCAGGACAAAAGCAACAAGGCATGTAGATAATCCAAGAGATTAATTTGTCCTAATGACTTTCAGAGATCCTAACCATTGTAGTGGAGATCAAACACATCTCTGAAACAGTTTAGTCTAAGATAGGGATCACATGGTGGAAGAAAAGAAGCAGGCCAAGAATTACTGTATTATTTTATCTAAGGTGGCTATAGAAAGATAAAACCAGGTGTAAAGTACACACCCAGCAAAGCACCTGATCACTTGACTTCAGACCCAGCTGCAATGCAGTCCTCTACTTAAAACACTTATTTATGCTTAAGTTTAGTGCCAAGGAAGGGCTTCCTTTAATTTATTGTCTCCTGACTCCAACCACCACCATGTCTGAGAAAGGTTATAGCTGAAGAAGGAACTGATCTCCAAACTCTGACTATGGGGATTTGTTAGCCTGCTACTGTGTCGTGAAATATGACGTTGCAAAACTGACACAGTGCCCCCCCATTTGGCTCAACTTCTCTTAATTGAGAGAACAGCTAGCAATTTATTCCAGAAGACAGGACATTTTCTCCTCAAAGGTTGAAGAAATAGTACCTTCCAATCACGCTTACATTATCAGTCATGTAGCTGACCCAAAGTAACAACAACAGAGCCCTGACAACTTCCCATTATGCCCAAAATGATCTTTGAGCAACCCCACTACCTCCCACGATTTCTTCTGATTTATAGTTGACTGAGGTTGAGTCAGCTCACTATATTTCTTAAAACAGTGTGTTGTAGATACAAAAGGAATAAAATCCAGCTCAGTTTAATACTGCTAATCTTATACATACAGAAATCAAACTCCTAAAAGTGTGAAGCTGGATTAAAATGCAGGATACATTTCTTTTATTAAATGGTGGGAGTCTGAATCTTCCAGAACTTTTGAGTGACACCTTTTCCTTTGGAAAAATGAAGTTACAAATGTGCTCACAGAAAAATGAAAAGTAATATTCTGAAGTATTAACATGAATATAAAAGTTGGGATTTTAGCAAAAATAGCAAGTATTGTGAGTACCACAAGAAAATTCCATGAGGACAACACTGTCATTTTGCTACATTGGTCTTGTAAGAATAACAAGGGTAAGAAGAAAAGAATGTCTCTTTGTATTCAGCACCTCAGATTCTGATGCCACAAGCAATACAGTCCAAAAAGTACAGCAATGCACCATTTACACAGCTATTTTCCAGAACAGAAATACAATGTCAAAACCCTATATGAGTTGGAGAACACATATGGTTTTATCAGCTATGCCATCTCCTCCGGTGCTACCCTTGGCAGTAGAGAAGGGAAGGGACTCCAGAACTGGAAATCACCTGTGGTTTCAGTTCACGGGGTTGCAGAATAGTCAGTTTTTAGCAGACAGAGTTCAGTCCTACTCCATGTCACAACTCCCTCAAGCAGCCTCTCTTCCACCAGTCCGCTCTGCATCTGAAAGTCTGACATTCGCAGAGAAAAGGCACCAGGGGAAATAAAAAATAGCAAACCAAATATGCAAAGCTTTTCACATCCTACAGATGAGCAGATATCACCAGCTATAGCAATAAAAATGTTTTCCTTCCTGCATGCACATGGGACAAGGAAGCAAAATTTAATTCTAAATGCGAATCTCAGAAGAAAAAAATCTTGCAGAAGGGTAAGGGTACTAGGGAAATCCTAGAAACAAAATAAAGACAAAGCATATGAGAAAGCATATATAGAGATCAGAGATAATAGCTCAAGGATTTTTGCTTGTTTGTTTTTATTATTGGCTTTCATTAAAGATTCTTCATTTTTTCTGTTCACATGGTTCATTTTCCCCCTCCCATCAGCCAGCAAGAAACCTGAGCCCTAAAGGTTATTTTTCAGTATTGATAAGGTTCACCATCAGTTTTTCCATCTCTCAGTTCTGGTTGAAGGTTTCGAGTCTCCATCTTACTGGGAATATTGACTATGCTGCATAGGATCACACATAAAATCAACACTGGATCCTTCTCCATGATAACGCAGGCTTATTGTCAGTTCAGACAAAAAGCTGCATGCTAATAAAGTCGCTGCACACGAGACCAAAAAAACCCAATAATTCCACAAGCTAAAGATATTGTTAATCAGGCTTAACAGGTAATATGATTAAACAGGTTTGCAAGCAGATCTATTTTAAGTTGTGAAAAGAAAGGTCATTTTATGTAAAGGAAAAGCCAGAAACTTCAGGATTTGCTCAACATTCTCCAAAGGAAGGGGAAATCGAGTTGTTGAAATGGCTAAACGAGAACAGTAAAAAAAGACAGTGACTGAGAACATTAGATCAGGCATCCCCTGTTCCTGTGGCCACTGAGGAACTGAAAATGCAAGACTCCTAGAAGGCCTCCCACCATGTTGCCTAAGGCACTTCACAGCTAATTTACAGAAACACAAGCTCAAAGCCAGACTACCTTGATGAAATTCTTCAAGGTGGGATATACAGGAGATCAGATTAGATGATCCACTGTTCATTTTTTACTTCGGTAGATATGAAGCCATCAACAATTACTTCAAAGGAACTCCAAGCAGCGTAACATCCATGAAAAAGCTAAGACATCAAAAGTTAAGTGATTTGCCCATAATCATGGGGAAGGTTCTCGTAGCATGAAGAAGACGATATTCTGCTTCTGCTGATTCTATCTCATTGGTATAAGCTGCAAGAGCTTTCTCCCCCTCTTTTAACCACATATGTGATTCTGTAGAATGGATGGGAAAAGAATATATTGATTGTAAAAATCATCCAAGCCCTTTTCTCCACTCCTCCATCCAATTAAATGGTGATGGCAGAAAAAGACCATTTTGCAGCAATGAATTAGTGAAGATATTGTGAATATTGTGACATTTTCCACTGCCTCGTAGCCAGCTTTTTACTACTTGTTTATAAACAGCGAACAATGAGAGCGAGAAAAGTCATTCTGTTCTCATTAGATTTTCAGATGTCTCAGACCGAGCTTTTCTGTTGCATCATTCTTTTTGTAGTCATGTATTTACTGAATAGAAACAGAAATGAATGTGTTTGAGAGTGGTCAACCACTGGAAGAGGTCCTCAGAGAGACTGAGGACTCTCCATCCTTGAAGATACTAAACTCGACTAGAATGGATGGGAAAAGAATATATTGATTGTAAAAATCATCCAAGCCCTTTTCTCCACTCCTCCATCCAATTAAATGGTGATGGCAGAAAAAGACCATTTTGCAGCAATGAATTAGTGAAGATATTGTGAATATTGTGACATTTTCCACTGCCTCGTAGCCAGCTTTTTACTACTTGTTTATAAACAGCGAACAATGAGAGCGAGAAAAGTCATTCTGTTCTCATTAGATTTTCAGATGTCTCAGACCGAGCTTTTCTGTTGCATCATTCTTTTTGTAGTCATGTATTTACTGAATAGAAACAGAAATGAATGTGTTTGAGAGTGGTCAACCACTGGAAGAGGTCCTCAGAGAGACTGAGGACTCTCCATCCTTGAAGATACTCAAAACTCGACTGGACAAGCACATGAAAAACCTGATCTAGTGAGACCTGCTTTCAGCTGGCTTATATAATCACTAGAGATCCTTCTGAACCCAAATTATTCTGATTCTGCAATTGATTATCTCACATTGTTCTTCTACAGTCCAAGGCAGCTGAGAGCACTTCTTCCTCAAGCAATCAGCTTCAGAGTGGCAATGCAACTACTCCAGCAGGGGAATGCAGCTGTCATTTGTGTTGATGGAGGCCCTGAGGTTGCCTCCGTTCTTTAAGCCGGATTCTACTGGTGTCATTCAATGCTTCACATAGAATTGAGTTGAACCCAGATCTGGTTCCCTGAATAGGAAAGACTACGAAATCTGCTGGTGCTGAACATAACAAAACCATTTTCAAAAATTGGGTGGACAGATCAAAAATAATAATACAAAAATCTGAATATCTCATAGGCATAAGACAGAATGAAGTCCAACATGTGAAATGAAAGAATTTACATATAGTGCCTGAATTACAACTCGGAACTTCATACTTCTTACATATACTTTTTGTCTGACAAAGCAAAAAATGTAGGATTCTGAACCTTCTATGTGTGCAAAAAAACTTATGCTGCATATTATAAACTGAAAATGTGAATGCAGAAACCATAACGAATAGGTGGTAAATTCTCTTAGCTCCTTTCACATTCATTCTGAACAACACTAACTAAAGAATGTGGAGGAAGAGTTTATCTGAAGCAAAGCTGTAACACATCTTCTGGTTTTATTAAAAAGAATTTATACTTTTAGTAGAGTGACACCTCCTAGACATTTTTCAGTGCATGAAAATTCATCAGAACTCAGCATAAATGCAAGTGCTAATGTGATGTTTTTAACGTAGCAGCAAGTACCTCTTTGGAGTTTGTGGAGACCTAGAAGTGTTCTCAGACTTGGACAGCACTAAAATGCCTGCAATGAGCTGGGAGTTATTTTAAGTTACCAGATCTATAGAAGGTAGGTCACAGAGTTCCAGAGTGGAAAATGATCTGCAATTATTTTTGCCTCTTCATGGAAAGGCAAGACCCGGTGCCCTCGAGTCAAAGACTCAATTCAGAACTAATTCTTATATGTAGTTAGCAAGGTACACATCTTGGATTTGTTTATTCTTCTCTGAGGTTTGACTACTGCTTTCATTTTGAACTTTACTGTTGAACTCACTTTGCGCAAGCTATTTAATTCACCCTAAGTGACTTCTCAGCCACTGCAGAATTGTTAAGTATACTTTACCTCCTAGTCATCCAGCTTCATGTTACCGTGGTGGCACCATCAAGACTTCCACAGATGAAAAGGAGATTTTTCCCCCAGTAACTTGTCCTTTCTAAAACTCATTCATTTACTGTTGAAGAATTCCTTTCCCTCTTCTCTCATTTTACCCTCCATGTTATCATACTTATTTTCCTCCACTATATTCTGCCAGATTCTTAAACCATGCTGCTCACAATTACCACCATGCTTTTTTTTACCCTCCCATTCTTCTCCTGTAATTTTACATATACTATCTGAACCCCCAATGGTATCAGAGGATTCAGAGCCAGATTTATAGACCTTATTTGAAAGGCAGGTAAAGGAGAAGTTGTCACCTCTTTGTTACGGGCCATAATTTATTCAACAAAACCAGCCTGCACTCCTGCTTGTGCTTTCTGTTGCCATACCATGCTGTAGACATGTACAGTCTGATATATCCTGTTTACTGCTTCTGAAATTACTTGTTTCCTTCAAACATCAGTGCAAATTATTTATCAGACATATTCGCTTGACTTCTGCCATGATGAATTTCATTCTCATTCCTATCCATATTCAGCTTTCCAAGTATCTTTAAAACATTTCTTTATCTTCCTTACTATTCAGGGGACCTCACAACTTCTCTCATCCTTATCACTTCTTCCAGACAGTTAATTGAACTTCCAAACAATACTCTTCCAGATATTAAATAACAAATTATTTATTAAGAAAGTAGGAAAACTTCATGGAAGACAACAGATGTAAGTCATACCAAGCTTCTGCTTATTAGCACTTCCCTACATTTCTCTCAACAATTTTTAATCCAACTAATATCAATGTAGCAAGTTGTCTTGTCTGAAGTACCCTACCAACCATTCCACTATAATACAGATACATTCATTTGGTTTCCCCCCCCCCAATGCCATCCAACATACAATACAGAGTTAAAAAGGCCTAAAAGGAAGATACAATTTTTACGATCATGACCTCACTGAAATCAACCAAGCTATGGCAGTTTAACCAAGCTGAGAATATGGTCCTATTTATTTTTGTTAAAGATACACTTTTTCCTACAGTACATTAGTAGTCTAACCAACTGACAACTACACATTTTGCTTCAGCTGAAATTGCTGGTCACAAGCACCATTAAATACTTGGGCACGACCATACTAAAGCAAGGCAAGGCGTTCTGTTAACTCTATCCTTGAACCATACAGTCTCTTAGAAGTTTCAAGAAGCACTAAAAATCCAGGAAACTTTAGAGATGGAATCACAGAAACCAGTTTATCATGGCCAGTGGAAAATGCTATGTATCAGCTAGTAATTCTGTACTTTTAAAAGCCCAGGGGGGACTTTTAAAAGCCCTCGGGGGTGGTGGAGTGCGGAATTAAAAGAGATAAAAAATAAGATTTCATTAAAAGAAGAAAGACAGCTGATGGCAAGAGGCGGAAGCAGGGCACACTGTCAGATGAACCAAGGGAGTCTGGTTCACTACAGTCTATTTTTAGCTGAGTGGTTTTTAATAATGTCTCATTCAAAGGCAGCAACAACCATGGCTTGTGTCAAATAAACTGGGGGGAAATGCCAAGTAAGAAACACACACCTTCACCCTGTTACCAACTTAGTCAATGACCCACCTTGAACAGTTGAGTGCTCTGAGACCAAGTTGAGCATCACTCCAGTGATGCTGCTCCCCGCTTCACCCTAGTTCTCTAGATTAGGGGCCTGGCCAGCAGTCAAGGTTTACACAGACCTGCAGAAGTGTTGGTGGGCACTTGGCAGGTCTCTAGCCCAATGTCGTTCTCTAAGAAGGACTACTGCCAACACTAGATCAGCTCAGCCATGGTTTGGTCTACCTTAGTCTTGAAAATGTCCAAGGATGGAGACACATCATCTCCAGGTACCTTATTATAGGGCTGCAGTACCAAACAAATGCAAAAGCTCTTCCTAAGTAGTTTGAAGCTTCCAAGCTGCAACCTCTGGCCACAGCACCCTTGACACACCACTTGCAATTACTGGGAAGGGTTTGGCTCTGTGATTTTTGCTACTCCCTTCAAGTAGTTGTAGGTTTTTTATTAGGTGGCCCCCTTTGCTTCCCCTCACCAGAGTGCACAAACCCACTTCTCTCAAACTCTGCCCATAATTCATGTGCTCTCAGCCCCTAGCCATCCCAGCAGGTCTTTGCGGGACCTGCTTCAGTTTCTTGACATCCTTCGTAAAGTGGGACACCCAAAACTAGACCCAGCATACCAGGCAAATCCTCACCAGTCTCAAATAGAGGGATAATAATTTCCTTCAATCTGCTAGCCACAGTCCTCTATATGTAGCCCAGCATGTAGTTCACCTTATTCACAGAGTGAGCTGTTGGTCAATATTCAGCTTGACATCCCTCATAACTTGCAAGGCCCTCACAGCAGGATTGCTACTCAGCCACTTGGTTCCCAACCTGTACAGACACACAGGGTTACTCTGCTGCAAGAGCAGAATTTTGCAGTTCTTGTTAAGGGGTCTCCCTTGGACCTTCAGGCTTCTCAAGATGCCTCTGGGATGAAGCTCTTCCCTTTGGCATACCATCAACAGAAGCACATAGTTTTAATCTCTCAGGCTTTGCAACCAGAACTGGTCACCATGGCTTTTCCTTTTTCTTTTAAAATAGTTCCACATTCCAAAGAAAATTAACAGAGCTCCAGCAGCATAACTGCCATTCCCAAATATGAGGTGTTAAGTGCCTCAAGCATCCTTCTCAGGAGCAAATGTTTGAAGGGAATATTATATTCCCAAGGGATAGCAATATTGCTGCTGTGTGCAGAAAAACATTCCCATGCATCTAGCCAAAGATTCAGCATCCAATTCAAATGACGTGCTATAAAGCAGGAAAAGCCACATACAGCAGCTGGTATCTGGTTTGGGATGCCTCTGAAGCATTAAAGAACCTCTCCCAAAAGATACTGTATTTCTGCTGATAAGCTCTACCTTTCCATTCCAAAAAAGCAGAGGCCTGCCTATTAGACTCTGTATCACTGTAGCCATCCACAAGTACAGGGTATCTTGCACTTTGCAAAACCGAGTAGCACCTCCATCTGAAACCACTCAAACCACGTTCTGTGCAAATAATTTTAACATAACCTTATGTTTTGGAAACTGAAAGAACGTTACTGTCTAACCCTTTGCATTTTAGGATACCCAGTCATATCCCAAGAACTTTTACTGCCTTACTGACTAGGTAAAGTAAAAGGTACTCCCCTTGGGATTTTCTTCTGAGGTAATCAACAAAACAAAAAAGTGCTGATTCCATTTTGGTTCACAGAGACATACTTTTCCCATGATGGTCTGCGAAGACGCAGAGCTTGCCCACCATCCCGAATCAGGCAATTTAAGCCCAACAGGCATGTAAAGGTTAACCATTTAAAAGCACTAACCGATGATAAAAGCAGTGGACCACAGCAGAATTATTCAGTTAAACTAGAATGACCTCAAGGCCCTGAAGGAATAGGGATGGTGCAAGTACAGTTCTTATTCAAGATCATCCCTCTTTAATAGACATTTTATTTTAAATTGTAGCTATGGAAAGGGAAGGGGTTTTAGCTCTTTATTGCCAATGAATAGCTAAATTAGACTTGGAATAGAGATTCTTATGGCTAATGCAACCTGACCTGTGACTGTACCTGTAACATGACTGCACTGCCAAACATTATTCATTGTCAGGTTAGAACTAATACAATGTAGACTTCATTGCACACTTACTTTTTTAACAAAAACCATCTGTAAAATGCAAGAAAACATCTTTCAGATCCACCTATGGATCCCACCCAGCTTCCTTCTCCATCTCTGCATTAGATGTCAGCAGATGCTTGTCTCTGCGTTCCCTCCCCGCTTCTTGAATTCTTGGCAGATGGAGGGTTACTCTCTGTTTTTGGCTTCTGCCACCAGGCTCAGATAGTTAGCATACCAACTACTGTGCAGTACCTACTGTGTGAAATGAACTATTGGTTCAGGTCACATTTCTAGCTGACAAGTCTCCATGTCAAAAAAAAAAAGAAGTTATTTGCCTTGGTAACCCTGAGGACAGATTCAGCAAAGGCACTGAAGACCATAGGCTCACAAGCAACGGGCTACCACTTTTCCCTAAGCTCCTCTATTTGTCCACTGCCCCTTGAATCACATCCAAAAAAAACACTGAAGGGAAATGAGATTTGTTGGGGACCCCTGAAAGAGTAATCTTTTTACGAATGAAGAGTAGCGAATGTAGTCCAGCCAGGGCTTGTAGGTAGCACAAAGGAAGTTGCTGCTGACTGACTCTTTCAAGGTCATCCATCTGACTGTAGCTGGCTTTCCTTCATCTGAGGCTTGTAAAACCTGTGCAGACAGCTCCTGAGCAATACAGAACAAAATGCATGTCGGCATTTCAGTCTTGAAAAAGGGTAATATGTCTCTGTGCTGCAGAAACAGTGCAGTATTGTCCCTGCCTCCTCATGCCCCTCCAAGATTCTTTGAAAAAAATTATGCAAAAGCAGCTACTCTCTGAAAGGAAATCAAGCAATTTATAGCTGATTTATCTCTGCCACACACCACTTATCTGGAGTGCATGTTTTCCCTTTCTTAGAGATTGAACAGGATGAGGATATTGAATGGCTCTAAAAAAAATTCAAGCTAAAGCCATCAGCCTTCAGAGCCAGCCAAAACAGTCATCAGCATTTAAAGCAGCATAAAACTACTGAGGATCCCCAATCAGGCAGCATACACGCACACTTCCATTCAGCCTACCAACCTCCCCTGAAGTGAACCACAGAAATGCTGCTTTGGCTGCTAGAGTGGAGCCTGAACTACTCCTGCATTTGAGGGAAGGATGAATGGAAATGGAGGAACAACTTAAACTCCTGCTGCAGCAGCGCATGAAGGCACTCCAAAGCTAGGCTCAAACTCCAACTGGCTGGACAAGAGCTCTGTCAGTCCCACTATCCCAACTATTGCAAGAGAAGAGATTGGAAGGTGGTTTGTTGTTGGGTTTTTTCCTATGAAAAAAGCAGCAGCTTACTTATGTCAATTTCCAGTTGACAATGCGAGGTCCACCTCAGCCAGCAGAGCTCTTCAGTTCCCTGATGTGGCCAGCCCATAGGTTATGTAAGGGAATGATCCCCTCCCCAATCTGACAGTAGCATTTGCTTCTCCTCTACACCACTGTGGAGTTTGTACCAACTGCAAAGGCCCCACAATTTGCTTTGAACCTTTCTTCTTCCCTGACAGTGATGCAAAGAGCATGAAACTCAGCTTTTCTAACAGAAAATGCTGCAATGCAAGTTCAAGGTCAAGGTCTGAGTCACCCTGACTCCCCTAGCACCTCCCCCCACCCCCCCTGCCCAGAGGGCTCACTCTAAGCTCAGCCCTGAGCCTTCAGTCCCTGCCTCCACTGTTGTAGAGATGTGTCTGTCTCCAGCTCCAGCCCTGCCTGTGCCTGGCAATGGACCTTGTTGATCTGGACACTGGTCTGTGTACCGACTTCCCAGCTTGACCTCAAACCTGCCTCACACGCCACTATGGACCTGCCTGGTGTCACTGGATGTGGTCCTGACCCTGACTTGCGTTCTTAGCTTGACTTCGGACCAGCCTCATTACCACGGATGTGTCTAATGATCTGCACTCTCAGCTGACCCCGACTGCCATCCCCAGCCTGGCCCTGCTTGCCTCGCTGGGGTAAAGTGAAGATGCACCCTGGCCAGCCAGACTCCTGCCCTGCCCACTGTGTTACTGTGCTCAGGTGCCAGACCCTCATCTCTTAAGGAGCACAGCCAGCCTTCATTGCACCCCAACATTCATGTCAGAGGTGACACATCCTGAATTTATCTATTACATGAACAAAACAAGCCCAAGCCATGTGCTAAAAAAGAACCAGATAAAATAGACATTCTCAAAGCAGAAGGTGAGAAAGAAAACCTCTAGTATGCATCAGATGTGATTTTTGCACTAGAAGGAAATTCTCAAATGACTCTGTCCTATGAAGATTCTGTGCTGCGTCTCTCCTGTAACACTCGCTCCTTCCTGGCTTGCAGGGAGTTGGTACAGAGGCAGTCAGCTACCTGAAGCCAAGACACAGTCTACTGCCAGAGAAAACTACTCACGCCTTGGAGACAATGGAGCTTCCTTAGAGAACCCCTGTTGTCTCTAAGACTTTGCTGAACTTTAGAAAACGTTCCTTTTTGTGAAAAGCAGTAGCTTAGCAGCTGACAGAGGTCTCTGTTATAATAACTGCACGACCTGGGACTCATTAGCCAGCTGTACAAAAATACAACCAAAAATAGAGAGGATAACAGCCTTCCCTCATTCAAAAAGTGCTCTTCCAGCACACAGCTACAAGCTGCACATTTTGCATAGCCAAGGAAACTGGGGAGCAGATCTTCAGAGACTCTAACCCAGTGCAGGGCAACCTTAATTCCAAGGAATGAAGGTCAACTTACAACCTGAAAACAGAAACTTGGGATTTCTAGGGTCAGGCTTTGCTGGGTCTGCAGCAGAGCAGACAGACATAAGAGAACTCATCCCACAGAAATAAATATCAAAGGGAATATCAATGTACTTTCACTTTCTCCCTAAAAACATGCCCTCTTTAGTTTGTTACTACTGTGTATTTTATACTCCCTGGAGGAAATGACGACAAACCTTCAACTTGTCAGCACTGGGAGGACCTGCTCTGATTATTCAAGTAGTCAAATGGGGGCTTTCCAAGTTGTGGTTGATTGACATGTTAACATGCTTCTCTCCACCAGAGCCTACTACCTGATTTCATAAACTTCAGTGCCATCTGCCCTGCTGTCTGTGGAGTAAAGAGCACATTTTGATTGCAGTCACTCACATGCCTGGCCTCATTTACTGGACAGACTTTCCTTCTTGGACCTGCTGCCTTCTGAGCAGAACATCACTCCTGGCAGACCACACCACCAAATGTGACCACAAAAGGAGGGCTGCATTCAGAGTAGGTAGCATTTATCTCTGCATCACTCTAGGTATTTCACACTCCTCTCCCAATGGTAACAGACTCTTCATATGTTCACTAACACTGACTTGTAAGTAGGCAAAATATGCAGAGATTGAAACATAAGCCTCAAAAGAATGTCTGAAATCATCCTGGGAACTGCTTTCCACAAGCTGAGAGCACCCACAGTTCTGGATACAGCTTCCATGAAACTGGGTGTCTGGCAGCCCAAGGAAACATGCCCAAGTATTGAAGTTCCTGCACCCGAAAAGTAGGAAGAGGCTTTGAAAACACACACACTCCTGCACACAGACAGCAGAGAACAGCAGGAAACAACTCAATCACTTTCAAGCAGAAAATAAGAAATTCACCACCCATCAGTTTCTAACTTGGGTGTAATTACTGAGCATTACAATAACCTCATTGCATTGCTTATTATGCTAATCTTAACTGGCTTGCTGTTTCTTTGCACACCCTCCCATCTGTTTGTCCTTTGTGTCTATTGTCTCTCCTCTGACACTTTCACTGCAAACTCTTTTGAGTTAAGGACTGATTTTCTGTTAAAGGTGTAGAAAGCCTGGTCTAAGGAGATCTTGGTCTCTGTGATTTTCAGAAACTGTCAAAACACTCACAAATTAGTTGGCATCAAACATATCTCAGGTTATTTTTGTTTTGCTGTTAAATTAACTTTCATCTTAAAACAAATGGTACTAAACTGAAAACGACTCTCTAACTATCAGTAAAAATATACCAGCGAACAGCAGTGACGAACAGCAGTGACGGAATCAAATCTGTAACATCATATCCCTTTCCTTTAACTCTTTCTCTCTCCTTGCTTTTAAATATTTATTGAGTGACATGAGTGAAACACTATCTTCTGTTTGATTTCTCTGAAGATCCAACACTTCCTAACAACCAAAGAACGTGTGAGCAGCAAATGTATAGGCTGTTAATGATCATGAAAAAACACACACCCCAAATCAGAGGCTTCTTTAGAAAATACGGGCTTCTATTTTGGTCTTTCTCCTTTCATAAGTTTTTTTCCTGAAAACAGCTTGAATCAGTAAAGTCATTTCCCTGAGGTAGCACTAATGACTACAGGGGACTAAGTGTCATCCAAATGCTGAGAGCTGGAAACCTCCTCCCAGAAAAAGATTTCCAAATCCCTGCATCAGGACACAGTCAGAGTCCCTAAAGGACTAAACTAGCTGTTAAATAATAAGCATGCATCTCAGCTTGATGGAACTTCTGTTTCTATAATCGTCTGAAGTGGATTTATGTTCACAACCGTATAGATGCAAGAGTATCAGGACAGCAGTGTCCATCTATATGAGGAAGGTAGCAAAATTGTATAGGATATTTCATTACTAGTTTATATCTTAATACAGCAAAGCACTAAGTCACAGTCTAACCAAAACCTAAAAGCTTCCTTTTTTAACAAAAAAAAAAACCCTTTCCCCACACCTTTTCCAAAAGAAAACCATAGGAAAGAAAATGTAAATGAAAGCCCATTTGATCTATATTGAGACTGCTCATGAGAACAAAAACCCATTCCTGACCAGCTCTAGCAAACACTTGTTAAGAAGGAGTTCAGATGGTGCAAGAGGCATGGATCTTCTCCGTATTACCTCCAAATGCTGATGAACAAGCTGCCAACTAGCTTCAGAGTTCAGAGTCTAGGGGTAACACTGTAGGTAAAATTAAAACAAACAGTTCCTCTCCATATCCACTTCACAACATCTTGTCCTAGTTTGCACTTTCAGTTACAGTGTTGTATTGGCTCAATCTACACTAGGATTCACAGCCCTGCCTTTCCTCCAGCCCCTGCAAAATTTTCAGAAGCAGCTTGCTAAATCAGTAGAGAAAAAAAAACCACCAAACTTATGCTACCAGAGACACATTAAATGAGCGCTTGTTATTAGTTTCAGGAAGTTTTGGATCCAAGTTTGCTGCCAGCAGGAGACAACTGCATCCCTGCTCAGAGAGAGACAGAAGGGTCACCCCAAGACTCAGACCCAGAAGCCATTTGGACATTACAGCTGTATCACATCTACACAAGGATCTGAAACAAAACCCTTCATCAAGGGAGTCTCAAATTCCTGGGGCTTGAAATCCAGGCTGAAATTGAGATTTTACATTTCAGCTCCATCTTGAATCAGCAATGCAGCAGCTAAGCTTCAGCGTGCCTGAGCAGTATGTGGTAGGAGTGAAAAAAGAGCATAGCATAGAGTCTTCCGCTCTGCTTACTGTCAGTATAACCACTGGACATGGATGCTCATTCTCCAGAAGCACAACTTCATAAGGCGCAGAAATACCAGCCTCTGTGACAGGAGTGAGAAGATAACACATGGAGGAAGAAGCAAATTGTTCACTACAGATGCATATTTTATGCACTGCTCTGCTAAGACGCACCTCTTACCCTTATCTTCTGATGCGGGCCCATGCTGAACCCTGTGAGCACCAACAGGCCCACCACCAGAGCAAGCAGTTTATAAAGAAGCAACAGCAGAGAGCCTGCATTCATTCCGTTATTGCTCAGTTTACAACTCAGTGATGGGCTTTTTCTCCCCTGACAGTTCAGAAATCTAATTTTGAGATTGGGAAAATCATGCTACATTTCTCCTGTCTCTAACAGCAGCACAGGTAATAAAGACTCCAAACTGCATATTCAGGACTGTGCCTATGAGTGAAAGCAGCAGATGCTCTAGGCAGAAAAGACTGCAGGCCGCTCTTCCATAGTTTTACAAGGTCTGCGGGGAGAAGCAGCATAAAGACTTGTGTTTGTCAAAATACTCAAATGTCTTGAAAATACACTAGGGGACCATTCTAAAATAAGGATGGAGTTATTTTTACTTAGTTGTTTCTCTGATCAAAACCACACTTTAAAATATATATTCTCTGGCTTTAAAAATCTTTGAAATATAGCACATAACTCAGAGAGAGCAGCACTGAAGGAAGACTGTACCAATATCTAAGTATCTGGACATAAAGTTGATAAACACAAATATCAACACAACCCTGCAATAACAGGAAACAGTGGCAGGTGGGAAAACTGGCAGAAGCCAATTTGGACTCAGTGTGTGTGCCTCTAAGGCTGCTTTTTCAGCCACACTGTCCAGGCAGCGACACAACAGATTGCTGTCACTGCCACCCCACAGTGCAGCCCCATGCCTTCGAATCCACTCTCATCCAGGTGGAAGACTAAGAGGTTGCCTCTGCCAGCATCACAGAAACTTCAAAGCTAAATTGTTATTACTAATGATCCTCATTGACTTTATTTGTGGATAAGTAGATACTTTTTCTTTTTTCTAATTTGCGTATTTCTCTATGGGAATGAATTTAAGTGCTCTGCAAAGTCTGAGGCCAAACAGAATGGTTGTACCCAGGCAGAACATGGAGAAGAGCTTGTGCAGGGCCGTAAATACAACCCTGCTGACAACCCTCAGTGCAGATTCACAACTCTTCCTACTGCTTCAGGTTCTTCTGAGCAGAGGCTGTGAGTAATATCAACCTGTCAAATGACCTAAGGAAAGTGCAGAAAAATGATGCAAGGAGAGGAGCCAGGCCAAGCACTCCTTAGAGCCTTTGGGATCAACACTGGTGCTTAGACCTCTAATGTAAGCCGTTCAGCTGTAGCGAGGTTACTTTGCCTACACCCAACAGCAAACCTGAAACAAGCACTTGCCTCTTCATCGCACTCAAACCTTGTATTAAAGCTGCCATTGGAACATGCTCCCTGTTTGATACTTAGGCAAGTTATTTAACCTCACGGGGCTCTGTTCCCTGTGAGGGAAACCCCCTTCTAATTTTTCTTGCCTTTTTACATTTTTCTGGGCAGAAATTCTCTTCCTAAGTGTTTGTGCTGTACCTTTCACAACATTGCCCAATTTCAGTCGAGACACCTCAGTGATGCTGTAACGCACAAAAAACCCCAATTTTAAATTAATCTGCTCCATGCATGGAATCTGCTTCTAACACAAGCAGGTACTGCGCTGCACGGGCATAACCCACCTGCAGAGTGAAAGGCCAACAACCAAACCCCAAGACAAAATGCCCAGGAACACGTGAAACAATTTCTGCTACCCTGCCCTTCTTGAAAACTGAAATTTGAAAGAACCAGAGACCTTGAGCAAGATGTCAATCCAAGGGTCCATCCCCTTAGCAGGCGCTGCTGGCAGACTGACTCTCCTAAGCATTTTGGCTGCTGGGTGCTACACAGGGAAAGCTCCATTAGCCCCAGGGCAAACCAGGCTGAACAGAGCTGAGAACTCTCCCAAGAAGAACTAGAGTAAATCTCCCTCTCCTCTTCCCACCCCTCCTTTTTCATGTTTGCCTAAAGGTGTGAAGACAAAACAAGTTTGTGCCTTGCATATTTTAAAGGAATTGCTTTTCTATTTCAAAAGATATTCCTGTCATCAGAGAGCACATACATATCACAGCCGGCAATAGCTCCTTCGCATTTAAGTCTTCAATCTGATTGTATAAATATGTATACTGTGGAACAGAAAACACTCTGACAGGTACATAGGAAGCCTGACAGGATAACCACTCCTCTGCCTACATGCACTGAGCCATCGGGTAAATAACCATTCAAGCTTGTGGGCTTTTTTCTTTCTAAATACATTTTATTTACTTGATCATCTGCAATGACTCCTCTCTGAAATTGTTAAGCTCTTATCGTGTAGCACCATATTTAGATGGATTTACACTTACACTCATAAAGAAATAAGACGGCACCACTCACCTAACGCTGTCACTTGGCATAAAGTATTCTCTTTTGCTCAAATAATAGCTAAATTCCAATCCTCGTGCCTGCAGCAAATAATACCTTAATCTACAAGCTATCCCGTATTCCTGGGGTCAGGCACAGAGCAAGGTGATATTCTTTACGATTAATGCTCTGAAATCTGGTATTTCATGGCCTGAAGTGCAAAGAGGGATTTGAAACCATCTATTTTTTGGTGCCTAAATGGAGAAGTTTTCACACAGCCTCCTTCTCAGGAGGTGAGAGCCCAATATTTTACTCAGAAATGGTTGCATCAAATCAGAACAAGCTTCCATCCAGAACAGCAGTGAATCTCTAACCACATCCTACACCAGAGGAAAGAAAAAGTGCAAGGACAGAGGCAGCATACAGGAACACTTCCCCAGAGCCCTGCCTCAGGCTCGAGCTCTTGGGCACTTCCTGAGTCTGAAGTGTCTTCATATTGCATAGCCTTTAATAGGTTTTCTTCCCAATTTTCTCATTTTTGAACTCACGCTGCCCACAGTATGCCCTGTGGCAACAACATCCACAGGCTTAGCCACATATTCTTCAAGAAACCATTCCTTATTCACCCTTTTCCATGCAACCCCTAATTTTATGCTTACAAAATCCGTCAAGACCATCCTCAGCCGCCTGTTTCCTAGACAGAAGAGATCTACTCTATTTACCCCTCATCTAGAAGCCATTACCTATCTCTGATCCTCCCATCTCCCTTATCTGCATGTTTTAGAATTGTTCTAGGCTTTTTGAGATGAGAAGCACCAGAACTTTACACAACATTCAAGATAAAAGCCTCCCTTCAAAGGAGGCTCACAGGTTAAGCACAACAGAAGCATCCAAAAATCACTTGTGTTTTTAAAAAAAGTCTTGGCCTTGAATTAATTTGTATTTATAGAAAGACACTTTCTTCACACTGCTAGCTTTACTATCTTTTAGATAGGGAAATTTCAAATTAGACCAGCAATTCACCTATTCTTATACTTATCTCCAACAGGGGCAGATGCTTCAGAGAAGGCAAAGTAAATTCTAGAGCACACAGTGAAATAATATATTCCACATAGAAACCATTTTCCAATCCCCGTAAGTGTTTTAATTCTTAACACATTAAGATTTAAATTTTTATTATGTGCAGGAAACTCAGGAATTGAAAAGACTCAAGAAACCTAGGTATCCTCAATGCCAAAGTTTTTGGAAAAAGAAGAGGAACACAGGATGCCAAATTTCACATTTAGAAATGATTTTTCTATCTTCATTAAGACAACAAGTGCAATTAGGTTAATTTCCAGGTACTTTCCTTTATCATTGAAAAAAATGATCTTCCACCTTTGCTGGACATCATCTGTTCTTACTTTATGGGAAATGGAAAAGAGGAGCACATGAGATTGCATTCATCATTCTGTCCTACACTTACCACACCTTCTTTGATCAAACTATGTTAAGTTCTTTGCACACCAAAATGTCTTTTGACCTCAATAATCTGCATTATTCATCAATAAAACCCTTTTTGAGCTGGATGGAAATGCCAGTTGAACAGGACCAGTGATTCAACCCCACCCTCCTTACAGTCAAGTGGCCAGAGATAGCTTTCAAGGAAGATAAACTTCAGGCTTACTCCCACCACTATTTTCAGCAGCTCAGTTACAAATGCTGTTAATAGACGTGAAATTTTGAGTGCTTTTCAGGAATTTCAGCAACTTCAATGCAGTAGTGAATTTCACAGACTATCTTGCCTCTAAAGTAGATTTCTGACTTTGATCATATTTTTTTCTGACCTTTCATTGCCTAGGAACGTCCTTTGTTCTTATGTCCTGGAAGCTGGTAACAGAGAAAGCCTAATCACTGCATCTTTGCTGGGAGGACTGAAGGTATGTGAATAAACGTTATGCAAAATGCACGAGGAACAGAAAGGCAGCAACAAAAATGAGAGTTATTTAAAATTAATAATAAGGAGAGGGACATATTGGGAGACTCACGATTTAAAAAGCAATAGCTTGTTAAGCTTGCTTTAATACCAGCTTAGTTCGTTACTCATTACAGAGTGACAGGGAAAATAAAGCTGGAGGAATTGCTAATGATGCCAGAAGTCTGTATTATGCATTTTGTAGTTCCTCATCTCTTAAAACTAAACAACAACAACAAAAAAAAAGCTAATCATCTGTTCCTAGTCCCCTGATTTCATATCAAATTGCCAGCAAACAAATCCACTTAAGGGGAATTTTTTAGTTCCTTTTCTGCTGTAGTTTAATTAGATTCCACCAATAAGTCTCTGAAAGTAACATAATTTCTTGTCTCAAAGCAGTTAGATGAGGCTTGCTGTCTTCACGTGAAAACAGTCTTTGCCATCCTACCTCCTTCTGCTGAAGTACTAGACAGTGGTCCACGCTGCCCTGGTACAACCTTCTTCTGGCTCAGTGCCTTCTAGAGTTGCATATCAGCATCACCTCTCACAAGTCAATGCTTTTGAACCTGCTAGTCCAAAAACTTAAAAGGCTTTTTTTCCCCATTTCTGTTAGGGGTGCTCTCTCTGCAGTCACTAAGGTGAAGCAGATCTTGGGTGACCTAACCAATGCATTTCTAGAGAGTCCTGGTTTCATTCAGCTGTTTCCCAAATCATCTACAACAGTGTTTTACCCAGCCTGATTAATTTCAAGTGTTGGAAATGGTGAGAGCTGTGAGTAGAAAACTCTTCTTACATGATATTATAGCATGCTAGCTACTTCATGCAGCCAAAGACACTGCAAGAGGCAGCACTGTAGGACTGTAAAGTACGCTCCCTCTTACTGATGTCAATCAAATGCTCTTTCTCAAATCCTTTTTTCTAAGGATCTAGCCAGTGATGACAATTCAAACAACAAACAGAGACTGCATATACATCCACTACAAGGTCAGCACATTAAATACTGGAAACATGTTTTTCCTTTGATAAAGGCAAAAATATTGATGAGAATAGTCAATTTGCCATCAACAATAGAAACTTGCCAGTCTCTGGTTTTGTGTGGAGGTTGTTCCCCTGGAGGTCTGTTCTTCGACTCACATCTAGAAAGACACATAGCATGCTTTGGGAGGATAAAAAAAAATCTGCTTTACACTGACAGGTAATTTATTGCATGAGCCTCATCGAAAATAACAAGACTTAACTCTTGAACAAAGCAATTCCATATGCTTGCTCCATGCACATCTTCGAAGAATCCCTGCTTGGATGCAAATAAGTCTTCATTCATTACATGCATTAATGCACAGCTAAATATAGCACTCTCAAAGCAACTGGATCTTCTTTCTGCCTTACAAATTTCTGACAGCTCCTTAGCTGAATTCTGACAACAAAGACATTAGGAATAAAATTTTGTAAGCAAAATGGTCACAGTGGACAAAAATGTCATCCCACTGGAATCATCAAAATGTATACCTTCGCCAAATGAGCCTACTCCCGTAATAATCATACTCCAAAAAATGGCTGGTATTAAAATGTAATCTGCCTCATTTAAAATGAGATCATAAGGTCTTCAAGAGTTGGTAAAGATCCCCAAATGCCCACTCATGCCCTTTTTCACTATTTAGGAGAACTGTACTGTCATAATGGGAGGCACTAAAAGGTGTGACTTCTGAAGTGCAGGAAAACAGAATCTAAAGGCTATATGTAATTGTGCATCCACTGAAGCATTTGAAAAAAGATCACAGAATCATTGAATTGTTTAGGTTGGAAAAGACCTTTAAGATCATCAAGTCCAACCATTAACCTAGCACTGCCAAGTCCACCACTAAA
>NW_008795027.1:1681805-1711595 GCF_000699145.1 Aptenodytes forsteri | reverse complement strand
ATTGGTGTGCCGCCCCCAGGCTTATCTCTAGTGAGACTGGTTTTATCCCTTTCCTCCTTCAAATCTAGTTCAAAGCTCTTTCAATAAGCCACTCCTACTCCTGTGCAAAGATCATTTTCCCCCTTTGAGACAGGTGGTCTGTCACCAGCAGGCCTGGTATTGTGTAGACTGACCCATGATCAAAAAAACCAAAATCCTGCCAGTGACACTGGCAGGACACTGCAATGACACAGATCCTGCTCGGAGCCAGGTATTGATCTGCTGGCTCTTCCTGTTTCTTCCCTCATCATTCCCTGCAACTGAAAGGATAGAGGAGAACACTGCTTGTGCTCCTGATCCCTTAACCAGTCATCCCAAGGCCCTGAAGTCTCTTTTGATCACCCTCGGACTTCTTGTTACAACTTCGTCACTGCCTACCTGAAAAATCAATAATGGATAATAATCTGAGGGCTGTACCACGGTAGGAAGCTTTCTCTTCACATCTTTAACACAGGCCCCAAGGAGGCAGCAGACCTTCCTAAGAAGTAGGTCTGGTCTGCATACTGGTCCTTCTGTTCCCTTCAGAAGAGAATCTCCTATGACAATGACCTGTCTTTTTTTTCTTTATGGAAGCGGTTTTGATGCAGGGTGTAGGCTGACTTAACTTTGGAGACACCTGCAAGCTAGATGAACCATTGTCCTCATTATTCTTTCGGTTCCACTTGCAGAGCCTCATACCTATCATGCAAAGGCATCTGGGAAGGTGGGGTAGTCACAGAGGAGACGCACCTGCTGTGCCAGGCAGGAACTTATCACCATTGCCCCCTATCCCTTAAGATCCTTGAAAACAGTGGTGCAACCCTAGGTCCCAAAATAACTTCCTTGAGACTTCAGTGCAAGAAACAGAATCCTTCCTTCCTGCTGGCAGAGAAGGTGCTCTCTCACCAGCCTTGACACTTCTGGGTCCTATGGAAGTGTGCAAGCACACAACTAGTTTTATTGACTTGCAGGATCAAAACCGTAATGTACTTGTTCCAGCAGTTCCAGAATATATGAAAAATCAACTAAATTAAGTAAAAGAATTGTCTTTGAAGTATTCACTGTGCACTTGGAAAGGGCCATGTAAAGGAAGGAGAATATAGTGGTTTACGTTGCCTTGACTTGCAGTGTTTCAGCGGTGGGGGGGAAGAAAAGCAAAACACCTCTTGCAAGTCTGTGTGTGGTTTGTAAATACTACTGAAAGGAGGTGGCAATGAGAAAACATACAGTCGAGACAGGTAGACACTTGCAAATGGTGGCCAAAATAAAGAAGAAGAGAGAAACGAACAAAATAATCTCTAAGTGCTTTTCCCTACCACTTCTTATTTAGTAGATAGGCAGACTTGGAGAAAGGCCTGCTGTAAAGCTAATTAAGTCAGCTTCTTTCCAATTGCTTTAACTGGCTTTTGATGAAGCTTAGCTTTCAGATCTTACTATTCCTAATAATCAGGATCATTTCAGTAGTGCTTGAGGACCAACCAAGAATGAAACCCCACTGCTTTAAGCACAATGCAAACAAAACAAAAAACGTTCTTGACAAAGCTTTGTATGTAATTAAAAGAGAAAAAAGATAGGAGGATAATTTACAATGATCTGCACCACATCTGCTGTTTTGCCACCTAAAAGCCAGACATGGCCAAAGGAAGAGGAAACACATTTCTGCTCTAGCTGCCTTATGCTATCGAAGAGCTGCTCAGAGAAGCTCTGCAATGAATGGTACGGGGCATAAAGTAAAATACAGTCATTGTGATCTTCCCCATTCCCTGAAACTGCACAGCCAGGTAAAGGATAAGACCCCGTGCATTTAAACTATGCAGTACAGTCTTTAAAGAGCCTGTGTAATCTGACAGAGCAGTCCCAACTGCTTCCAGTTACTGAAAGGTAATACAAAGTACATTCTTTGGTAATATCACAGAGGAAAAGTGCTTTCAAGGGACTTGAAAATATTTACATGCCAATCTCTCTAACCAACAAGAACAAATCAAAATCTAAGATAGAGTTGATGAAATTTTAGTGAAATTCTTGATATGTCATGAGACTTCGTATTGGTTAAAATATGCATTAATAAGCATTAAAGAAGCCCCAGGGCATTCTTATTTCCAGCTGAATTATTGGCTCACAGCATGGCAACCACTTGTGAAGACCTCACAGGAAATTACACTGTATCTCGGGAAGGGAAAAAATAAAAAAAGAAGAAATATGAAATTACAGTGTGTCACTGTAGAACAATGCCCCAGTCAGATCTAATCAGAGAACTGGAGAAAAACTGAGCAGAGTACGAGAAAAGTTAGAGAAGATTAGATTGATCCCTAAGTCAAGAAAAAGTCTAGAGACAAGAACAAAATCAATCCACACTGCACAGAACAAAGAAATAGTTTGCTGGAGTCCACAAGAAAGTCCACAAGATCTTATCTGGAGTGGATAATATGCACTCATGATAGTATTTATTTTCGTACAACAGAATAGGTTAGAAGGTGAACGAAGAATGGAAAGTTGGAAGTAAACAAAAAAAACCCCACCCAACCCAGACTGTAGAACAGAATATAATTATTTTTTATATAACATGCTCATTGCAAAGTGTTGTAAATCACCTTGCTGCAAGAGAGTCAATCACAACCTAAGTGAACAATAATGTTTTACAGCAGGATAAGCAGAGATGAAATGGCTTAGAGAGGAGGAGAGAGAAAAAGTATTGGGAAAAGAAAATCCAACAATGTCAAATATGATAGGGTCAGTTTGGAGTAATAAGGGAATTAGTGTGTGAGCTAAAAAAAATAGCAGGCTTGAATGCACCTTTGTGTGGAGATTGAAAGTTTTTTTTCTTCCACAACAATAACAAGCATTCAACCAGATGGAAATAATCCAATGGCATCAAAATATCAACAGAAACAATTCTATCAGAGGGGAACACTGCTTTCTAGCTCCCCTCCCCTTCTACATTAGCTGACCAGTATCTTAAGCAGTTATTTCAGTAAGCATGCAGAGATTTATTTTTAAAGGTCAGAACGGATCATTACAACCACCTAGAACCTGAACTCGTGTAACACCAGGAACAAGTAGTGTTGTACTCTCCAAGGTTCACATCCATCGACACCATGCCAGCTGTGCTAAGAAAGCAAGTGCCTCTTGAACTCATTCCAGCGCTTGCCTCAGAATCCTTACCCAAACCCATACCCTCACATACACTCATACCCCAGAAGACTGTTGCCAACTCCTCTGTAACAATTTCTTAAATAAAACATTGAGTCTCACATGCTAGGTGGTTACATATTCAAATCTACGCTGCCTTATTTGTTTAGCCCTTACACCTACTGACGCTGAAATCCACAATCCCATCTTTTCACCCCAAATAGCACCCTTTCCTAAGCCCTTTCTTTTCTAGCCACGTGAATATAGTCTGTAAATCCTCTTCATATCAAGGGACTTGCTCTCCTCATCTGTATTCACTGCTGCCTTCACCTGAAGAGGGCTGCAATACGTCAGCTATTGATTTCTGTAGGCAGTTTCCTGTCATCAGCATTAAGTGATTGCTTAATAGACGGACGGGGAAAACTCAAGCATGTGGGCAGTGTTATTTATCATAGAAATGAAGAGCTTCACAATAAGAGGTGAGGCTGGAGAGGAGGAAGAATTCTGCCAGGGTTGAAGGATGCCAGAGCCCAGGTGAAGCCCATGGTTCTGGAAGGGCAGGTGAAATCAATTCTTTGCAATGGCTGGATTCCCAGAGAAATCGTCTTTAAGCTTGACCTTTAACCTGAGCGTGAACTTGGCCTTCATGATTAAGTGGGGAGCAACAAAGATAAAGAAGCTGTTGGATTAAGTATCTCTTACCCTTTTTGGATTAGGTCAGTGGTATCGTAGAGTGCACTAGAGCTCAGAAAACGACTCTTGCAGAGGAAACGCAGAGCAGTATTGATTCCCTAGCATTGCTGCAGACACTTAAGGTCTGTAATGAAGTTTAAGAAATGTAATGAAGCAGAGAACAGTGCCTTTCCTCTAGAGACCTGAGCAGCCCCACACCTTCCAAGTCCATGCAAAACTGCAGTACAAGCAATTTTCTTTCTCCCATCCATGAATAGTTTCCAACTGGCAGAAAACACCAGGGTGTCTACAAGTGTTCACTGGTTAATTAAGTAATTGGAAGGCATCGTACTCCTACATAAACACCTTGAAGAGTCATTTGAGAGATTGTCACCTTTATAGAAGATTTCCTGTCCTGAAAGTTAGATCAACTTCCCAGGAATAGCAGTCTGTAGAGAACAGTGTCACAGAAAACTCTTGTGGGCTACAGTCGTAATCACATTCTTGTAGCCTACAATACTCTTGATCCTAACAGCATCCAGATCCGTAGCAATATTTAATAGCATGGCTTTAACTAAAATGAAGTGAAGGAAGGGAAATAGAAACACCACCACAAACAGTTAAATATATTCTGTTTGGGATATCAGGGGAAACATCCTTAGGAGGATGCTTCACATCCCCCTAGGCTGCCTCCCCTCTGCTTTCTTATACACTACCCTATCCAGGAGAATAAAGTGGTTTTGATTACTTGCTAAAAATAGAAGACATCAATAAAAGTCACTTCCAACTTCTTTAACCACTTCATACTGCAGAAAATGTGCTGTTACAGGAAGAAGGTTTGAGCATGCAAGTCCATTTCCATCTCTTGGTCATCTGCACCCTCACAGATAAACACTGAAAACACAGGCGGTGTACTCCTGAAAAATACCATTTTAAATGGGCCTCATCATTTCCCTCACATTGTGCACAAGAGCCTTCACAACTAATTCAGAGCGAAGCATCGCTGCTTTCAAGACCACTACAGTTGTGCATACTGCTAGGGATTTGGCTCCAGATTTTGGCTCTTTGTCCAGATCTGAGGAGTTTTTGCCTACTTCTACAATATCAGGGATTTTTTCTTGCTGATTCCTCACCATAAAAAAGGAACAGATTTCTGTGAACTCAAAAGTATTACTTAACTCTGTAATCACTATAGGACAATAAGCATTTTTCAAGAGTAAAAAGGGGTTACTTATCTGAAAATAATTATGCACCTAAAGATACACGCAGACATGGAGATACCTACTTCATATTTTGATTCCTCAACACCTTTAAAAACCTGGCTTTCTCTCCTTTGGGCATCCAGCAGAAAACTGGCCTCAATCTCCTTTTTTCTTTTCTTTTTTTTTTTTTAATCTCTTTTGCAGCAGCAATCTGACATCCTGGTGCCCAGCAGTGATATTAATCATTGAAACACTCTTCGGTTCCCCCAGCTTCTCTTAACCCGAGAATGTTATGTAAAAAGAGCGGAGCTCAGAGGGCAGTTGACAAAACATAGTTCTTACAGCTGCATGAATGTCAGACTGAAATGCTGCTACAACCTTCCCCACCACCACCAAAAAAAGAAAAAAAAAAAAGAAAAAAGAGGATAATAAGTAGCAATGCAATTTGTGAACACAATTATACAACTGGGATGTTTTTACTGAAGCTTTATAAGGGATGGGATCACGGACTATGTCACCTAGCTTCCAAGCCATGTCTACTTACTGTTATGAGGTTCTTGAAGCTTTCTGTCCAAGTCTAAGGGTGTTCAGACGCAGATTTTTCACTAAGAATTTGTATTAAGTAAGTGGCTTAGGGTTTTAAGATAACAAGACCAAGCAGTTTGAGTGAGGAGTCTCTGGAAGAACTGCAATCTTAAACACAGCAAATATTTTACTTTCAAAGGAAAGTGCCATCAGCCTTGAACTCAAGGGCAGGGGGGAGTGGTGGCGAAGGGAAGCCTCTACTGTTGTCTCCTGTTTCTCAGACCAGATTCTGATGCCTTTTCACTAATGTAAAATCACACTAGAAACAAAATCACAAAAATCAATAGGGCCACCAACTGAACACAGCAGTATTCAATGCAGATAAGAAAAATAATATCTATCCACAGAAACTCAGTCACCGAAAGCCTGACTCTACTCGATTCAGAATACATAACCCAGTACCTTTGAACTAAGGTCTCAATCCACAATAAAATTACCTTGGTTTAAATGGTTACTACTTGTCAGTTCATCTGCTGTGACACTGCCTGTGTGCTTTCAGCAACAGTAACTTCAAGAAATATGAATTTTTCATTATGAATGAAGCTAAGCAGAGTTATCTCAAATATATCATGGATTATAAGTGTATATAGAATCATAGAATCATAGAATCATTGAGGTTGGAAAAGACCTCTAAGATCACCGAGTCCAACCGTCAACCAACACCACCATGCCCACTAAACCATGTCCCTAAGCGCCTCATCTACACGTCTTTTAAATACCTAGTGATGGGGCCTCCCCTGCTGCAACTTGAGGCCATTTCCTCTCGTCCTATCACTTGTTACTTCGGAGAAAAGACCAACACCCACCTCGCTACAACCTCCTTTCAGGTAGTTGTAGAGAGCGATGAGGTCTCCCCTCAGCCTCCTCTTCTCCAGGCTAAACAGCCTCAGTTCCCTCAGCCGCTCCTCATAAGACTTGTGCTCCAGACCCCTCACCAGCCTCGTTGCCCTTCTCTGGACACGCTCCAGCACCTCAACGTCCTTCTTGTAGTGAGGGGCCCAAAACTGAACACAAATATGTAGACTATCATCAGCACTCAGCTGACATGATAATTCGATCATGCATCAAAGGCCTAGATTTTAACCAGAGACATACAAAAAATGCTATGATATAAAGGCTGATGCATAGCATCAAACTGACATTATTGTTGTTAATCCAAGATGCTATCTAGGTACAAGACAAATTCCACGTTTGGGGGGGTTTGTCTTTAATAGGACCACCATACAGTGACACGAAAATGTGGGTATTTCCACATTATGATTAGCAACGCTGGTTGTGGGCTCTGTAATTTAAAGGATGCTTTTCAGTGAGCAGAATGATACAGATTGTCACCAGGTCCAACTCCCTGCTCAAAGCAGGACCAGCTTAGATGCAAAATGGGAAATTGGATGCAAAAGAAAGACTGGCAGAAGGAAAGAAGAAAAAGAACAAGAAATTCATGAAGGAGAAGCAGAGGTTCGGGGGGGGGGGGGGGGGGGGGGGAGAGAGAGAGTACAGAATAGCACTGGGTCATCCTGAATTCTCATCATAGTACTATATAGACTTCACAGACCACAACTGCTGCTAAAAAGATACAGAGCGTAGGCAGAGGAATAGATGGGTGATGGTGAAACAGCCAGAGTAATGTTAGGACAGGGGGAAAAAGAAGAAAAAAAAAAAAAAAGGAATTCAAAGAGGCAGAGAAAGGAGAGCTTTGAACGGGCCTTTATTTTATCCCATAGGTAAACTCTGAATGCAGGAGCATCTCTGGTAATAATTCCTACCTGCCAGCTAGTACCTACACCTGTCTAGACCTACAGCCGATGTCAGATAAACTCTCTTCTAAATGGGTGATAAGGGAAAGGAATCTCAGAAAGTCAACACCAAGGAACTCTACATCACACGTTTTCCACTGCCTTCTCCCACTTCTTTGCTCCTGCTTACTCTGAAAGATAATGTGCCTACATCTCTGGAATGAGTGTCCATCTGGCACCTCTTCCAAAAAGCAAAGACAAGGTATTGCAGCATCCGATACCCTACCAGCTCTGTTACACTTTCTCTGTAGGAGAAGTAAAAGCAAATATTATAGTAAAAGCAAATATTTCATTAATAGACTGTTCCTAACAATTTGCTGAAGCAAGGAAAAGTGTAAGCTTACCTACAGCTCAGATGGAGTCCTGCCTGCACCTATTCCATGGAACAAACCAACACAGCAACACAAAAGGAATGAAAAATTCTGTATGTCATTGAAAGATACAAGGATACTGAAGTGGTCAAGCTGTATCACATACTGAAATTCATCAAGGATCAAGATCATTCTTTTACTAAAAGACTGTCACTTAAGAATCTCTGAAATGTTCTAAGCTGGTCTTATATTTTGGCCAAAGCCTTCACTTCTAATGACGTATTTGTCCCCCAGCTGCCAAACTGGACACTTTATAGTGTCTGTCTCACAAGGATGCCTCTGCTCACGATATTTGATGTTTCCTGACATCCTCCCCAGCTACTCTAAACTAGATTTAGTCCTCTGGCCTGAGTAGCAGCAGAAATGGTGCTGCTATTAAGTGAGATTTGGTGAATGTTTCTGCTAACACTGTTTCCACGTAAAGCTCTGGGACAAGGTTGAGAAAAGTGAGTGCAGCTTTTCTCAGAATTCTGGTTAGCAAGATACAAAGCACCAGGCACTGTGGGTTACTCAGTACACTTCACTTTAAACAGAGGGTTTGCCATCTGTTCTGCCCTCTAATTACAAAATATAAACCAAATATAACTCACTACTGAATCATAAAAAGCAAGCTATAGGAGATTTAAATTCACGGGGAAAGCTCTTTATTTAATGCAGAAAGCATCTGGCAATGTTTTTCTTACATCATCTTTCAGGCAGTAATCTAGGGAAAATGAAAGGAGAGTGCTTCCCCAGGACACTGCCAAACATGCTTCTGGCAAACCAGGATGAGTCCCCAGGCAGGGGGGGGCTTCAGTTTAGGAAAAATATGTTGCACAGGAACTTCCGCACTGGTTTATTTATCTTTGCAGAAGTAGAGGTATTACTATCATAAAATAGGTAACACAGCCATGATAGTCTAAGGACGTAACTGGGCCAAGAACATAAGAAAAAATATCAGCCTTTATTAGAGTGATTGATAAAGTTGCCCCCCCCCCAAAAAAAAAAAAAATTAAAAAAAACCCACAGATTTTGGCTATGCAATTTCTTCATTACGGACTTATATTAAAAAAACGCTTGTTCTTTTTTTCTCCAACTATATCCGATTATAAGACTACAGTATTTCAGTTTGTTGAGTGACACAGAGTCTCACTGTAATGGGAACACAGATATAAGGAACAGCTGAAGACACCACCAGGGTTTCTTAGAAGCTGGAATCACTTTTGTGGAAGAGTAGCAAGAAAGGAGGAGTCTGCGGCTTCCCTTTTATTCAGCCTGTTGTGGCTACAGGCAGCTCTGCCACCTGGGGTTGTCTGTACTGCAAAATTTTGGAGACCCTTTGCAACACTCTGCACTCTGACACACAGTTTCATTACAGACTGGATGTGATGAGGACTGGCAGCTGCCACAGGAAAGCAGCCCTTGCGGCCCCCCATGCGACCAGGCAGCAAACAGCACCATGGGAGCATCACGACAACACAGCCTGCTGCCATGGGACTGGCAGTCCTTGCATGACCTGGAATTTTGCAGATGTGCAGCATTTTGCTTGATTAGGAGCTTGTTTCCTTACCAGATCAATGTGCCTAATTCCTATTTCCTGAATAGATGCGGATCAGTGATATTTAATGAAGGTGGAGATGTGGGAAAGGAGGAGGTAAACGTAAGGAACTGTCTTTGGATTTTGCAGAGTCAAACATAACCATTGCTTAAACGCATTTTAATACCCAGCATCTTTCACTATAACTGAGCACATTTAGTGAAACCACATCTGATGATAGCAGGGAAAGTCTGACAATAAAAGCCTGCATGGACAAATGCCTGCATTGACTAGCTCTCTTAGACATAAGGAACTACAATATATAAATCATGACCCCCATTATAAAACCAGGAGGACTGACCAAGCTAAAAAGCATGTGCTAATCAGACCCACTGTGGACAATCTTCCCTGACCTGACTCTCATGTGCATCCTGGATTTAGACTCGAGGCACATGGGGTTTATGTCAAATCAGGTCTGATTAGTTCGAAGGTGAGGTATGTACCAATTGATGATACCAACTGAAGGATGGCTCTGCCAGATAAATCCATCACTAGTTCCTGTGTATACCAGCAAAACAGGCATTCATTAAGGGGTTGATAAAACTCCTCCTAGTACAGGCGAGTGCTTACTTTTAAGGGCTAAGTTGGTAAGATATTTGAATGGGTTTATGGGTAGAGTGTCCTGTTTGCCAAAACATTCCCTACTGCGCAATGTTAAAGACAAGACAATTTCTAAAATTCTGAGCCAATAATCAAGAGAAAACTGAAGACAAGGATAGAATACTATGAGTGAGCTACAGGAAAAACAGACCAAAATGGAAGAGGTACATTTGGGATACTTTCAGGGTATTAGGGGTCTTGAATTAAAGAAAAAAAAAAAGGGGGGGGGGGAGCACAAGTCTAGAAATAGAAGCAATAAGGGCCTGTATACCAATATGAGAAGCTCAAGTGCTAAACCAGATGAGTTGGAATACCTGCTAGTAAAAGAGGGCTTTGACAAAAGAAGCACTTCCTGAGCATGGCAGCGACAAAAATCAATGGGATGCCATTCAGGAAGGACAGACTAGGACATAACCACTGGGAAGGTTACTCTACTGAAAGATCCCTGTAACCTACCAAGATAATATTATTGACTGAACAGAGGGAACTGTATCTTCAAAACTATAGAGCTACAAAGTCTCCAAGCTATAAGAGTACGTGTCTTCTAGAAAAATTACTATCAACCTCCAGAGCTGGCACAAATTGCCAACAAAATCCTGATCTTACTGGAGTCTGCAGAGCTTCTTACACTGGTTTCAACAGAACTGAAACACCATTCTGGGCTTTATATACATAGTTTTAACATCCCCAGATAAGACAACCATAAATGATCTGGAATAATGGCCCATTTTAGGTTTTCTGCACCTTCTCCTGAGGTGTCTGGCACGGGCTTCGGATTAGACAATGCTTGTCTGATCAAGTGCAGTAATGCTTGTGTGATGAAAAATGAATGCCAAATAAATAAAAGGAAAAAGGCTGAGGATGTAGCTGATGTGGATTCAGAACAATCATAATAACAATAATAAAAATCAGTTGCAATAAAACCATCCAAAGGAAATGTTTAAATTGACTCCTGCAGACAAAGAGAAGGGAGACATTCAGATGGGCAATCACTTCTGCAAAGGCAGAGTCAGTAGCAAACCTTCCTTAGGATCTTTTCCCTAAAGAAGATAAGGAGAAGCTGAAGTCAATAGGGAAAATGCTGGGTAAAAGACAGAATCAAGGCAATTCAGAGCAGTGAGCAGGCCTCCAAGCAGACTGCAGCAGCAGCACTTGTGCTGCTCAAGATCTGCTGAGAGGAAATCATTGTGCAGGCAAGAGCTGTGATAAGTACTGTTGATGAAAGGTTTGGAAACGATAAATAAGAATGGTGCTTTGTAAGACATACAAATGAAAGTCACACTTTCTGATTGTGAATGATACGTGCAAATTCCCACACAGGTCCTCAGTGCTCTTGTCCTCCCTCACTGCCTTAACACATATGTCTGTACATGCATGAGATCTTCGGGTTACCCACAATTTCTTCAGGCAATGAGTGATGGCAAAAGGGTCTGGCTCCAACAGCCCTAGCTAGTGACATAATTTCACAGTAATCAACAGTTGCATCATATGTGCAACTAAAAGAGCATGGTTTGGTATCACAGTCCTCTCCGTGGCACTTCCACCCAGACATGACATCGATAAAAGAAGCAGGAAGAATGCTCCACAGGAACTGGCACGTTTAACCCTTTGAAGACAAGACAGATGCCTTTCACAACTGAGTGACCAATAGCTTCTAAAAATTATACAAATCACATAGGAGGGGGGATGGGAGCAGCCCCAGGCACATCACCAACTACTTTGACTTGCAGGAAAAAAAAGCGCAAATGCTGCCAAAAGATCAAAATTAAGCATTTGTTAGAGACTCGCACCAAGTAAGACAGCACTGCTGCCTCTGTCACTGGTATGCTATTTAACAGGCATGTGTTCCTCTGAAACACTCAATTTGAAGTGGGGGCAGCAAGGGCAGAGGTTTCCAAATTTATGCTACATTTTTGCATCGTGTCTGTAAAGCTGCTTTGACATTTTATGAATTTGGTCAAATAACTCATGAGTAAACATTTTTAATAGTTTATTCAGCTCTACCTGATACCAGAATTAAACTCTCCCAGTTGTATGATCCTTCCATCAGGCTTACAGGTAGTAGATTAGAAGGAACTGTTAAAAACTTAGGATCAAAGGTAATTAAAAAAGACTGCCATGTATAAACAACATCTAGATCACTGCACAAACTCTCTGGAGTGTCAAGGGCAGCTATAAAGTTCAAGCCAATAATACAACTTCCTGCTTAATTAATAACATTTTCAAAAGAAGCAGACAGCAAGTTTAGGGCTTCCTAGAAGAGTGCACCTGCCAATTACAGAGACAAACAACCAGGGCAAAGTAGAAGACTTAAGAGCTCATTAACAACATTTCCTTGGCGATAAAATCCTCTTGGGGATACGCAGGTCCTCTGGTTCAATGGCCCCAGGTGCTTCTTCTGAAGACTCAGGAAAGTACAGTCTATATAAAAGAAGTAAGAAAAAAGAAAACCAGGAAATCCCTGTCAACACTATCTACACAATTGCAACATTCATCTAAAGAACGAACCCACCAGTGTGTACCTGCATGGGTAACTTCAGAGACGGAGTAAATTGCCAACAGAGGAAGAAGGGCAAAAACAAACTGAGGCTAGAAAGGGAAAGTTCCAAAGCAGGGACTTGTGGAGGGGTATATGGATGCCTGCCAGCCCAGCAACACCCACAGAAGCAGTGCAAAAGTGGCATTTCTCTGTTACTGGTCATTTTGTAAAATTGCAGATCTATTCTTCTCAGATTATAAATTACTCAAATTATTCAAGACACAAGAAGCCCAAGCCCTCTGCAGCCGTTTTGTAAGCAGAGCCTATTTTCTAGTTTTCAAAAAAACAATCCCAATATGAGGTGCAGCAGTAGGCACAGAGGTAGGAGCTGAAAACCAAATGCAATCTGCTAAAAGGTTATCACAGTGTTACAAGAAAACTCAGTCTTGCTTTGCCATTCTCAGGGCTTTGCTCACTTGGAAAAAGGGACTTGATCAGACAACTAGAAGCAGAGCATCTAAATACTGAAATTACTTCAGCCTTCTGCCTTTCACACAAAACCTGGATTATATGACACCACACATGACATGGTTAACGCTTCTGCTCAGTCTTGACATTTGCTAAGAGAATCACATGAGTCCAGAGTGTGAGAGATGAGGACCCACTTTCTCAGATACATGTCACAGGTGCCTTGTTCAAGGGCAAAGCTCCTCCTGTCTTCAGCAGGCACAAGTAGCGGGCACAGAATGGAAGAAGTTGTAACTGACTGCAGGGTCTGAAGAGAGAGACTTGGAATAAAACTTCAAAGGACCTAATAGATGTTCAGCTGTAATGGAAATTCAACAGGACATGGATATTTAAGTTGTATTAGTCCTTTTAAACATGCCAGGCTCAAAATTGTCACTATCATAAAATCTCCCCAGTACGGATGACTCAGTCATTCTCAATCATACAAATTAAACAGTAATTAATGACCAAGTAGTGGAAACTTCCCGAAGAAGTTAAGAAACACACAGGCTCTTCAAACATCCTCTTTTTTCCTTCCTCTTACCAGATGTATGTAACTATATACTCTAAATGTCATCAGACCCAAAGCACAACTCTTTTGGAATCCCTTCACTTCGAGCTATAACATTTCACAATGTTTTTTCTCTTCTGGCACACCTATTAACAACCTAATAGCCTGGAATGGCTGCTATTAGATAATTGAGTTTGTAAGGAGATGTTGTTTTCCAAAAGACTAGAACTTCTGCTCTGCTGAATATTTTCACATTTTATACATAAGAAATTTTTTAAAATCTTGTCTTCAATTTTAAATAGAAAAGTAAATTAAGAAAATCCTATAAGTAAAGCCAGTCTAAAATATTACCGTATTTCATTTTTATTTAACCCCCCTTCAACTTTTTTAAAAGCAATGTCTGTATTAGACAACACAATTTTACATTTTCATACCAAATGACATGCAGTTAAGCTATCTGACACAAGCTAAATGCCTCTCCAGCGAGGGAGATGAGCATCGGGTTCTGAAGCACAAGTAAATGCGGTGATGCTGGCTGTGCGGAGGCCTAGACTGAGCTCACCATATTGATTTTAAAGCCGCTATACAGAAACAAAGATTTTCTTTGATGATATTGCTCAAGTGGTTTTCTGAGAATGAAAGTATTTATTTCCATGTCTCAGGTATTGTTTTTAATTGGATAGTAAAGGGAAATTGTTTATTTCAAATCTTTTGAGACTTCCCCAGAGATGCTAGCGATAAACTTCTATTTCATCAAAAAGAGTTTCAAATATAGTTCCACAGTAAGTAAATAGCCTGATTTGTGAATTCCTTTCCTAACATAACCTGCCATGATATTGCTCAAGTGGTTTTCTGAGAATGAAAGTATTTATTTCCATGTCTCAGGTATTGTTTTTAATTGGATAGTAAAGGGAAATTGTTTATTTCAAATCTTTTGAGACTTCCCCAGTAATGCTAGCGATAAACTTCTATTTCATCAAAAAGAGTTTCAAATATAGTTCCACAGTAAGTAAATAGCCTGATTTGTGAATTCCTTTCCTAACAGGTAACCTGCCAAAATGTCTACTGAGACTTTCTATTTCATGTTCCATGGATCTTGGTAAAGTAATTATTTTGTATCATATATCTCTGATATATACAGTGTCTCTTGCAACTCCCACCTCCTATGTTGTACTATTTATTTCAAGGACATTGATATGATTTTCTCTTAATATCCCCAAATATTCACATAACTTGATGTATATTTTTCCTCCTAGAACAAAATACACCTGTCCAATATATACACCTACTGTTCTGGTGTAATCATTGTAATTTCCAAACCTGATAGATATCTAAGTCACACAGCTGTCACTTGTTATTTCAAATTCTAAGTGAAATAGGATCTTGTTAGCCAAAATTGAACACCCGCTCACAAAAACTCAGTTATCTCGCTCTCTCATACACATGCACACACACATGCACGCAGCGATGAAACCGTTCAGCTAAAACAATTCTACATTCCGCACAGAACAAGAATATGTCTGGGGTGAACATACAGCTATTATTTCCTATAGCTCTTCATTTTTTTTAAGCATCTGCTTTTTCAGCTCAGGACAAAGTCAGCAGCAGCACCGAATTGTTACAACAAAGTTTTTGTAAACCTTTTGGAAGGTTCTGGAGATCTCAGAACATGCATCTAAGACTGATAACCTTGCAAAAGCTTCTTACTGTGCCTTTTATAAAGCCCAGCTTTACCTTATGAATCCTACTTCTTTGTATACTGGAAAATAGCCTCATTCCACGATACTTGCATATAGCAGTACACACCACTACATTCCCACTAAAACCTCTCAGTGCAAATGCCAATGGTAACATTAGTGCCAAGATGAGCAAGGTTGTACTTGGTCCTGTACTTGCAATACCGCAGGGAGGCTCTGTTTCCTTTCCTTCTTGCCACCACCTGTGCGGAGGTACCAGTACCAATTGGCACAAGGACGTGGCACCAGCCTGAAAGCCACAACATATATACCGCCTTCCACAGCAATGGCACGGGTTTCCACCTGGTCTCAATTCTTCCATGGAGGCTGGGGCTGAGCTGAGGGTATATAGGGCTCCCAGAGCCACTTTAGCAATGCTGGCACCCCTGCTGCCCCATGACAACCCCTGCAGTAGAAACTATAAGGCACCTGCACCTGTGGCTCAGGAGCTACAGGCTGGACAACCCAGTGTAGCAGTGACAGGCTTTTAAGCACCATCTGAGTCCTCTGGCACTGTCTGCTCTGTCTTCTGCAGCAGAAGCCACATAAACTTCACAGCAGAGTCCATGAGTAGCTGAGGCTTAAAGCTTTGCATCTAATTAACACACCACACGTATTGGGAAACCAGCTGTGCCCCTGCAGCTTCCCCAGTTTATGAGTGTTGTTTAGAAAGAACGGACAAAGCATTTGGCAATAGGGGCAAAAGCCTAATTTGGGAACAGAACAAAGCAGGGTGTAGCCGCAGAGACAAAACCAAAAATCAAACTAAAACTACTGTGTGCAGCACTGGATCTGTGAGCAACCTGCTATGTAGTCAGAAAAAGGGTTAAATTGGACTGATGTTTGGGGAAAATGGACCTGTTTGGTAATTCAGTGGAAGACCTGGCACCTCTATTGAGCGACTGAAACAGTACATAATAGCTAATGATATCTGTGATGAGAAAAAGATGGCTGTTTTACTGACCATAACGGGGACTGAAGCCTATAACTTGCTGTGCAACTAACAGCTCCTATTATACCAGCAGACAGCAATGCATGTGCCAAGACTGTGTGAATCCTACAGACTCCCCAGCCACAGACACCGTGTGGCCACAGAGCATTTTCACTTTTACAGACATGATAGAAGAGCAGAAAAAAACCCCCAAACCTCAAAATGTGGCTGGAATAAAAAAAATTAACAGGGCATTGCCAGTTATGACAAAACGAGATGATGCACAAAGAGGATTAACTCACAAGCAGTAAGCAAAGGGAAGCAATCCAAAACCGGGTATTGATGGGATCAAATGTGACTCTAAAGCATCAAGGTCTGGCTCAGATCTCACCAGCAGGATGGAGCATTTGTGCAGCTGCTTGGCCACGT
This sequence comes from Aptenodytes forsteri, assembly GCF_000699145.1. NCBI lineage: Eukaryota > Metazoa > Chordata > Aves > Sphenisciformes > Spheniscidae > Aptenodytes > Aptenodytes forsteri. The sequence goes on along the minus strand of NW_008795027.1, from coordinate 1,695,056 downwards.
GATGGAGGGCAAGTGCATATGCTGCGCCAAATGGTATACAGTACCACACCCCTTATTGCTTTCAACTTCCATTTTCTTTCTTCTCCTTAGTAACTTTTCAGCCTACATATATGCCAGGAAGTTGTAATATCATCACTGAAATATGCCCACCCTCACATGCATGTTTCCTGAACAAAAGCACGCCAGGGAGAAAATGATGTGAGGGTGTGCTTTTGGTGTCGCAAACAATTTCATAATCCAAATGAACCCTGGGTCAAAGGCAAATCCCATAGGGACCGTGAAAAATAGCGATGTTTACAGAAGTTGTAAAAACCCATGAAATGAAAAAGAAAACCATGTTCTTTTAGAAAGAAATAGCGTGACATGAAAAAGCACAACTAGTTTGAAGAAGAACGTGCCAGAGAACTTCAGATTTCTTAGTTGTCCAGTTCTGTTTGGAGTCTATGGAAAATAGGGTGCAAGTGCCCAGCACAGGGGACAACAAAGTACTATATATATATATAGATATATATACTCCTCCAGCTAGTAGGGGTGAGATTTAAAATGAAGGGCCTTCTGCTGTTTTCATAATTTCACATCAGAATTATCCAGGTACTAAAATGGATTAGGTTGCAAAAGGGAGCGCTCCTAACACATGCACAGGGAAATCCACACTGCTATTACAGAGAAGGTGACATGTAACTGTAAGCAGCTTGTGCTAAAAACACTAAGCTGGGAATTGAATGGGTTGGATATTATTTTGGAGAGAGAAATTTCAACTGCAGTGACAAAGCATGAAGTATTTCCAAGCTCCAGCCTGAAAATAATAACTCACTGCAACTTTTGGGTAGAGCAAGTGGAATCTTAGAGGAAGGTACCAGCAGCTAAGAAAGCAAAGGAAAACAAAATCTGTGCTTGAAGAAGGACAGATTCCTTAATTTTGAGAATTCTATGGAGTATTTGCTGAGACATGAAGGCAGAGAGAAATTCAGTAGTTGGAAAATGCCAGAATTTCATCTAAGGTTTTCCTAGGGTAGTGAAACATCCCTTTAGTGCCAGCAGTGGAAAAAAATAGGTCTGTCCAGACTGTGTTTTTTCAGGAGTACAATTTAACCAGTACCATAAGTGGAGGCATACACTCTCCTTAGGAATAGAACATTTTTCTCAGTGATTGTTAGTCGATTTTTCTCCAAGAACTATCTACCTAAAACCTATTTCCAAATGGAAATTGCAGAGTGAGAAGGGATACATGTTGTAACTAACACACAAGAGCATATTCAAGAAGACAGACTGATAAAAGTATGGTAAAAATATTTCAGGTCCTGAGTGAATTTACCCAAGGAATACAAATGGAAGTTGTCATAAATTACACAAAGGATTTCAACGATGCTTATTGCAAATAAATCGATTCTAACTCGCTACGCTGTTTCTTTGCCTCTGACTTGAACCTGAGACTTCCCTGTGGCACTGGAGCAGTAATTTTACCTGCCATATGATCCCCCTGAAAGGCCTGTTGTTTTGCTGCCATGTTATCATGCCTTTGCAGAACACAGCGATGCTGACATGGAAAAGGGACGCAAGAGTTTAGCCTGGAGTGTTAAAGACACTTCCCACTTTGGCTACCAGAAACACTGTGATCGTATATACCTCTAGTTTCAGCTTTCCGTAGTAAAAAGCACCAGGAAGGCAACAGCCTGACTACAAAGAGAAGTAGTATGCCTGGGTGCTCCATGCTGTGACACTGAGCTCTAACGCACCAGCCAAGATGCAAATAGAGATCCCTTATCATATCTGCCACTGGGAGAGGAGGGCAAGGGCACCAAAGCAGCGCAAGATACAATCAGCATGTTCTCCATGGTACAAACTGAATCCCACCACTGACAAAAGACATGGAACAACAGAAACCTGAAAATGAGCTCTTGCTGGTTATAATACATATGACTACAATGAATGGACTCATGCACGCTCAAATTATTCCTGGTTTTCTTTGCACTGAAAGACCAGCCAAAAAGCTCTCAAGGTTGCCTCCTTTTTTGCACCAGACTGTTATTGCTACATAGTTTGGAGCTTGCAAACATCAGAAAAGTACTACAAAAGTGAAAAAGTCTTGTGGTTGGAGGTTGTGGAATGACCCGTGAATAAACAACAAAACAATGTCTGCTTTTTCACGCCCAAAGATGCTTCAGTGTATCCTTTGGTAGTGGCAGCATGTGTATATAGGACGCATTAGATCATTTCTGGGTTCTTTAGTTTAGTTTGCAAAGTCATTCTAAAACAACCAAGTATTCTGCATGGATATAACAAGTACAAAGCAGATGGTGTATGTGTTAAAAACTCTGGCCTTCGAGGATGGAAGCTCATAACAGATTGCAAGTGGCAGTGGAACTCGATTCACGTCCAGAGTTCCCGCTGTTTTGTTCAAGAAAATGGTATCAAACGTGTCACCTCAGCTCCTTTCCATGCTTTCACAAATGGATTAGTGAAAAAATTTATTCAGACATAAGTAAACAATTTGTGCTACAACCCTGGATAAATGTCACTTACAAAACAAGAACACGAATTTTCAATTGGCCAATATGAAGGCAGTCCATTTACAAACGTTTACAAACTTGACAGGAGCAATATGGTGGATAGGATATAACTTAAGGTCAATTTGTAGAGGGACTTTAGAAAAAAAGTAATGTAATAAAATGGCCATGAATAACCACATCCAAAAACGTCGTTTCCACCAGGGCGGGAGGGGATGTTAGAAAATTGTTACTGAAAGACAACCAAGATGTTTTTTCGAATGCTTAAGTGGTTCAGGACAAACTGGAGCTCTGTTTTATGTTTTATAAAAGAGCCGTAAGTCCATCTCACCCAGTATATACCTTCATAATAGCCAGTGGTGAATACTGAGGGAATGAAGAACATTAGCAATGTCACAGAAATGCTCTATAGTAAGATGACATAGAGAAAAATCCAGATGATCAATAGAACCAAACACACTCATGTATGGTGTTTCCCAAGGAGACTTGTACCCTTGCTGCTACTACAGGTGACTCCCAGGTTGTCACAGGAACTGCGACAAGACCAGAAATTGCAGGTACCACTACTGGGAGCCCACAACATGGGAGGGGAAAAACTCCTTAGAAGGTTTGAAGCCCGCAAGATTGTCTCCTATGGAGGAAGCCATCAGATCAGCATTTCCAAGCATACCAGCACAAAGAGGTACCTGGTCTTGGCGCTTGTAGAGAATTGAATGATCATACTTACTGAGAATCTAGCTCCTTCTCTGTGCTGTTCCTTCTAAATATTGTGTAGACAGCAAGGGCAAAACAACTGGTAATTAAAGAAGGAAGGAGGAGGTATAAAACAAGCTGGAGCCACTATCTCATTTTGCCACAGCAGCTGCTGGCTGCTGTCTTTCCTTAGAGATTAAGCTCTCACCCCTCCGTTCTGCTCCTGGGGGAATCACCTTGCTCACAGCTCAGATGGTAGTGCCTCCTCATGCTGTTGCATAGTTTAAGCCTACAGCCACTGAGCAACAACAAAAATCTCACTTCCTACAGCCAACATTCGCCTTCCCTTTAACAGGCTCCATTCTGCCTCTTTGGGTCCAGTGCTGTCCGATGGCAGCACAGAGAGAGCATCACTGCTTTTAAGCCTTGTGGGCTACAAAAAAAAAATTGTTAGCACGTTATACCAGGAAAACCCCTACTAGTGGAACAACTAATACTAGCAAAAGCACTTTTTGCTATTACGGCCTACACCAGTCCTCTGAACAAAACAAGCTTTCTTGGCACGAGCACAATTTTGCTGGTGTAACTGCAGTTTATGCGAAGGCTTTGTAATCCCACCATAGGCCTGCCACATAGTCATTTGTTAAGTCAATGAGATTTTTGCTCCTAAATGCTAAGCCTGTTTTAAATAAGAGACTTAACCTGTTTAATTCCAAGTATTGCACCGCGTGCTGGCTGTTTGATCACTGAAGTTGGTCACTGTGACAAAGAAAAGCCACGTAGGGAAAAAGAAAGTGAACTTCACGTGGAAAAATAAAGTGCAAACTGACATCTGCATGAAGGGCAGGTGGTTGGTTGGGTTTCCCTTCCTCACAGCAGAGTTTTCCTTGTTCTCCAAGTCTCAAACTAAATCCTGTTAGGCGCAGGGGGAAGATGGCCGACTATTTGAATGAAGTGGGAGCAGACACTTGGTAGTTTTACCAACAAAGCATCTACTAATCACTACAAGCGGAAGCCAAGAAAGCTCACTCCCACTGTAAGTTATATCCAGAGGCCTCTACATTATCAAAGTCCCCATCGATAGAGCCAGGAATGATATAAAGAGAAAAAAAAAAAAAGTTCCTCCCTGAACACCTCATGTAAAGAAATGTGTAAGCATGGGGTGATGGAGGAGGAAAAGCATTAAATAAGATGCCAGCACAGATTAATCGGTATGCGCAATGAACATGTGTAAATAAACAAAATCAGCACTAGTAAATCACTATCATTTTGCAGTCATCAGATGCAGTGTTTACAGGCATCACAGCAGATGATTTCTCAAAAAGGAGTTTACAAAATACAGCTGGAGGGGAAAGGGAAGCTTTAGTAACCAGGATTTTCCTGTAAAGGATGGATCGAGGTGAAAACACGAAGATGCTTGTGAGAAGAGCAGATAATCAAGTATGGCATAACGTGCAGAGCAGAAACAAGGGTAGACAAAGTAATAATATAATAAGCCAGTATGGATCAAGCTGATCTGGATTTAGAGCCACCCCTAAAGCGTACAGCTCAGAGGGACTCCAAGAATAAGATGACATAGAGCAATAGCTGCTGCTGCACTATTTTAAAAGTACTTGAGAACAAACAAAGGTATCATGGCCAAGGAAAGAATAAAAAGGGCTATATGAGCAATCTGGAAAAGCAAGCAGAAAAACAAACAAACAAAAAAAAAACCAACAAAACAAACACCCAAAAGTCTTGGAAGTCTGTGTATAAAAACTTACAAGACCGAGTCATTCTGGTCCTTTGTCCTTGTACATCAACCTTCTGTCTCACCCAAACTACTATTTCAAATGTATGGCATCTTTAGAACAAGCCTCAGTTGAATCATGTTAAATTATAAGGCTCTGCATGCATTCACACTTGAAGCAGGTTGAGAGAGTTTTTTGGAGGGTGTTAGTTTTTCTGTTGAAGACAGATTTAAGATGCGTTACAGTATGACAGTCTAATTACAGACTGCAATTTCAATTTCATTTACTTCCATTGCATCTTGTGATGGTTTAACATTTCCTGGAGAAACAATTACAGGACAGTACTAAGAAATACAATTTACTGTCTCAAATCTGCATGAGTATGCAGAATTCATTCCATCCACGTTTCATTTTTGACCTAGCAGTGCTCACTTTACACTATAAATACCAGAGAGAAGTGTCTTTATATATTTTATATAGATACTGTATATTATTCATATAGTAACTTGTACAGATTTGCTACCTTAGCCAAAAGTTATGTTCTAAACAAATAAATCACATAGCAGTATTAATAGCTATCACGTTTGAAACAGTAGTGTCTGGAGACAAACTGAGACTGGGATTTTATTCTTCTAGATACTGAGGGTACAGAATTGCAAACAATCCCCTGGCCAAAAGGTTCATATTCAAAATAAAGGCCCAAAGGGGGTGAAAAGGATCTAAAACACGGGCAGAGTGAACTGTGAGGTGACAGCGTGTGTTGTGGCAGCTACTCTGACTTTGACCATGGCCCCCACGATGGGAAATCATGCGTAAGAAAGAAGCACTGGCTAGCCTTCAAAAATCTTGAAGCCAAGATATGGAGGAGGAGGAATAATGATGGAAATTATCTCACCTGCCTTTTGTCTTCCTCTGTATAGTTCAAAGTATTGGCTGCAATAGATTTACTATCTGTCATTGTCCAGAAGAGGGAATAATGTTTGCAGCCATTTCATTCATTGCTTTAAAAAGGCCAGTTTCTCCACAACTGCAACATGCCATATCCTGTGGGTTTATCCACTGATGGGTTTCCTCGGGGTTTTTTGTACTACCAGTAAGTCTGAATTAGGTACAGTGGATATACCTGACAGCAAAACTTATAAGGCAAGGTGCTTAGTCCTTGCCAATACTCATGGCCAAAAAGCATATAATATGTTTGCAAAATCCACCTAAAGCAATGAAGCCACTCTTTGTCATAAGTAACGGAAGCAGAAACTGGCCCATGGTGAGCAATTTCAAGATGGTATCTATTATATAGTCAACTTTAAGGCAATTTTTTTCTCCTCTATTAAGAGCCTTCTGAGCCTGGTTTCCTAAAGAAAAGAAGATTATGAAATTGAACTGTGTTGGCTGAGTATCCCACAAATAACTTGTGAGTCCATTTGTCACTGTTAGCCTGATTTAACAGATATGCACCCTTTCAAAGTCATTAACCTCCTAAAGGTTTTCAGAAGGTACACATTTAGGTAGCAAATGTAGCCCTTAGCAATGCTTTCACTGGGAGATAAGACTCCAGCATGATCCCCAACCCCTATTAGACATCAGAATCCACAGAGGAAAGAGACTGTATGAATGGCACCGCTAAGGGAAAAAGCTCTAATTGGTGCCCATATACATCAGACATCAGGTAATACAATCATCTCTCTCTCACACTTGATATCAGCCCTCAATAGTTCTGCTTCTCACGGAAATGCCATTTTTTGAAGTCTGTAATTGCCATATCAAATGACTCTCCTTTCTTTAAAAGCAATGCTCCTTAAAAATACATCCTCAAAGAGCCCTCACAAAGTCAGAGGCAGAGATAAGATGTCAATCAGACTGAGCAGTTTCTGGAGGAGATAAGTAACAAAGGAGAATCAGAGACTCGGAGGCAGTTAGAGAAAACGACATTCTGGGATAAACTTCCCATGTTTTAATTACATAGAAGCAAAGTCTGTATTGCTGTTTAATCAAATTTTTGTTTGTCATAGATCATCCACTTGTTATACATATGAAAATACACAGCCTGTCTTATTTCTAATCAAACTATCTTCTCAGAGCACCACCCAACTGGTAGACACGTGACTGTCTTCCTTGCAGAACAGCATGCAGCAGCTCCAACTGATAAGCTCACCTCCATAGGATGAGTGGCAGCCCTTGCCCATCAGAGGAGAACGTGCACAAATAATGATGATGAGATGGTGGGCCTGCTTTTAAAATGGCTTACTGCTCTACTGGTAATATTTTTTCCACCAACTTAAGACTGCAGCCAAGTATAACTACAAAATGATTGCTGTCCTCAGCCACTAACAATCTGTAGAGTTTCTGGCTGTTTTAGCCATCAATCTCATTCAGCTGACTGATGGAGGATGCAGATGAAGGACAAGGAATCCAATTCAACAAAATCAACAACTTCTCTCACAAAATTCCCCAGCTTTGGGAAAAAGCTCAGCTAACAGCTCTCCTCTCAAGCTAATAATGTCAGATGGTTTCCCAAGGAGGTACAAAGAAATGAAGAGGCACCCCTCTGCCTCTACCCTCTGGCCAAATTTGTCCAGGATCACTCAAAGACCATCCAATGCCCCGTGGTGCATTTTCAGATCAAGCTGTTCCTTTATCCAGCTGCCCTGCACACTCAGTCTTCCAGATATTATAAACATTTGCATAGCTCTTACAAGACATACCTGTGCCACTGAAGTTGAAGTGCAAGGAAGGAAAATTATGCCAGTAATGAGGGACTTCTCATTTTCATTACTTCCCCTCCTTCTTTCCAATTACGTCCAAGTAACACAGATTGACTGCTGGCAGTATCACTAGTGCACCAGGCCAGCAGTAGTCATTAGTGCAGAGCTTCCCAAACTGTGGTCCACAAACCATCAACAGCAGCAAAGCCAGAGCAAGAGACCCACAGCTGGTCCCTGGAATCAGATTAAATACATTCTTGGTTTTTTCCACAAAGATCCTAGTGCATTCACTAGTGCTACCTGCCACTTCCTTGGCTCTGTGTTTCCATACATTTCAGATTTGCACTTTGTGTCTCAGAAGCCAAGATACATCATTCTCAGGGCTGTATCAGTTGGAATTTTATATGGACCAAACGGCAAAACAAAGCAAAGTGCCTTGCCTCATCTCTTTAGGCAGGAAGGTGGAAAGCAGAGCCCCAGCCGCTCATCCCAGTGTGTCCAGCAGATGGCAACTCCCAAGTTTTCAAGCTACAAGAGGATATTCCCCGGGTCTTTGGGAGCCTACCTGCTGGAATTAGAGCCTTCATATACCATTTTGGAGACTTTGACTTCTTTATAGTGTATACAACTTTAGTATGTCTTAACAATGGAAAGGAGACACATGCATAGAAATGATTAATGGTAAGTTTGATAAATAATAAACTCCTTTGTCTCCTTTCTTTCTGTTGCTGTCTCCTCTCTATAACTAGTCTTCTAACAACAGCATTTTGCAAATTCTGTGCTTTACTGAATTTCTCTATCGGTTAAAACATTACCTGAAGAGTCAGATATAGGTATTCAGTTTTTTGATGGGCAAATAACTACCAATCTAGCTAGTTTTCTCTAGCACAGGATCTCTTAAGCAAGAGCCACTGGAAACACGAGTACAGTTCTGTGCATTTCCTTTTTTGAGTCTTGGAGGTTTGGAAGTTAGAAGTCAAAGAAAGTGGGAATGCTGGCATAAGCCAAGGGGGATTAAGGAGATGACATTTTTCTTTCTATAGCACTCTCTCAGCCCTTAGGATATATCCTACCTTTTTTTAACAAAAAAAAAAGAGAAGGCAAGCAGAGCCTTGGATTACAAGCACAGAAAGAAAATAGTTCATTTTACCGACTGTCATAAAGAAAATCTGCATGTTTGGAGGACAGAATGTGGAAAACAAATGTTCTTCCCTGGGTATTTCACAGTGAAATACAAATATTTCTTTATGAAATAAAAATATTCTGCTTCGCGATCATCTGAAGTGATCTCTAGTCTCAAGGGTTCAGCAATTCAACAAAAGAAAATCGAAGTCCATAAAAATGAATGAAGTCAGGCAAATATTATGTATCAGGTGACAAAAGTTATTTCGGGAGCTTACAAACCAGTGCAGTGATACAATGATAGCTCCTCTGCATCTGGCAATATTTCAGGAAGTGGCCTCTGAATGGCAATTCCCATTAGAGTGGCAGCGCTGCTGTGTAATAATGTTTTGTCCATGTTTCAGTACCTTAATAACCCAGAGCACTTGCAAATGCACCAAAAGCAATTTGTGCAGGACTCTTCATGGAGAAAAGAGCTATTCTAGGACTATCAGATTTTTTTCTCTACATTAATAGCTGCTGATCTGCTATACCAATGGACTGATTCAGCACCAACACTGACAAGGCACCTCAGCCTCTGACACTTGTGAAGGAGCTTTGTGTTCCCTTCAACCATCAGAAAGGGGAGAAGAAATTTGCTCCATTTCCACAGTTATATGACAGCTTTTAAAAATTTTATAGCATGAGCGCAGCACCTAATCCAATAAAGCTTGCCAGGAACATTTAGAATCAAGGCCTCTGAGATTTTATTTCCTATAAATTCACCAGACTTATAAGAAAAGGGTCTTTTCCTCAGAAATGCAGCACCAATCCCACTGGAGTTGCACAGGGCTGAGGACTATTCTTCTGCCACGCTGTGCGAAAGATAGCTGAAAGTACTGGGAAATAGGCTGTAGGGATGCACAAAATGGACTGGAGTTAATGAATAGGAACAGGAAGAAGAAAATGAAAATATGATTTCTGAAGGAAATCAAAGCATTTGCTCAAAACAGAATAAAAAGCAGGAACAACCTATAATAGGCATTTAATTCATTTAATGCAATGACTGCTCTCTATACATAGAAATAACTGCAGTTTTTATTTGGAGGTCAAAGCATGAAAAAAACAATTCCTCTTCCTACTTACTATTGTCTGTCACTAACCAACTACCTAGAGAAGGGTGGAGGGGAAAGGTGGAGACAGCAAAACTTCAGTGAGCACGTATGCAAAGAGAAATCCTGTCTTCTTGCAGAGATGCTTCTCTTTTAATTTCACAAAGTAAAACATGATAGATAACTGACAACAACTTGAAAAACAAAACAGCAGCAGCAGCAGCCTGTAATCGTTCCAAGATTTTTGATCACTAGAAATGGAAATTTTTTTCTGCTTTTACTAAAGATAGGTCAGCTTAAGCCAGTACTTTTTAAAATCATCTCTTTTTAGTTACTGTCTCCACTGTGAAAAGGTGAAGAGCTGCATCTGTTATAACTACATGCTGTGCAAACCTCATTTGGACATGACCATCATCAATCACTCCTGCTGTGCAGGTAGCATGTGAAAGGGGAACAAAACAGAAATCGTGCTGCAGTATTTGACATCACCCACTCCCCTGCTCGTATGCTTTAGTTCACAAAGAGCCCAGTTGGCTTATGGTTATTCTCTCCTTTTGGGACCCCTGTTTTTTCTCTCCCTCCAAGCATATGAGAATAGCTTTGATGGTTTCAGGGGAAAGACAAAAACCTTTCCTTCTCTCTCAAAGGATTAAGGCTTTCCTATTGAAAAGCATGCCAAAGATATATTATTATGTGCCATCTTGCCTTTGTAAACACACACACATCACTTGCAGCAGTACTTCTTATCATATGCGTATGCTTCAGTGGAAGATGAATATTGTAAAAGGAGTCAGAATACAGCGAGTATCCTTTGTGGCAGTGCCATGCATAGTCCTGAAAAGAGCTATTAATGCTAGCATCCTATTGCATTTCTCTAGCGCACACTTCAACTAGCTGTCAGTGCTATAATCTTGACCAGGGACAGTCAGTAGAGGCACAAGGCTTAAAAGAGCAAGATAGATAGTGTTTGTCTTTGTCAGAAAGGTCTGGAGTAAGCTGCAATAAGTATTAGACAATATTTAGGAATGCAGAAGCAACCAGAGTCAGAGTTGAAAGACCGACTGTAGTCTTACCAACACTCTTTCTACCAGCTTATCTAGGGTGTAAAGAGAGCGCCCTCCTTGTGTTTCATAGCTCTGGTTAGTACCATGCCAATTCAGTGGATTTGCACTAGTTTATCACATCCTGACTCCTTGGTATGACTCAGGTCAGCAGAAGTTGCCTGTACTTTGTGTTTTCTGATGCACCAGCACTGCAGCATGCCTGGTTTTAAACAGCTGTACAGCAGTGCACACTAGAGAACAGCTCTTTCCATCTCACTCCCAGCCCTCCATGTACCTCCGACAATTCATGAGAGCACAGACAATCAGTAATACAGACATGGTAACATCCAACTGCAAACACACACCCCTTCCTTAAGTGCCAGGACAGAAGTGGTGTCACTTCACAATACCCCTTATTTCCCTCAGCATGTTAATAAACCACTCCGGAAGAACAAGGCATTTAAAGGCACCTCCTGAGGACCTCACAACAGACCCTCCCACATATGAATTTGGACGGGAGACTTTGAATTAGAAACCACTTCCTCCCCTCCCCTAGCAATCACGCTACTCCCTTTTCTAGAACGCAAACAGCACTTGTAACCTGAACCCCCCACTGAGCTTCTTTAGTCTGTCTACAGCCTATGCTCCATGTCATGGCAGTGAAATGCCCAACCACCCTGCTGTTGACAGCCACCTCATTTATTAAAAAGATGATGCAGAGATGCACACCCATATGTCCCATCACGGTGTCCTGCTGACACACACATGCCTCACAGAGATTTGATAAGTTTTTGCCACAGAGTAGCAGCCCCAGAAGAAGTGAGGAGGGCTCTGGTCTCCCTCCACCCTTCAGAGCCATGTCTTCAGGAGGGAATGGCAATGCTAGGACCCATCACTGACTGGGACAGAGAACGATCACCTAGAGTTTCCTGATACAGGCTTTAATGTTGTGATGTACTGAGTATGCCATCCGTGATACAGCAATGGACGTAAGCATGTGCTCAACCTTAAAATCATGAATGGCCTCAGTGATTTCTCTAAGAGTATGCATGACTTTTGATGCAAGAATATGCAAGAATGAAAGATCAGAGCAACAAAGGGAGTGTACGGGTCTCACTGGAACAAAGTGATGAAGGCATTCATGCAACTGGCCTCTAAATACACTCTTTTGCCTTGTATCACAGTTTTGAAACACAGCTGAAGGCCAGGAAATGAGAAGGTGAAGGAAACTCTCAGTAGGTTGTCCACACAAATTAATGAGGCCACTGAAAGGGTAGCCTAGGCACCACTTTATTCAACTTCCAAGTTTAAACTTCTAAGTTTAAAAGCAGCAACAAGTTCACCTTCCATCTCGGTAAGCAGACACAAATGCAACCGTCTCACAGTTTCAAACATGTACTCACCCAGAAGAGAAGGTTGAAGACAAACATTAGGTACTTGATACACTGCAGGCAGTTGTGAGCCATGCTGCACCTCTTCAGTTCTAGGAGAAAAATAAACGAGAGATCCAGGTAAAAGACAACGTACTTGTTTCCCTTGGGGGACGTGTACTTAGCCTTGGTGGCCTTAGGGCCTGGGTTGGTGTGGAATCCAAAAAAAGAGTTGCTGGCAGCCCCAAACTGGCCACCATACATGCTGCTGTAGCGACGAAAGGCGCCATTTGGGAAACTGTAATCCTTGCTGTCCAGGGAAGGGCTCCTGTGATAGGTCGACTCATCGGTGCTAGACCTGCGCATGGTGGCTTCAGCTCGTCCTGTCGCAACTGCTGCTCTGACAATCGTTGGATGTCAATGGTGCAGGTGAAAGGTTTGTGATTTTCTTTCCTCCTCCTTGCTATGGATCCCCTATTGCTTTGCACCAGCTGTTCTTTTGTCTGCCATCCTGTCAAGGAGTTACATGTGCTGTACAGCAGCAAAGTTGGTGAACTGAAGTCTGCTTAGCCAGGAGTTAGGGAGCAGCGTGCTTCCACATGAGAAAGACTTCTGCACAAGTAAACATTCTCTCCGATGTCACAATCGTCCCTCCCGGCCCACCCCTCTACCAGAGAAGAAAAAAAGAGAGAGAGATATACTGTACCCAAAGAAATGAATTTTAAAAAAAGGAAGCGTGACCTCGCTTGGATCACAAATGCCATATAAAACCCCAGCTCCACATGCCACACACAGACAAGAGAGTGCCGCTGCACAAGACTCGTGGACAAGGGCAGGAATTATCCAAAAGGCAAGCAGCTCCCGCGGCCCTTTCCTTTTCGCCACATTGCTCTGCTCCGAGACGCTCGGCTCACTTTAAGGATCCCCGTATCCCCTTCGTGCGGAGGGAGCCTGTGGCAAGCCAGCCACGGAGCTCCATTCACAGCGCGGCCG
>NW_008795027.1:1676314-1681461 GCF_000699145.1 Aptenodytes forsteri | reverse complement strand
GGCGGGAGCGCAGGTGGGGACGGCGGCTGGAGCCCCCGCCTGGGGAAGGTCTCGGGGCCGCCCGGCTCTGCCCGCCCGCGGTCCCCCCCAGCTCCGAAACTCTTAGCACGGAGTAACCGCACGGAGATCGAGCCTGACGTGCAGTTGGCTTTAAAAGGGCTGCCCGGGTACACAGGCAGTGCTGCCGAAAGAAACAGGAATAAGTAACCGTTCTAAAAATTTCTTAGGCATAAGCGTTCGGGATGCTTTGGGGGGAGTGGGGTCAGAACAGGCCGTGCTTCCCTTGCCGGAAGGCTTGTTTGTTCCACTACAGATCCATCATCAGGATTTTCCTAATTCGCTCAGTCCCACGGAATCATCACTCAGCAAAATGTACGGCCAGCTCATTTGCTTCTCTAGCAGCCTATCTCCCCCTGTCAGGTAACTCACTGATTGGCATCATACTCCGTACGTAGGGGAACACTTCCCTAAAATCTGGCTACTCCCGCAGGCAGTAAAGAGTTGAAAATCTGCCACACACAACTTTTCCAGAACAGAAAAATCTGACTGAACCTGTGGTAGTTACAGTATTAACACTCAGGAAAGCAAAATTAATTTACCATCTTTACCCTAAATTCCCTGTGGGATTAACTCACTTTGTCTCTGTATGTGCCACTTCCTCATCTGTAAAATGGGATGGCCTGTCTCTGCTTTCCTTCTCTCATCCTCTGTCTGCCTTATGATTTTGACTGTAAGCTCCTGGAGCTAAGTGAGAAGATGGCTGGCTAATATTTTTTAAAAGGCTTGCCCCAGCAGGGAATTAATCAAGATGAAAACAGGTTTCTTGCATGAAGCATCTTGCCAGTCTCAGCACAAATCAAGAGACACAGGCACCAATTAATTAAAGAACAAATTAGTAAAAGTAAAATGAGCTGGTTTTGCACATAGCCTGAGCAGTTCACCCTTGCAAACCACCCTCTAATTCTGTTAATTTACGAACTGCAAAGCTTGAGTCTAATTATTTCCCTTCATTTCCTCCGCAAACTATAAATACACTGGGCATACCTGGTTCAAGCTTTAGAGAGAAAGAACTTGAGCACAAAACACAAGGGTAATAACTCCTGCGCCATCTGTTTCAACAGCTTTGGATGACTTACAGCTTTTCCACTTTTTAATTTCCCTACCTCTAAGAACAGAGATACTTCATAGCCACGATGGAGCTTGCTCTTCTACTCTTCTTCCCTCCCTTTCCTGCACGGTATAAACTCTGTCCCCAGAAAGGAGTCCTCCTTTCCTAGGCCATAAAGATGGTCCCATGCAAGCAGATCTGTTCTCGGTCTGAGTTTCCAATACACCACTTATTTTTCCTATGGCACCAAACAGTTCTACCTCCAATCTTCCTCCTTGTCTGTATGGCAACTAGACCAGTTTGGCAATGGAAACCCAAAGGTGATTCAAATATTTCCTATGTCCCCTGTCAGTATACAGAAATGCCTATGTACAAAGCTCCATATTAAACGGTAAAAAGAAAAACTGGGTACAGCTCTGTACACAGATTATGTTGAAACAGTGTCAAGTCAGATAATCGTTATTTAACAAGGGTACCCACGGTATTGCAAGCACGTAACAGAGGCCAATTTGGCATATTTACTGTAAACTAGACATCTGAAGACTCAAAAGCAGCTCACTTAACTGCAAAAGCAGCTCACTTACTGCTATCTGGATAAGAAAAGGGATAGAAATCTCTTGATTTCACCTTTCCTTAAGGCAAGAAATCATCAATTCCCAAAAGAATTCAGTCCTTAATATGAGTGGAATAACTTATAAAGCCAAGATCTGAGGTAGAAGGGAGAGTTTCTAAATGCTGCTTTTAAATAAAAAATAATAAACATCAACACACAGTGGGTATATTTCAGACAGATGCAGAAAAATGCATGAGGAAGGCAGAGGTCCCACACAACCCTTATAATAAAGGGTACTTTTACCCCAGCCTCCTTTCACCACCATCCGTTGGCACACCTCATTGAAATGACAACTTTTCAAAGGCACTTTAGTGTAAAATTTAGCTCTTAAGTCCTCGCTGTTCTTCTTTCTCATGCCAATATCAACAGCTAATTAGAAACAGAGTCATTTGGGATACAGACATTATACAGCTCCAGAATCTTTCTTTTATTAAATCTTCCACGCTAGGAAACCCAGTTAGAGTTGCTAGCTTAAATGGCAAATCCTTGAGATAGCAACGTTGCACCGGCAGGCTAACCCCGGCTTGGATGACATGCTTATATGAAGGAGTAAGACCCTGCATGGGAACTGGGGAAAAGCAATAAAAAGAGAAGGGCTGATGTGCTCTACTTTTGCCCATCCCTGGTGGAAAGTGAATGAAAGAGGCAGGGGCATGCTGGTACCCATATCAACATTTAAGCTGTTACAATAAAGTAATACTTGCATAAACCAAGAAGACTAAACCTCAGAAGCACTGCATCACTGGGCCATTATGTCCACAAGGGTGACTCAAGGGGCAGGTGAATTATAGCTTTCACAAAAGCTTGTGAAATTTTTATTGTGAAATATTAATTGTTAATGACTGAGCCTAAAATCACAACCTGGACCTAGTGACCTCTCTTCACCTCAGATCTCCATCTACTTTTTCTCTCCTCAACTGCATCCGTATATTCCCATCCTGTGGCCAATTCATATTGATTCCTTTACACAGGAAAGCAAGCACTGTGCAGTCTCACCAGCACAGGTTCAATTTGTATTGATTCCGGTGGCATGCTACCATTTACATTTTAACAACTCTGTCTCTGCCCTTTGAGTGGAGGGCTGGTAACACTTCAACGCCTCCAGCCAAAACCCTGGCCCTGAAAGAGGAGAGGCAGCACTCTATGTCAGATGAGCTCCAGTTAATAGATAGAGACTGTAAAAGGTTTGGGCATCAGCAGTAGATGTTAACTGTGTTATCCCCCTCACCCTTTCGCCGAACAGCCTCATCCAAGGCCTCAGCTATCACCGAAGGCACACACCTACTTGTTCAGCCCACACTTCGCACCTGCCACCTCACCCTGCGCTTGCAGTCACCACAGGCCCTGCACCACGCTCCTACCTCCCTTAGCCGAACCTACTCCCAGTTCCCTCGTTTGTTCCTGCTGCTGTGACCGGCGCTCCCGCTCCCAGCCCCGGCTACACCACCTTGCGGGGCAGGCGGCCATTACCTGTGGGCGGGCTGATCACGGCCCCACTCCTTTAAAAGGGTTGCGGGCGCCCGGGCCAATCAGGATGAGCCACGCGGCGGCATAGGTACGCGTGAGAGCACGCGGCGCGCCGCCCGCCACAGGGGCAGCAGTGAGTCCCAGGTGGGGCTGAGGCCGGGTGGTGGTGCTGCTGGGCCCTGATCCCCGCGGCAGGGACACTGCCGCTGCCGAGGCCTGAGCGAGCTTTGTGTGTGTATTCTGAGCTCAAGAGATGGTTAATGTGTCAAAACGTTCTACCAAGGATCCCTAAAGAACCTGCCTGTCCCCATTTTGGATGAGGCTCAAGAGATGGTTAATGTGTCAAAACGTTCTACCAAGGATCCCTAAAGAACCTGCCTGTCCCCATAGTTTGGATGAGAGCTGCTTTCCGGGCCTCTTCGGCCCCCTGCTCAGCTTTGGCTCCTCTTTCGGTGCACCGTGTTTTTCCAGACCCAGCTGCTTCTTTCCCTGTTCCACATCCAGGGCTTCCCCTCCTCATGCCTCGCTGTGTGTGATGCCTCTGGACCCAAAGGAACCATCAATTGAAACCAACAGGTATTTCAGTACCGCTTTGGATCAGACCTTCCTTTTATCCATTTTGAATACTGCTTTCTCTTCCTGCTCCTTGATGTAACTCTCATGATCACAAAACACCAGCCCCTTCAGGTCACACAAAATGCAGCCACTAACTCACCTCCTCATTAATTTAGTCTTATTAATCCTTTAATGGTTGCACTGGCTTTCCCCTACTGATGCCTCTTGTCACTGTCTTCAAAACTGCATACCTGCTCCATCCTTCTAATGTAATAACCCACTTTGCATTAACCTCAGTAGCCTGTTTGTGAGCATCTCATAAAAACCGTTAAGAAGTGATCCACAAAATAAATTTCAAAAAATCCTGCTAGAAGCTATTACTGAAATGTACTATATAAATACAGGGTATGTATGTGACAACTGCTCCTGTTCTGCAACAGGGGGGTGTGCAAAGGCATGCACATGAGAGGTGATGGTCTTTCCCGGTAGTTTCAGCAAACAAACTGTCTAAGATCAAGTATTACTACAAGAGTGGGAGCTTTTTGTGGGTTACTAACTTTCCTCCACACCACAGCATTACAATCAGCTAAGGGTGATCAATTGATAAATACACTCCAAATGGTTAACTTTTTAATTTCACACACACACAGAGATCACCACATAAAAGCATTAATCAAAACTGTTTGGCACTGCCTGTCCCCTCCTTCAGCAATGTGTCTAGTGAGCAATCCCTTCCCTCCCCCCTCAGTGCACTCTTTGCAGCTACTGTTTGGTTATGTTTGATTCAGCAATGCAGGCTTTGTAAAAAATGTACCTCTTCCAAAGACTAAGAGAAACATTACCTCTTCTGACTGGAGGGTGAACCAAAGTTCAGGGCCAGGCTGGCTGTTTCGGCTAGGAGAAAAAAAACGTTGTGATGGAGTCCTTGATTTGTTTGCTTTTTCATATTCATTTTGCATGAATATAAATGACTAAAAGCACAAGGCAAAAGGGAGTAAGAATACGATTTTTAACCTGACAGCCTCGCACTGCCATAGGTCTGCAGTCTCTACTCAGCCCTAGCCAGTATTGTTTAATATCTTCATCAATGACATAGACAGTGGGATGAAGTGCACCCTCAGCAAGTTTGCAGATGACACCAAGCTGAGTGGTGCGGTCGACACGCCAGAGGGATGGGATGCCATCCAGAGGGACCTGGACAAGCTCAAGAAGTGGGTCTGTGTGAACCTCATGAGGTTCAACAAGGCCAAGTGCAAGGTCCTGCCCCTGGGTCGGGGCAACCCCCAGTATCAATACAGGCTGGGGGATGAAGGGATTGAGAGCAGCCCGGCCGAGAAGGACTTGGGCGTAGTGGTGGATGAAAAGTTGGACATGAGCCAGCAATGTGTGCTCGCAGCCCAGAAG